>NW_004524736.1:6509435-6521623 GCF_000260255.1 Octodon degus | reverse complement strand
GTGTGGGTATGTGGGTGTGTGGGTGTGTGGGTGTGTGGCCAGCTCAGCCCACCTGGTGGCGGGGCTGGCTGGCATGTGGTGCTGGGGGATTGAACCGTGGTCCCTGTGCTAAGCTTGTTCTAAGTAGGTGCTTTAGATCACTGAGCCATCTCACCAGCCCCAAGAATAGTTTATTTTAAATTAAGTAATTTTACCATCTAGGAAAACCATATTTTGTCAAATATGTTGTCATGCTAACAACTTTTTATTAGTCTTTATTAAACAAATGGTGATCAGTTTCCTACTATGTCAAACTAAGCAGTTAAAATAGCTTTCCCTTACTATAATTTCTTCTTGCATGGACTGAGGGGAAATGTTTTTCGAAAGATAACATGGAAAGAATTTTATCAACTCCTTAGGCATCTTTTAGTATAGTAAAGTCCCTTTAATCCTATCTCAGGAATTTTGGAATGCAGAAGTTTGTGTACACTCTGCATAATTAGCCTCATTCTTTTTATTTTTTCTAAACAGGGTGGGCCATGCCTATAATCTAAGCACTTGGGAGGTCAGGCAGGAGGCTTGCAAGTTCAAGACCAGCCTTTGTTACAGAATTCAATTTCTGTCTAAACTACATGGCAAGATCCTATCTAACAACAACAAAAAATAAGTTTGGTAGCAAAAACAAATTAAAATAAAACTCCAAGATGAAAACTCCTACATGTCCCTTAAAAGGGGGCTGATCCTTTTTATCTTCAGTCCATTTTTTGTGGAAAAGACATGACAGTCAGTAGAGCAAGAGACATCTGAGGGCCAGGGAGATGGCTCAGTGGAATAAGCACTTCCCTGGCAAGCGCAAGGGCCTGAGTTCAATCCCCGGTTCTGAAAAAGAAAGAGACATCTGAAAATCTGAGCTGAAGCCCCATCCTCACCCAGCTCCCCAGCAGGGCGTCAGTTCACCTTCTACCTCCCCAGCAACTTCTGATGCTTGCTTTAAAAACAATTGGGATGGGGCTGGGGAGATGGCTCAGTAGGATAAGCGCTTGACTGGCAAATGCAAGAATCTGAGTTCAATTCCCGGTTCCGCAAAAAAATTGGGGTGGGCTGGGGAGATGACTCAGTAGAATAAGTGCTTGCCTGGGTGCAAGGGCCTGAGTTCAATCCTGGTTCTACCAAAAAATAAAAACAGTTGGGATACTTCATGTCCCACATATTGTGAGGCCAGCCACTAATTTACTGTTATAGTCTCAGGACCACCAAGCCAAGAGAGGGAAGCCAGGTTCTAGGTGCGGTGCAGGGGTGGACAGGAGAACGGGAAGAGAGAGAGTTGCAATGGGGAGCAGAAAAGAAATACTGGGGGTGCTCAGAAGGATGCAGCAAATAAAAAAGGAACCACTTCTGCCCCCAAAGGCAAAATCATCATAACACACTACAATTAATAAAATGTCCTGAGACTGACATGTACTCTTTATCTTCAGCAAATGATTTTATTTCACCCAATTATTTTCTGGCAATGTAATTCAGGAGTAGAGGACTGTATTTTGCTTTATAGTAATTTGTTATACTTGACTGCAACATCTATTTTGGACAGAGATGGCCGCCAGGATTATTATATTTCACACTCTCGGGTTATTGCTTTCAAAAATGACTGGCTAGAACCAGCTTTAGGCTGTTGCACATACTGAATTCCTCGCTGCTGTTGGGTGCGGGGCATTCAATTCACAGCTGTGGCTGCTGCCCGCTACTAAGATCTGAACAAATTGCCCCACTGGCCAGCTGATCTCAGGGTGGTTGGGCTAAAATATATGCCACTTGGATAAACCTTCACAAGACCTTGGAATGAAAGAAGTTTAGGAGGGATGTAGAGGCCAGCGAGATAGCTCGGTAGAATAAGCACTTGCAAGTGCAAGGGCCTGAGTTCAATCCCCAGTTCTGCAAAAAAAAAAAGCAGTGATGTAGCCCAGCCTTATATATACACACACATTCAGTGAGGTCTGCAGGAACTAAAACATTCCTGCCCCAGCATGAAAAGCTGACATGTCACAGGTGCTACACACAAAAGCCCCGCGATTTTGCTTTCTATACACTTTATTGGGTTGCTGGGAGGGGCTGGAAAGGTGAAAGAGGAAAGTGCCAGAGTGCTGGTTCAGTAGGGGTGATTCAGGGCGTGCTCCATGATGGTCAGAAGTGCCAGCCACGTCTCCTGAGCCGTGGGGATTATCTGTGAGGCTGGCAGCAGGAAGCCATAGCGCCCCGTGTCCCGGAGCTCAAAGGTGTAGGAGTACTTGATGCCCTGGTTGTAGGTCCAGTCCACAGTGCTTCCACTGGCTTGGTCTAGGACAGCAGTGAAAATAGAGAAGAGCAAGGGTTAAGCACTGTGCAATTATCTGAAGGGACCAGTTAGAGGACCAAAGTTCATAACCTTGGGCAATGTCAAGCAGAGTGTGTCTACTGAAGTCTAATCTAGACCAAGAAGCCTGGTTTCCAAGAAACTACTGCATGTAAGCCCAAGAGCCCAAAGAGGAGACTAGAAGTGGTTGGCCTATTCCCCACAGGGTAAAATTGTGGAACGCTTGGGAAAGCCTGTCAAAGTCACCTCAGTGACACCTCTAACTTATCAGAGTTTCCTGTTTCCCTGATAAGATTTGATGGGATAGGGGGAAGTGCTCTGGTCTGCAGGGGAAAGTGTAAAAATTCCAAGCCACAGTAAAATCCCTGTGTCTTTCTTCCAGAAGGAATCTTTCCCAGGCTTACAGTAAACAACATGTAACAAAGCCAAAAGTGTTTTCAAATTGAGTTGGGGACAGGGAGGTGGGCTGCCTGTTAGAATTTAACAAGGATTTTTTTTTTTTTTTTTTTGGCTCCTCGAAAGCCTTCAGGGCACTTTTGGCTGGCTGGAGGGTTGTGGGGATGGAACTACAACAACCTGAGGCTGACAGCTTTGTGGAAGCAGCCACTTAAAGAACTGAGCTAGGGCCAGGCCCCCTGCCTGTTAGAATTTAATTGAGTGCGGAAAAAGAAAGTATGAACAGGGTTTGAAACAGCTCCTAAAGAAGGCCTACGACCCAAAATATTGTCGTGGTAAGGTTGGGACCTCCTCATCCCCTAAAACCTGGGCACATTGGTCAGCAAGTAGAGATGCAGGGGTTCTCCTCTGGTCACTGTGCCCCCTCCTTCTCCACTCTGATGCAACCAGCCTCATTTTCTGGCTATTCCCCAAATACCCCAAGCCAGAGCCTGACTTGTTTTAGAAAGTTCCTTGGCCTGGGGCACCCTTCCTTAGCTGGATAGCCTCTTGGCTCCCTCTTCAACCTCTGCCCAAATTCCCTTCTATCTTGAGGCTGCCCCCCAACCTCCTGCCCCTTACTCTAGTATTTAACCTCCATCCAGGTCCCACTGGTTCCCCTTGCTCTGTTCTGGTGTGAACTTTTCCCCCAGCATTTCTCACCTAACATAGTCTACCATTTTCGTAAGCTCAATGTCAGTCTCCCTCCCGAGGGTGCAGTTTCCTAATCTTTGCTTATTTCATTTACAGCTGTCTCCCAGGCACACAAAGCAGGGCCTGGTGCAGACCGGATGTTCAATAAACATTTGTTGATGAATTCCAATATGATGTAGTAATGCTGTTCCCAGGGGTATTGCACGTACAGTATAGCTAAGTGGGGGAGAAGCTGAGTACAGTATATTCCCTAATTAAAGAGCTTTTTTTGTTTTTTTAAAGAGTCTTGAGAAGTGCTTGTTTGTTTGGTGATCTACAATCCTAGCAGGACTTTCCACACCATCTGTGCATGAGGCTGAACTTGACCCCAAGATAAAAAAATAACAATACTCAGAAAACCCACAAGTTTGTTAGACAGAAAGTGGCAAAAGAGACAGAGTTTACGTCAAGAAAAAGCCACTGCCCACCCCTCCAAATGGCCAAGCCAGCAGGTCCACTCATGCAACCAGGTCTGGCACCCTTCGTGACTTCCCTCCACAAGGCAGGAAGAGCCAGCCAGTGCTACCAGAAAGCCCATGTGGCTACTTACAAATTGTTTTGATAATGCTGCCGTACTCAAACTTGGTCCCATACAGAGAGGCAAGGGCTGTCACAGCAGACTTGGCCAGCTGATCCTGGAGAAAATGCCAAGCAAGAGCAGCATGAGCTGGCAGGGTGGTCCAGCAGCAGGTCCCTATGGAAGCATCCCCCATCCCTGCCAGCACGGAGCCCACGTGACTACAGGTCAGCCCTGGGGTGCACACAGTCTCATGACAGTGTTCTGTCCCTATGGGATGACTGAGTGGCACTTTGTGGCCCTTCAGTCATACCACACAGCTCCAAATATAGTGTCACAAATTCAGAATCTAGTGCAGCCCTTTGTTCTGTCATGCAACAGAAATGACTTTGGGTCTTAGTTCTCCGCCTCTAAAAAAGTGTGGTGAGTTCACCCAGCCAACCAGGAGGTCCAGGGAGGAAGGGCATGCTGGACACACACAGGCTCTTAGTCCTCAAGCAGCTCTGATGAATAAAATCCCAGGGAGCCCAAAGGTGCCCTTGGGACAAAGGGCAAGCAGGAGCCAGCACGCACCAGCTCTTCCTTGTCAGGGGCAGCTTCGCTTTTGTACCCATAGGGGTAGAGAAGGAGCTGGGAGTAGCTGTGGATGGAGATGAAGGCCTTGATGTTTCCGTGGCTCTGCACGAAGTCTACGATGGACTTGACCTCTGACTCGGAGTTGGCAACCTTGCCACGGTATGTCTCTGAGCAGGGGTTGCTGCTGGCTCCAGCCTCTGTGAGAGTAGAGAGGGCACAGCTGACACTTGCTAACCCACATGGTATGGTGTTCATGGTTCCCATTTCTTTGCACGGAGTAGAGGGGAGATGGAGCACCGGAAGCCCCATCCCAGATTAGGAAAGGCCTGATGCCTTTTATAACCTCTCATAACTGGGCCTCCCTTCCCAGGTAGGTTTGGACAGAGCTGAGATGGGTCCTTACAGTGCTGCGACAAAGGAGGAACAAGCTGAGGTGAAGCCCGAAAAGCCTGACATAGGCATTCGGATGCTAGGTCCACCTGGCCAGGAAACCTACTTTTTACAGAGCAGGGCCCAGATCTCCCGATGCTGCCTCAGCCCCGAAAGCCTCAGAGGCTGAACTATCTCCTCTTCCCCTCCCCCCACTGCCGGGGCAAAAGTGAGTAAAAAACTGTTCTGAATTGTCCCATCCTTGCCCCCAAAGTTATACTGGGCCTCACCCCCAAAGCCTGCATCCCAGTTCCTGTTGGGGTCCACCCCAATACACAAGGAGCCTGCTGTCTTGGATCGAGTCTTGCGCCACATGCGATTCTGCAGAAGAAACGGTATCAGCCAACTTATGGCACGTGTACAGCAGCAGATGTGGTCTTCACTGTACACACAGAAGCAGGGCCAGTAGTGGACCTCAAGAACCAAGAACTTCCCTTTGAGGGGAAAACACACTTTGCAATGGCTGAAGACATCTTTGGTTGTCTCCACTATGGGGGAGGGTACCACAAGCATCTAATAGGTAGTACGTGATTCTGCTAAACACCCAGCAGGCACAGGAAGCCCCCACAACAAAGAGTCATCTCTATAAAATGTTTCTAGTGCCCAGCTTCACGCACTTCCTGGGTCAGGAAGACAGCTGTTTGCCCCTCCCTTGACCTTGGACACATCCTGTTTTTCCCGAAGACAAAAGGGCTATCTAGACCTTGCTATGGGTGAAGGCGAAACCATCAGGGTTGGTGACAATCTCCAGGAAGATGTCCATATTGTCAAGAATGGCAGTCACAGATGCGTCCTGGCCATAGTCTTCAGTGATCTGGAAGGGGAAGTCAGGGGAGAGGGCAGACTGGGCAGCCAGGTGTCTGCCATGCCTTCCCTGACCTCCTGCTGTGTTCACTGCTTCTGGAAGGGAGAATGGGAAGCCCCAGCGCGCCACCACATAAGCGCGCTCCTCACCTTCCCACCTCACCTTCTTGGTGAACCAGACCCCACTGGCCTGGGTAACCCCAGTGCCCCACCACATGAGAGCACTCCTCACCTTCCCAGCCTTACCTTCTTGGCGAACCAGACCCCGCTGGCCTGGGTAACCCATTCCCGGGAATGGATGCCTGTATCGATCCAGATAGCTGGACGGTTGTTCCCTCCTGTGCTGAACTGGAGAAGAGGCAGGGAAATGGGCAACTTCACAGGTAGACCCTCATCTCACCCTCTGAAAGGGAACCCACCCAGGCGAGGGGCCAGCTGCTCTGAGAACCTCAGATTGAGCCTGTGTTTGTGGAGCCATCCCTGGACATGAGGCCAGGGGCTGCGCCTGGATCCTATAGAGCTTGGCCTCTGGCCCTCGTCTCCTACTTGGGGTAAATATGACTCAGTCTGACTTCCATATTCCTGCCCTGCTCACTTTTCTGCAGAAGGTCACCAACAAAATGTTACCCAGGATACCTCTACATTGTTTTACTTGGTTAGAAGAACTTGGGTCCCCTAAAAGTTTAAATCATGCGTGTACATGTGTGCACACACTTAGGCCAGTGTAGAAGTTTAGGCCTTCAAAAACATCCACACAGGCAACCTGCACAACTGTGATCCCTGAGACTGTGGATCCTGTATGTGGGTGTCTGGGTGCACCCAGGGTGCCCATTACCTTCAGTACATAAATGGGACGACCTTCGTAAGTGTTGCCGATCTGGATCTTGCTGACAAGCTGTGGGTTCTCAGACACCAGCAGGTCTATGAAGTCATAGATCTGAGATAGGAAAGGGAAGAAGGACCATAAAGGCTTCAGGCACCCAGCTCCCTGTTTCAGCAGCTCTGTGCTGTGCTAGAGCCATGATCTAGACCACACTGGCCACCTGGAGGGGGCAGGGACCCACACCCAGCCTGGGCCTGGCTCTGGCCCTCATTCTGCCAGGAGTGATGAAGAGTGTGGTGCTTGTGGTTAGTGGCCACCAAAGCATCCTCACCTCCTCCAGGGTGTGGTAGGTGGCATAGTTAAAGGCATCGGTGGATCGCACCCAGGCCCGGGCCTTGGCAGTGAGCATCTGCTCCTTTTCCTCATCCAGCAGGGACTGCACGTCCTCGATCATGATCTTGTACTTGATCCCAAGAGACTCCAGGAAAACCTTGACAGCCTGAAGACTGCGGAAGGGCACTCGGACATCAATGGGGGAGCCTGGGTGGGCAGGGCCTCGCCAGAAGTCCAGCTGGGGGGACAGGAGCCAGTACCATCACAGTGGGCTGGAGACAGCAGCCGGGATATCAAGCTGGGACAAAGCCAGCCTTGGGCCCTGTTGGTGCCATCCAATGAGGGATGGGGCATTGGGGTTGGGGCAGAGAAAGAAAGGGAAGCTCTGACAACTGGACAAAGAGCAGTGTGGTCAGGAAAATGGCCAGGAAGCACAGTGAAGAGGCTTTAAGACCATAACACAGAGGGAATGAGAAGCAGGCCCAGAACTCTGTCAGAGGCTCAAGGACACTGAGATCTGGCTCTGGGGTTGAAGTCACTTCCTAAGAGGGATCTGTCCTGTGCCTCCTTGCTTGTTGGGACCAAAGCCAGGTTCTGGGTAACTACAGGGAGTCTGGGAAGGCTGTGGCTGGACCAGGGGACACCCAGAGGCCTCTTCCCCTCCTCTGACCTGCAGATGCTCTAGGTCCTCCAGCTCCTTCACCTTCTGCATCTGGGCTTCATCAGCTACAGAGATTCGGAGCACCTGGTGCCTGGCAGAGCAGAAGCGCATTGAGCACCCGAGTACCCTGCCCTGCTGCCGACGCTCCCCAGATCAGGGGTAAGCTGCAGCCTGCAGCCCCAGGTTAATCCTGGCTTTTCTGAGCTGGGCAGGTGGAAGCACTAGAGGTCTTGGCAGGGGGAAGTGAGGCTCTCCCCAGCTTGGAAACTTCTAGTCTTTGTTTCTGTCCCTTTAACAGTTTAGGCTACAGGATTTCTCTCTCCCAAGACATCCAGGCCTCCTCTCTCCCTTCCTAAAAATTTCTCTTTAGAGCTGAGCTTTCTCCCAGCCTAGGCCCCAGCATGGAGCCAGTGCACATGTCTGTCTGTCTCCTCTAGACACTATGCAGTGATGAATCCTCCCTTCTCCCCAAAGGCAACCCCTTCCCTCTTCCACACATCCCTACCCCACAAAGTCCTCACTGCCAAAGGCAGCCCCGAGCAATACAGTGAAAACCAGCAGCCCCTGCATGATGCAGCCAGGTGGGAAGACCAAACTGAGGCTGCAACTGAGGCCTGGGACCTTTTAAACCCGAGTGTGGGCCTGAGTGTGTTCTCCCCTGCACCTGGATTCTGTCCCACGGGGAGGGAGAAGTGGGAGTTCTAAGCTCTGTCTCCTTCTCACCACCCCTGATAACATGGCAGGGAACAGGGCAGCTGGAGAAAGAGATAAGCCAGGTCTCCACTCCTGGGCATGGCAGATAGCTGGGCTGAGGCCTCCCAGTTGGGGCTCGTCGTGCTGCCCATAGCCCAAGCACCTGAATTGCACTATGGTTCTGTTTGCTGCCTGGCCAGTAGAAAAGGGGCCAGAACTCCAAGAGGCTGCACGAGCTGGTGCCTTGTGTGAGGTGTCACCCTCTTCCATGTTCTGAGCACCGGCCCTCCTCTTTCTGGGATAGAGCAAGCTGGTGCCTGTTGAGCCCATCCAGCTCCATGGCCACTTGGCTCCTTCCTAGCCTGCCTTTGTCTAGCCTATCTTGTGCAAGGTACCTCCTCCTCTCCAGTCCCGACCACTGGAGATGATTTCCCAGGTCCGCTCCTGCAGGCCACAGGTACCTTATGAGACTCAGGCCATAGCAGCAGCAGCAGCAGCAGCTGGGGCAGGAACCTACCTCTCACCAGCCCCACACTCCACCCTCACCACTGTAAGTCCCTGGGATTGGGGGTGCCCTTGATGGGAACTGGAACTAAGCATCGTCTGAATGGAAGGTCAATAAGAACAAAGGCTAGACCCATTTGGGGAGAACACAGTGTCCAGGAGCAACAGGATCCCCCAAGAGCAAGTCTTGCTCTGGGTGCAGACTTTACAGAGTCGTGTAACCCAAATCTACCCTAATCCAAGGGTTCCCCAGGGCTCCTGGCACCACCTAGGTACTCTGCTGTGTGTCCTGTGACAACCCCAATGGCCTTTTCTGGTTTCCATGTCTCCCCCTACCTGGCCTGCCTTCATATACCAAACACAGTGACTCCACAATATATGCCCACAACGCTTTCTTGAGCCTAACTCTTGGAAGACACCAAATCCAGAATCCCTGCTTGACAGAGGTGACATCTTCCCTCTGCACCCAGCTGCCTGTGCTCCGCCCTGGGAGGGTCTCATAGTCTCCAGCACTTCTGCTGCTGCCTCTTTCTCCTGCTTGCTTCTTCTCAGCAAGCTTGGCCCTTTCTTCCTTCAACCTTCTGGCCCATCCACTGAGCTCCACACTGCCATGACAGCCACGCAGGCAGTCCTGAACTCAGAGAGCTCACAATCTAGGACAGAAGAACAAGCCAATCTACTGGTTCTCCCTCAGGTCACCAAGGACCTGCATCAACACAGGCTTAGATGTGCAAGGGACTCGGGGCTGCTCTCCACCCCAGGAGACCCAGACAATGCACTCTCTGGGATGTGCTCAATGGGTTAGGATAGAGTGTCAATTTGATTGGCTTTGGGATTCCCCCTGAGAAATGGATTGGTCACAAGTTTAGATGGATTACGACCCTGGGGTTTGGGCCTGGTCCCTTGTCCCTTCCCCTCTGGTGCTGTCTCCCTGCTTTGCTTCTGGTCACTGTGAACTTTGTTCCACCATGATGTTTCTGGCTTGGAGTCATGGATTGAGTCCCCTGAATGTGACCAAAGTAAAGCTTTTTTCCTTTAAGTTACAGTGTCTTGACCCAGCTGTGGGAAAGCTGACTCAAACATGGCATGAAAGTGATCACTAGGGCTTCAAAGTCACCTTCTAGGCACGAACGGTGGCTCCCAGGAAGGCTTTGCCTCTCCTCCACGCGGTGCCTCACACCTCTCAGTGCCCCGCAGATCCTTGAGGGTTTCTCTTCCTGCTTGGCAGGAATGAAGGTCTGGAAAGCCGTTCACCAGTTCATGTTAGGAAAACAAGATTTCTTTTTCCATTCCCAGATATAAAGCTGTCTTATAATTTTTAATCTCCTTCCCACACACTTCATGTGCGGGGAGATGTCAGTTCATTCCTGGACCATCTGTGAACTTCTTCCAGAAAAGACAAATCCTTCAACAAAAACGGAGGCCTGGAAAAGGGCACAACTCATCAAGAGAGGCTTGTTCTGCCTCCAGCCTGCTATCAAAGATGTTCAAATGTCATGGGATGTATTTTCTGTGAGATTAGAAAAGACCAATTCAATGCTGCAAGCGGAAACTAGGGCCAGCCGTGGCTGGAAGTTGGTGCACAGTAGCGATGAACTTGGGACCCCAAGCCCCTGGGCCCCATCAGAGCACCCCAGGAAGCTGAAATTTGCCTCTTAGTAAAAGACTAATTCTACAATGTAGCCAGAGCTGCCTGTCCATCTTACAGGACTGTTTTGTATTGGTCCAAAGCAAGGGTGAAAACGGAGGTCGCTAGGTTGAAAGCTAGGAACACAATGCCTATGACCCAGAACGGGAAACCAGCAGGCTGGAATCCAGACTCAAGGGTAAGTTGCTGGGGAGTTGGATGCCTGCGGGAGCAGGCTAACTGCTGACCGCAGCATGTATCCTTATTGCTTCTACATTATTTCCCCTTGGCAAGATTGTACATGATGCCATCATGTTAGGGAGTCTGTAAGGATTTGGGGCAGCCAAGTGGGGGGCAGATCTCATTTTCCCTGCCTGCAATCCTCTTTCTTCTGGGGTTACATGGTGGATGTAACATTTTCTTTTAGGGGCCACCCCTTCCCTGCTCAGAGGCCACATGATTCAAGAGCAAACAGATTCCATTTTTTTCCTCAAACTTTTCAAGTTGGTTTTCTGCTTCATGTGACAGGGGAGCACACATCTACTGAGTGGCTCCTAGTGGCCTCTGGCTCCCTCGGATAACATGCAGGTCCAGCCTGCTTTGCTCTCCAGCATGCAAAACATATACAGGCCGTGAGCACACTGGCTCCTCTGATGGGCTGCTCCATGCCTGGGCCTTCTTGTTTTTCTAAAGGAAATGTTGAAGTTTTAATTTAATGTTGTTAGGTAAAGTCATTTTCTCTCTGGCCCTTTCTCTCAGTGGAATGGTCAGGGAGAGGGCTGGGAGAAGCAGGCAGAACCTCACCAGGCTCCTGGAGGGCTGCCTTCAGCTGTCGCCCTGGACCACAGCTCAGCCACCTCCCGCAGGACATTCACTCCACACTGCCTGGCCACCTTGTTTTCTTAAGAAAGCAGTAACTGTGGTGCATTTACTGTGGTTCTTTATGGCTTTCCATATGTGTAATCGCTTTTTCTCTCTTCTGTTTTTCCAACTATTTTTTCTTTTCAATAAATGCTCATAAATTTTACTGGTGAAAAGGACAAAAAAAAAAAAAAAACCTGAAAAGAGCAGTTTGTTGGAAAGATAGTGGGGAGGGGGTGTGCAAAGCAGAATATAGGAAAAAGCTTTGTACTATGTACTTAATAGGAAAAAACGACATTTCAAGTTTTAGGAAAAAGAGAAGATTCCTCTAATTTCCCTGACACTTGCCTGATGCTCGACTCAAACTCCAGCCAGCCTCTCCTGCACCTGGCTCAGGAGACCTGGTAGAGGCCCCTCAGGCCTGTGGGAGCAGCAGCCAGCTGGCACTAGATGCAGCGACCTCTGGCTTCTGTCTTCTCAGCTGGCAGGCCAGATGGGCTTCATGTAAGTCTCAGGATCTGGAAGACCCAAGGGGTTGGACTCAAACATCTGGAAAGTTCTGTGGCCTTATGATTAACTAAAGCAAGAAACTGGTCCTGAGGCCCCTTCAGATTATGGTTCCCTGCCCTTCGGAGAAGCAGCCATAGACTCTGTTGGCTGCCTTCCCGACTCCATTCTTCCCTATCTCCTTATCCACATAACTCCACTTTAATTTGAGGCACCAATGTGCCTCAGAGTTGCTGTAGAACAATTTCCCAGCCTCCCTTGTGACTTGATGTGCGTACATGATGCAATTCCAACCAACAAAACATAAATTTAGGGGTCAAGAAGATGGCTCAGTAGAATAAGAGCCTCTCTGGCAAGCACAAGGGCCTGAGTTCAATCCCTGGCTCTGAAAAAAAAAAT
>NW_004524736.1:6501420-6509335 GCF_000260255.1 Octodon degus | reverse complement strand
TATATATATTTAAGCTAAGTGTGTAAGTGTGTGGTGCTGCACACCTGTCATCCCAGCACTGTGGGAGGCTGAGGCAGAAGGATCACCAATTCAAGCCCAATCTGGAGGGCCAGGGAGATAGCTCAGTAGAATAAGCACTTGCCTTGCAAGCCTAATCTGGGTAATTTAATGTCTTAGCAAGACCCTGTTTCAAAGTTTGAACATTTATTTTATTTTATTTTATTTTATCTTTGGTACCAGTGATCAAACTCAGGACCTTGTGCTTGCCAGGCTGCTTATGCTCCTGAGCTATTACCCTGACAAAAGATTGAAAATTTTATAAAAGGGCTGAGGATATAGGGATATAATGAGGAGGCCCTAGATTCAATCTCTAGTACAGGAAAAAAATTTAAGTCCATGAGCTAGAAAACTTAGCTGGCTCATGTTTTTATCTCTTACTCCTCTTGACTGAAATTCAGTCATAAAATGGAAGAAGAGTAGCTGTTTTGTAACTAGAAGGTCAAAATAACCATGGCAACATCATCACAACCTTTAGGTTAACCACCATCAAAGGTGGTCCTACAAGAAAATAATAGATCTAAACATTTTCTATCACCTAGTAATGCTGTAGTCACCCCAAAGTCATTGTAGTACAACATATTATTCACATTTGGGGTGGTGCTGATGTAAACAAATCTGTTGCACTGCTAGTTGTGTAAATGTACAGCCCAGGAAATTATGTATGGTGTATTACCGCACTAAACTTTTCAATATTATTTTCAAATGCAACACTTCTACTTCCTCAGGAGATGTTTACCATGGAATATTGTGCTGTGTTATGCCAGAAGCAGCTTCACACGCCTGTGTTCACAGTGTCTCTGGATTGCATCATTTTCCCTGCTCTGTAACCCTGTGCCCTTGGCCCCCACCCTCTCTCAGCCTGGGCCGCCTCACTGCAAATTAGGACACAGCTGTAGGCAGACCTCATAGACATGAGAGGAGGCAATGGAATGAGCCCCATAGTACATTTGGAGACAACTTGGCACACAGCAAGTGCTAGGAAAGAGCTGAGTCTGCCGACATTAAGAAGCCCACCCGAGCCCAGTCCTCCTACCTAAGGGCCAGTGCTTCTCCAGTTTGGCCTGAGAGTCACCTACCCCTAACCCCACTGAAGATTCTGGTTCATTGTGGGGCTGGAATGCAAAATCTATCCTATATGCAAGTCTCACCCATAGGCCACACTTGGGCGGATGGTGTTAGACAAACTCGGACACAGATCTCATGCAGTTTCCACCTGTGTGGCTTTGTACAGCTTTTGAAATATCTTAAGATCCTGGGCTGGTGAGATGGCTCAGTGGTCTAAAGCACCTACTTAGAACAAGCTTAGTCAAAGCACAGGGACCACGGTTCGACCCCCCAGCACCACATGCCAGCCAGCCCCGCCCGCTGTGGACTGAGCTGGCCACACACACACACACACACACACACACACAAATAAATAAATAAATAAATTTTTAAAAAAAAATATCTTAAGATCCTACTTTTTGGGGCTGGGGAGATGGCTCAGTGGAATAAGTGCTTCCCTGGCAAGTGCAAGGGCCTGAGTTCAATCCCTGGTTCTGAAAAAAAAAAAAAAGATTCTGCTTTTCTAAATCTGAAAAATAAACCTATTAATATTGGTAATACCCTCCAATGAAAGTGAAAAATACTTATGTAGAGGACATAAAAGTCAAAATCATACCCCAGTGTGCAAAGGTGTAGCGCACCTTATTTATCTACAACTTATATTAACATAGCCCACGACCTTGTGTTTCCACTAAGAGCAGAAAAAGTTCAGGCTGGAAAGTCCAGCACAACTCACTCCGATGACTTCCAGTTTTTTTTAAAAAAGTCTCTTGTGGGAAATTTTAACCAGAATGGGAATTCTCCTGCTGATTGTCTGGGTTCTCCAGGGCTTGCATAAGCACAGCTGGTCCTAGGCACTCAACAGGCCCAGTGGATGTCCACAGTGCCACCAAAGTGCTGGCTGTGTGGCCCCAGGGCTTGGCGTTCTTGCCCCTGCTTGAAGTCCCCTCACCTGCCAAGTCCCTTGTGTCTTTGCTCAGGGCTCTCAACAGTTGCCCTGCTGTGTTGAGCATGCACTGAGTCTCTTTCCTCAGCCATTTAATTTGCTGTGAGGATACCGAAGGGGCTACACTCCTTGCCTGGGGCTTGGTCATCCCAGACCTTCCTCCCACCTACTAGCCCAACAGCTTCTCGTTATAAGCTAAATGGAGGTATAGCAACCCTCTAGCTCTTTTTTGTTTAATTAGTTTTATTGGTACACTCTAGATATGCATAATGATCATATTCATCAAGAGGAATTTATATCAGGTCAAGATTTTTTTTTTTTTGTGGTACCGGGGATTGAACTCAGGACTTGTGCTTGCAAGGCAAGTGCTTATTCTACTGAGCTATCTCCCCAGCCCCCTCAAGATCTATCTTGATTCTTCTTTTTTCCCCTGACTCCCTCCCCTACCTTCAACCCCGCTTTCCTTATTTACAAAGGCTTTGTTTCCATCTATTCTTTTAAAAAATCCTTTCCTTCCTTTTCTCCCTCCTCCCTCCCTTGTTCCCCTTCCCATTTGAATGTTCTCCCTATTTCCCAATATCTATTATACATTTTGGTCCTTATTTACTGTTTTTGTTTCTCACACCAGAGAAACGACGTGATATTTAAACATGTGTGTCTGATTTATTTCACTTCAGAGTATGGTCTTAAGGTGCATCCAGGGGCTGGGGAGATGGCTCAGTGGAATAAGCGCTTCCCTGGCAAGCGCAAGGTGCATCCATCTGCCTAGAAATGTCTCAAGCTTCTCCTTCTTTGTGGCAGAGCAGTACTTCCTTGTATTTTTAAAACTCTTCTTTATCCATTCCTCTGTTCATGGGCTTTTGGCTGTTTCCAAGGTTTAGCTAACGGTGCTGCTATAAACATGGGTGTGCATATATTGCTGTGCTATGATGCTTTTAACTCTTTCAGAAAAATGCCAAGAAAAGGGGAAACTGAGTCAAATGGGGCCTGTAGTTTTTCTTTCTTTCTTTCTTTCTTTCTTTCTTTCTTTCTTTCTTTCTTTCTTTCTTTCTTTCTTTCTATTTTTTTGCGGAACCGGGATTGAACTGAGGCCCTTACACTTGCCAGGGAAGCACTTATTCCACTGAACCATCTCCCCGGCCCTCTTTTTTCTTTCATTCTTTCTTTTTTGTAATGTAGTTGGTACAAGGTCTCACTACATAGTCCAGACTCGCAGCTATCTTCCTGCTTTCAGTCTCCCCAGCACTGGGATTATAAGGGTGCGCCACCACTCCCAGTCTCCATGGCCAGCTCCACATGTGTGTGGGGGATGTGGTGTCAGGGATCAAACCCCTGTGCTTGCCTAAGTAGGCACTTAGTTTGCTGAGCTATCCCACCGGCCCTTTCTTTATATATAATTGATATTAGGTCTTTTTTTTAGGAAAGCTGGCAAAAAATTTTCCCATCCAGTAGTTTGTCTCTTCACACTGTTCTTTTGCTCATAAGAGACATGCCTACTTACCTCTGGCCTAGCCTGAAGGGCTAAATGGTCACCAGTGGCTTGTCCATATTCAGTTCTCAGATTAGTGACAGCCTCTGAGTGGGCACCTCTGATACGTGCTCCTGCCACCTCCCCGTGGGAAATGAGGCAGGCAGAGGTAGGGACTGTCTGTCTGGAATTACCTTTCTCTCAAAGGTCCAGAAATGCCCCTAGCAGGGGTCTCCTTTAGATCGAACACTGTCCCCTGCATGGTCATGTTAAATGTCAGTACTCCTGGGACAAAATATATTTCGGTAGCTATCCAGGGGTGAGACATCTATTCTGGCCCTAAGATTCCTGAAGATGGCTAGGCCTGCAGGCCCCTCATTTCCTGAAGGGAGGGAAATGGGAGGAGCGAAGAGCGGTGGCTCACATGTCAAGCTGCCTCTGGGGATGCAGAGCAACCCTTTGTTTCCTACTCAGCACTGAACACACAATGCCAGAGGTGACAAAGTCTGTTCAAACTTGCGTTTATTTCTCTGCATTCTGGGCAAGGGTGTGGGAAGGGGATGCATAACCTGAATTTTAGAAGGAGCCCCAGGACTTGGGCAGGAGGCGGATTTTGCCTGTTCTACCCTCAATAGTGCTGCTAGTAGGGGTGATTCAGAGTGTGCTCCATTATGGTCCGCAATGCCACCCATGTCTCCTGGGCTGTGGGGATGATCTGTGTAGCTGGTAGCAGGAAGCCATAGCGCCCCGTGTCTCGGAGCTCAAAGGTAAAGGCGTACTTGATGCCACTGTCATAGGCCCAGTCCACAGTGACTCCACTGGCCACATCTAGAAACAAAAAGCCCCCAAAATTCTTTCAAAGGAAGGAGCAGATGGGGTGTCAGGGTACAGGAGCATCACACTTGGTAAGTGGACCCTGAGAGCCAAATCCCCACCCAGCCCAAACCACATCACACTTCCTGGCACAGGTTTTACCCTGGGTCATGCCCTGCCTAACTAGCCCACATCTTCCCTTACAAACAGAAAGCGCCAGAGGCCACCAAGCTCAGGCCCTTTCCCCACAAGGAACTCTGCAGCAAGCCAGGCTTTAGGAGCTGTGCCAATTTGACACCACTGAGGAGCAGGTGCTTGGGAGCCATCGTCCACCCTTCCCTCTAGCTGCAGCAGCAGCTTTAGACCTGTGGCGCTGCTTTGTGGCCCGCCAGCCCATCAGTAAGCTTGGTTGACCTGTGCCTGACCCCAGGTAGATGTGGCACCTGGGGCAGCAGTCAGGGAGGCTCACTCACAGAGGGTGGTGCTGATGCTGCCAAAAATGTACTTGATCCCGTGCACCTTGTACAGAGCCTTTACTGCATCCTTGGCAAGACTGTACTGCAAGACAACAGCAGAGAGGGGGTACCCGAGGCTCCAAGTGGTTCCCACACTCCCCGAATCCTCAGCAGCTGGTGAGAAGTACAGACTTAGTCCCAGACTTTGATGGTGCAGACAGCTCTTTTTTGAGAAGAGAATGCAACACCTCTGGCTTTGAACTTGATGTCAGAGAAAAACAAGCTTCCCATCCTTCCAAGTATATAGTCTTCCAAGTAAGCAGTCAGACCCTCATTTGGAGGAATGAGAGCCTGAACCCCCTGGAAATGTGTTAGATAGAGGTTTTCATGGGAAGAAGTCTCCTCCCCCATGCCCTAAGCCACCAACATTACCAGTTCCTTTTGGTTTGAGATAGGTTCCACAGAGTGGCCATATGGATACATGAGCATCTGAGAGTAGCTGTGGATGGAGATCAGAGCCTTGAAGTTCCCATGGCTTGTGATGAAGTCCACAATGGCAGCCACCTCTGGCTCTGACTGAGGTGAGGGCCCATGGTAAGTCTCTGAGCAGGGGTTGCTGTTAGAACCATTTCCTGGAAGTAAAATAAAGCCACTCAAAAAAAAAAAAAAAAAAATTGGAATTCCCAGGTGTGGCAGAGACAGTCCTCACAAAATATTCATGGTTCCTGGTGTTTCCCAGCCTCCTTTGCAGTTTGTGACAACGTCTGACCCATGAAAATGAGTATAAATGATGTATCCTTTCTGGATTGAGTCTGTGAAGAGCACGAATGACTTGCACACTCTATTTAGTTTGTAAGGTTGGAAGCAAAACATTTTAGATAAAAGTAGCATCCCAGGTCCCTCTGCCACCACTAGAAGAGAGCTGTCAAGGAGAGTCACCTGCCCACTTTGGATTTTGCATGCATGCAAAATGAACTTTCATTATGTTAAGCCGTTGAGATTTGGAAGGAGTACTTGTTACTGCTGCACACCCACGTCTCATAGATCAGAGATGCACAGCCACACTATGATGTAGTGTCATGGTTTGTGTCTAGATGTTCCTACCCCCACCAAAGCCTCATACAGTCATGGGGGAGGAGGGTGCTTTTCAGAGGTGGCTGGATCTAGAATGTGTGGTGCTGGGATTCAGGGTATGTGATTAGCAAATTAGTCCACTGATTGGTCTGGTATAGTTCTGGCTAGGATTAAAACAGGGAGTGCTGGGCTGGGGAGATGGCTCAGTAGGATAAGCGCTTGACTGGCAAACGCAAGGATCTGAGTTCAATCCCTGGTTCTGAAAAAAAAAAAAAAAAAAAAAACCAACAACTGGGACTGCTGTACCCACCCTAGGGCCGGTAGCCTGCATACAATAGAAGGGACAGAAGGAAGCTTGTCCTTCCCTCCCTTGTTGCTTTTGCTGTCTTATGGGTGCCATGAACTATTCTTCTCTGTGATGGCCCACTGCCAAGACACCTTGACATGGAGCCATCTGGTTGTGGTCTGAAACCTCTGTAAACTGTGAGCTAAATAAATCTCTCCCCTTTTAACTTTGGGTGTCAGATATTTTGTCTTAGCAACAAGAGAAGGTAAGATACCCTGCAACTAAGTAAAGAAAGGACAGCCCAGCAAGAAGTTCTGGGGTTGTCCTTTGGGTACATCCTGATTGGGGTTCCCTAGAAAGATAGGCCTGCCTCAAAAGCTACACTGGAGGTCTCCGCCCCATTTCCACCTGTCCCTGAGCAGTGGTGTATCTGGCCAACCCTTCTTGAGTTCACTGTTAAACACTTGGACTTGATGTCCAGTCAAGCTGTGACCCAGTCGTGGCCACAAGAGCTCCATGAACTTGCAGACCAGAAAAGGATAAGTCACCTCCCCATCATTGCCTCATGCGGCTCTGAGAACCATGTGTGCAAAGTAGACTTTGAAAGTTCTGCTTGGGGCCTATGTGGAGGAATAGGCAAAAAGGAAATGTGCTTCTAGTTTTTGATAAGTTAAATTTGTTCCCATGTCCTGTTCACTTCCTTCCTTCCTCTTTCACTCTTCTTAAGCTTCCAGCCTCTCTCTCTAAGGGCCATGTTCAGGAGGGCTGGTAGGGTTGGACAAGATTTGTGGGCTATGGACACATGGGGAAGAAGCCATCAGCCAGGCCCTCATTCCCCTCCTCCTTTCTGAAATAGCTTCACCGAAGCCCAAGTCAAAGGGTAGGGATTCCAAGTTCTGAATCCACCTGAGGATACCAGAGAACCCTTTTTGCCCATGATCAGCAGACCAGCCTGGTAACCAGATTAGATGAGGCTGGGCAATGTGGCAGACTGGTCCTCACAAGGGCAGAAGGTGAAAGGCAAGGTCTCCAGACTACTCCTGACACAGCCACTAAATCAAGGCAATAGTAAAGCCAGGAACAAAATCTTCCCACCTGAGTCACCAGCCCACAGGCCAAACTGTCACCTGAGAGCCCATCCCCTTTTAGTTGGCCCTCCATGCCTGTGTGAGAGGACCTTGAGAAAGGGACAAGACTGCCATGAACAAAGGGTGAGGGGCAGCCCCCAGGCTGGTGTGGGCCTGGCTAACAGTGGCCGTGGTTGTTGTGTCTGCCCTGAGCTCCTGCACCTGCTTCCCCTGATGAATGACAAATAGCAACAGATGAGCCTAGTGAATGGGGAGGAGTAGGGAGCGAGAGGAGCAGAGGAGCGAGGAGCAAGCGGAGGAGGCTGAGAGCTTTGTCTGCGTTTGCAGCCCACGCAGCAAAGCGGTTCCCCTGCCAACAACCAGGTGGCTTTGCCCAAATATGGAGAAACACTTCAGGCCATTAGTTCTGGTTTGAGCTAAGCAGAATAAACTAATCTTCCCTTGACCAAATGGGAATTAGCTGCCTGCTTCTTTGACGTTCAGTCAAGGTCCTCTGAGCCTGCCTGTTTCACAAGTACCTGCTAATGGATTCATTAGCTATTTATTTTTCCTTCTCTAAAAATGTAATTTGTAGCAAAGGGAAATCTCTGGAAGGACATGGTAAATTATTAAAAGCAGTAATCTTTGGGTAGTGGGATTATGGGAGCTTTTTGGCCCCTCTGGGCTTTTTTTTTTTTTTTT
>NW_004524736.1:6497209-6501320 GCF_000260255.1 Octodon degus | reverse complement strand
ACACACACACACACACACACACACACACACACACACGGGGATTTTTTTTTCCCTGTGGAGAAACCCACAAAAGTTATTTTCTTTTAGAGGTCATTTGTCTTTCTCTGAGCTGGCTGAGGATCTGTGGACACTGACTGCAGTTGGTGCTGTGGGGCCACCTGGGTGCTCACCGAGAGCAAACTTCTGGTCATGTGGAGGTGGAGATGCCTAGTTTGACAGTCCTTTTTTTTTTTTTTTTTTTTTGGTGGAACCTGGGATTGAACTTGGGCCCTTGCACTTGCTAGGGAAGTGCTTGTTCCACTGAGCCATCTCCTGGCCCCTAGTTTGACAGTCCTGCTCCTTTACAGCAGAAGTGACACACAGACAGACACTGTCAGACACCGCCACTGTGTGAGTTGAAGGAGCTTCGATCCCAATGCTTTAGAAGGGCCCTTAGTTTTCAAGAACAGACCTCAGGAAGCCAAGTTTTCAAAGCCGCAAACATCTGGACCTAGAATGTTCTCTACCATGGGTCTGACCACCAGGTTATGGTTCTATTTGTCGACAGCAATGACACTGTCTCCTCTGGGACAGTACTCCCCCACCTGCCCCTACACAGTGCAGACACCATTTCTGGAGGCCAAGGTTCATGTGTGTATTCTGGTCACTCTGTCTTGGCTGGTCCCAACATCTCACCCATCCAACTGTTACATTCCTTGAGTCCATGCATTGCCTCTGGGCTTTGTGGAGTGCTCAGTTTCCTCAACTAATCCCCCTGCCCATGGCGTGGTGAGGGAGAGAGAATCAGAGAATAGCAGGGCACTCAGGAGCAAACTCCCCTTAGCCCAGCGATGGGCTCATACAGTCATTCAGACACACATCAGCCCACCAGCCCACAAAAATCAAAGCCAGGCTCAAGTCAGCTCAGAAGGCAAGAATCTGGCTCCTTATATACTGGAACTATTATTTTGACCTTTCCATAGGATAGATTTCAGATCAGAATTTTCTCTTTTGTGTGTGTGTGTGTGTGCGTGTGTATGTGTGTGTGTGTGTGTGTGGAACCAGTTATTGAATTCAGGCCCTTGCGCTTGCCAGGGAAGCGCTTATTCCACTGAGCCATCTCCCTGGCCCAGAATTCTCAGGGAATAACTTCAGGGACATTTCCTTGGGTTGTGCTCCCTTCAGGAAAGGGTGAGAAATATTTCAGATGCACTGTAAACTCTGGGTTTGGCATGACTGGCAAGACTACTTTGTACCTCCTGCTCAGGTTAGGATTCAGTTTTTGCTGTTCTCATCTCAGGAGCTGAGCTCCCTTAATAATCCCATGAAAGCTCGTATATGTATACATTTGACACACACATACAACCCTACCATAGCCCAGGGCCAATCCTAGGCATGTACCTGCCTTTCCTGGCAGTGACACACGTATTAACTCACAGTGCTGTCCCTGCCTCCCAATTTATGAGTCAATCCAACCTGACAGTGTGGGAGAACCTTCCAGGACCACAGCTCATGTACCTCCAAAGCCTGAGTTCCAGTTCCTGTTGAGATCCACACCAATGCACAAGACTCCGGGTCTGCTGGACTTGTTCTTCCGCCACAAACGGTTCTGAGAAAGCCCAGGTCAGGGGACCTGATTCACTGGGCCCACTTCCCCGGGGAATGGATGTGCTGTCATCCTGCTTGACAAAGAGGGGTCTGGTGGGGCAGGGAGGAGCAGAGGGAAGAACCCCCGGACAAGATGGGCCTGGGCCAAGGCTTCAGGTCAGATATGTTGTGGTTGAAGTCAAAGTTTAGGGAAAGGCCAGAGCACAGGCTGCCAATGGTGGCCTCCATTGGGCAGTGGGCAGGAGTTAGAGAGAAAGAGGCCAACTGCAGTACTGAGCATCCTTCCTGTCCCCAGTGAAACCCTCAAAGGGGACAGCTCCAGAGGCTGTGGAGACTTTATGTGGACTTCCCCCCCCCCCGGAAATGACTCCTAATTCCCAAGCTTCCCATGTGTCCGCACCATGCTGTGGGTGAAAGCAAACCCATCAGGGTTGGTGACAAGCTCTATGAAGATGTCCATGGCTTTCAGCATGTCTGTCAGGATGCTGTCTTTGCCATACTCGCTGACAATCTGCAAGAAAGCTTGAGGGATGGGAGGCCCTGCTAGGATCTCCCTGGAGGTAGAGCAGGACTTTTGCACAGCCAGTGGCTGCAGGAAGAGGTGGGTTGGACCATCCAGAACCAGAGACTTGGATTTTAAACAACTTGGAAGGCAGAGCATAAGACATGAGCTCTGTGCCGCAAAGAGCAGCACCTAGGTCCAAGGGGCAGGAAGGACAGAGAACCTGAATTTGAGGAAATGAAGTTTCATTTTTCAACTGGAAGGGACCTTAACTATCCAAGCAGCCCCTTCCAGCTCCCATTATGGCTGTCCCTCGTATGCAGGTCCCTGCTGACCTTCTTGGCAGTCCAGATGCCAGTGGCATGAGTGATCCACTCCCGGGAGTGAATCCCAGTGTCAATCCAGATGGCTGGGCGCTGAGAGCCTCCAGTGCTGAACTGGGCAAAAGAACCACAGAGATTTGACTACAGACGTTATGGTGCTCTGGCTGGGGCTTCCTGGAAGGAGCCCCCAGGTGCACTAGCACTGCCTCATGGCTCCATGGGCCAGATGTACTTGGCCCAAGGGGTGGGAGTGGACATACGTGCTACTCTCAGAAGGAAAGTGAGATCTGGCGGGAAGCACAGAATTTCCCAGAACATCATAAGACTAGTGCTTCTTGAACTTTAATAAGCACATGCATCCCCTTGGAATCTTACTAAATGCAGATTCTGATTCAGCCAGGCAGTCACAGGTTTTGAGCACTGGCATTTTTAACATGCACCCCCCCCCCAAGGGGCGGGATGCTCTGTACAAGGTCTCAGACAATACTAAAGAGAGACTACTACCGCACCTCGTGGGGAAATGGCAGCAGAAACGGGAGGCCAAAGGCCAAGTGACACAAGGCCATGAGGCTGTTCAGGAGCATCCGACTGAGCATGGTTGAGGGCTTTAGGGTTTATCTTTCCTGACACCTGACTTCCAGTGCCCTCAGGGGCACAAGGGTGCCTTTCAAGCACCTGCTAAGGACTACGTTCTGGTGGGCTCTTCACTTACCCATCCTGCCTCCTTCATGCCAAGGCCACTACAGCGGCCAAGTGTACTCAAGCCCTGTGTCAGGGGCACCTGTCAAAGGCTGAGAGATTTGTTCAGAGATTCAGGCCTATCTGTAGGGCTCCGTGAACCAGATGACCTCAGTCATCATCATCATCAAATGAACCTTCTCTGTACCTAACTTAACCCATTTAGCAGATAAAGCAACTAAGGCAACAAGAACACTGACTCACTCATATTCACAACCCCGGTCCAGGGTGACAACTGCCATTCTGTAGCTGCAACTCCTGAGCAACCCTCCCACTACTTCCTGCCTGGTCACCATGTTGTCACCTATTCATAGGACAAGGGTGGTTCCCTCAATGTCACATCTCAAAGTTCACGAGTCACCTAACGACAGGAGTATACACATCTTCCTTCTCAAATCTCCCACCCACCACTGCCCCAGTGAGCTCAGCCTTAGGCCACAGGCTGTCACAGTCCTCTCCTGGCTGTCCCCAAGCTTTTACCTTCAAGACAAGAATGGATCGGTTTTCAAAGCTGTTACCAATGTGAATTTTGGAGACGATATCTGAATGTTCAGTTACAAAGTTATCGATCCAGCTATAGATCTGAAAGAAATGAAATCTATCAGACTGGTAGGAAAACAGGGAGACAGATGAACCCCAAGATGTCTTTGAATATTCTCTTCCCCTATCCCCATCCACCCTCTTCATTGCTTTCCCACTCCCTTCCGAGTCTATAAGAATCAGATTAAGAATTGCAAAACTTGAAGATGCCCTCAGAGCTCAGGGCAATGAGTGCGACCCACCAAGCATCAGGCCCTGACCCCTGCACAGAACAATGCTTTGCCTGGGAGGTGAGCACAAACTGGCTTCATTCCTTGGCCCTCTCAGTCCATTTGACAGATTTCATACATACCTTCCAATGTTGTTGTTTTTTTTTAAATTGGGGGGTGGCGAGATAGCTCAGGAGAATAAGCGCTTGCCT
>NW_004524736.1:6484519-6497069 GCF_000260255.1 Octodon degus | reverse complement strand
CCTGGCAAGCGCAAGGGCCTGAGTTCAATCCCTGGTTCCGCAAAAAAAAAAAAAAAAAAAAAAAAATTGTTTTTAATCCTTTGTAGACTCTAAGCCGCTTGAAGGTAGAGCTTGTGTTTTATTGACCTCTGGCATCGGTAATTAGGCAGCTATTTTAATTCATTTTCTCATCCTTTCAATACACATAATTAACAAACATAAGTAAGAAAATGGATCGTTCAGTACAGGTCTTGCAAAATGAAAAAGTGCTGATAGTAACAGAGTGGACAATATCGACCACGTTACATCCTTAACATAAAATGAGACCTGTGCCTTGAGTTTCCTTCAGGAGTGGTCATCTCTGCACCCTCCTCTTCCTGCCCATTAGATCATTAACCACCAGTAGCTGAGGCCACCAAACATCACAAGTGGTCATGGAGAAGTTAGTGGGTTCCTCCCAGAGGGTGGGAGATCAGGCAGCCTTGGCCAGCCTTGTTCTGGCCTGTCAAAGATTCCTGCCCAGTACTTAGCAGATTTTTTCCCCCCAAACCAGGGACTGAACTCAGGCCTTCTCGCTTGCCAGCAAAGCTCTTATTCCACTGAGTCATCTCCTGGCCCCCCCTGCCCAGTACTTAAAGTCTTGCCCAGCAGACTCTTTACTCCACTCCATACCACCGAGGGCTGTACTATTGAACAAAAGTCCCCACTATCTGTGTGCTGGATTCTGGGCCACTTTGAACTGAGTGTCTAGCAGACTATTTAAGGTCTCCCCAAATTCATAGCCTCCCACAGACCTCCACTGGTCTCTGCCAGAGTTTGGGGACTAAGCGGCCCAGTGGCATGAGAAAGCATGGAGCTTGACCCAGATAGGCCTACCTCCTCCAGGGTGTGGTAAGAGGAATAGCTGAAGCTACTGGTGCTGCGCTCCAGCCTGCGAGCCTTCGCCATGGCTTCTCTCTCCTCATCCAGCAGCACCTAGCAGGTGGAAACATGCAGCAGAAGGGCAAGCAAGTCCTGCGCTGGCTGCGCCTCTTTGGACCCCTCCTTAGTTGGCTGTCCACTAAGATGGCATTGACACAGGAAACCAAGCCACTGTGAGAATGTGCCATATAGGGGAAGACTACTGCGGGGATGACTCTGCCAGCTAACTGGCATCCATGCTGCCATTTTTCAAGTAGGGAGTCTGGAGAGCTCTGCCACCAATTTACTGTAGAACTGGCTGTGGGATTAGCTTCCCCAGCTTGAAATTTGGGGGAAGCAATATCTGTCTTGTTACCTGAAAGGACAGGGTATAATACTGGATGTGATGACATTTTGGGAAGGATGTTCCTGGCCTGCTGCCAACATTCATTGCCATTCTGTTGAATCTGAACCCAGGCTGAACCATAGGCACTGACCCTTTGGGGAGAGCAGAAGGTTTCTCTGACTCTCAACATCAACTCTACCTACCCCCTTAGAAAGTAGCCTAGATAACTGGTGTCAAAGCCATTTGGAAAGACAGGTATGGACAAATCCAGTCTCATGTTTTTCTTTTCTTTTTCTTTTAGGCGGAAACAGGGATTGAACTCAGGCCCTTGCACTTGCCAGGCAAGTGCTCATTCTACTGAGCTATCTCCCTGCCCCAAGTCTCATGATTAATGTACCAGTGGTCTTTCATGTACCGTGTCAGCTGCCTCCTAAACACAAATGTGAGAGAGCCAAATGCAGTGTCCTATGTGTAAGTTTGGTGTTGGCACACAGCCTCATATATACTGCCTGCTGACCATAGAAACTGCTCATGTCAGGGGCCAGGGAGATGGCTCAGTAAAATACACGCTTCCCTGGCAAGCGCAAGGGCCTGGGTTCAATCCCCGGTTCTACCAAAAAAAAAAAAAAAAAAAAAGAAAAAGAAACTGCTCATGTCATCCTGGATACTTTCCCAGTTTGGGTCATGTTGAGTTGGGCAGGTGCCCTCCACTCAAGGTTATACTCTTGATGGAGCTCACTAAGAAACAGCTCTGAAAAAATAAAATAAAATAATTACCTGGCAATGCATCATAGACCTAAATGTAAAATTTAAACTATAATATTTCGATTTTTTTTTTGCTTTTGTATTTTTAGGGAAGGGTCTACAAGGTGTTCGGGGTCTCACTACTAGATTGGGCTCATAGTGATCCATCTGTTTACAGCATCCCAAGAGCTGGGATTACAAGTGCTCATCACCGCATCCAGTCACAATCACCACCTCAGAGTGCCCTGGGGTTGGGGCCAGCACGGGCCTGGGGATTGGACCCCCAGCCCCTGTGCCTGCTTGTAGATGCTTTAATCAGCTAAGCTATTTGACTGGCCCTAAACTATAAAATTTCTGGAAGAAAAAGTGGGAGAAGATCTTTGTGGTTTTGTATTTAGCAAAGATTAACTTGTATAAAGGCAAAAATATGAAAAATAATAGAAATTTTTAAAAAAGAAACAAACAGCTCTGAGCAGGATTTAACATTACCCAGTTGGCTTTTCATGTTTACTTGTGAGTTTGTCTAAGGCTCAGAGCAACAGACTCACAGCAAGTGAACTTGTGTAAGTCACTGGTCCTACTGAAGCCTGTAATGGTGGGTGAAGCCATGAGGTGAAGCCTGTCTTGTCTCACTGTAGAACTAGCTGTGGGATTAGTTTCCCCATCTTGAAATTTGGAGACAGCAATGTCTGCCTTGTTACCTGAAAGGACAGGGTGTAATATTGGATGTGATGACATTTTGGGAAGGATGGCCACAGCTAAGGACACCTGGCTCCAACCGCAATTAGCCAGATAAAGAGTCGTTGCTGCAGGCACCTCACCAGTAAAGGCCTTCCCAGAGATAACATAGTTCTCCTAAATTAACATAATGTTTACTTGGAGAAACCTTGCAAGGACTCCCAAGCCCTGCCCAGATTCCTGCATCTTCTTTAGTATCCCCCTCTTTTTTTCCCCCCCTCTTTTGTTTTGAAAGCTAAGAAATGTGGACCACCTAGAGAAGTTATTTGTCTTAAACCCTCAAATCTCAAATTCTGCGAAAGGGTTTCTCATCTTCCTGAAGCCCTGAAATCATTTTATTTGTCTCATTTATTTAAGTCTTGCCATCCAATCCTTTGGGAGATTGTGGGCCTGATCAGTCTGCAATAACTAGGGGATGTTATCAACTCGCTGTACTCTTATCTTGGCTCCCAGAAGCTACGGCATGCCAGGATTCTGCACTGACTATCCAATACAGGAAATGCCACCCAGGATGCTGATCAGCACCCTCATCAACTCCAAAGTATCTCTTGTTTACAGCTCTGAGTCACAACAGAGTCTGGAGGATGTTTTATCACAGGCCAGAGCCTTTTGGTTTATGAAGCATCTTTAAGCTCATGATCTCACTTGATCTGGTCAGATGACCAGATCCCAGGACAAAGATTAATTCTTCCTGTTTTAGAGACAAGGAGGAGACTGGAGAGATGACATGGCAAAAACACAAGCAACAGAAGTAAGATAACTAGATATTCCAGTTCCAGGCCTTGGATTCCTTGAGGCTATCAAAACTAAAGGCCAGGGGCCTGGCCCTAGCTCAGGCCTTTAAGTGGCTGCTTCCACAAAGCTGTCAGCCTCAGGTTGCTGGAGTTTGAACCTCACACCTCTCCAGCTGACCAAAAATGCCCTGAAGGCATTTAAGGAACAACAACAAAAAAAAAAACTAAAGGCCAATAATAATAACATCTATCTATCTATCTATCTATCTAATCTTCTATATGAAACATAGCACACAAATCTACAAAATGTTAAGAACAGCTGAAAACTCCATTATAGTATTCTCATAATTAAAATGAAAACAAATACCCCTGAGCATAAGAAAATAAGACACTAAAATACCAAAGATATATACACCAAAATGTTAATGATGCCTATTAATATAGAAGATTAGACTCTGAGAACTTTTTTCTTTATTTCTTTTTCAGTTTGACAATGTGTTTTGTTTGTTGGGTTTTTTTTGGCGGAACCAGGGATTGAACTCAGATCCTTGTGTTTGCCAGTCAAGTGCTTATCCTACTGAGCCATCTCCCCAGCCCCTGACAATGTGTTTTTATTACTTCAATAAGTTAGGACTCTTTTTTTTTTTTTGTTCCTCGAATGCCTTCAGGGCACTTTTGGCCAGCTGGAGAGGTGTGAGTTTCGAACTCCAGCAACCTGAGACTGACAGCTTTGTGGAAGCAGCCACTTAAAGGCCTGAGCTAGGGCCATGCCCCTAAGTTAGGACTCTTAAGTGAATAAACAATGTCAAACTCAGAAGCTCTGGCTGATGGGAAGCAGCAGCAGGGGGCTTCAACCCTGGGGCTGGGAGAGAAGGTCCCCCCATCTCTTGCTACAGTGAGGGTTCATGACGAATGCACGGCCCACTTCCTCATGACTCTCAAGTTCATAGATTTCAAAAACGGGAGTGGAAATCAATGTCTGGGGCTCATTTGATTTTATATTTGAGCACCAAATACATGCCGGGCAATTATAATCGCAGTATTTGCCAGCCAGATGAAGGCTGAAGCATTCCCACTGGGCAAAGCTGGGACCCTTGCTGGCCACCCCTGACAAGCACCACCCTGGGAAGCTCTACCGGAAGGAATGTACCTTCTTCCCAGGAAATCCACTCAGATCTCAGCAGCCCACCATAACTGATGTGTGCCTGCCACTATGGGCTGATAACCAGCTGTGGTGAACAGCTGCAGGGATGGATAGCCACCAGGTCAGAGCAGGCCTGGTCCCTGCTTGTGCTCATCAGAATAAAGTTAGAGGGGCCAGGGGTCTAACCTATTAGGTTCTGGCAGGGGTCTGAAGCAGAGTAAAAGGCAGAAAGAAGAAACTGGGAAGACAGGACCAGGCAGACACAGCTCGTCCCACACAGCCAGAAACACCCACAGGAAGAGTTCCCATGAGGGCACCTTTTGTTGCACAACAGCTTGGAGGCAAATGGGAAGTCGGCACCACACTGCAAATAACACCAGACACTCTCCCAAACTTGTGAATGGATATGACACCCTCGTAGGAGTTAGGAATGTTTGGCCCTCACAGGTTGGCCCAGTCCCAGGAACACTAATGCACCCTGGACAGAACACTCCACAGATGTTTATTCCTTGCCCAGAGTTGAGGTAAAAAGATGGAGGAGCTAAGAATGTGGCCTCACTACAGGCTCAGGATGACCAATCCAACCCAACCAGGCTCCTCAGAAAAAAGCAAGAAAGACCAAGAAACTCAGAGGTCAACAGTTGGCCTCCCTGGAAGCCATAACCTAAGAGAAATAGTAATGCTTTTGTGCCAATTAATTTATGACAAGGATAAGGGAGGTGTGGGGAGAACAGTACCCCAGTATAAGAGAGAGAAAGCCAAGGGCCTAAAAGTGGAGCTGAAGCCTGCAGCAAGCTGGACATCTCCGCACTGACCCTCCTGGAACACAGCCGGAGCTCTGTGGTGACATCTCTCTTGGCCCAGGTCCCGTTTCCTCTTCCTCATCTCATGTTTGCATGGGCAGAGGCAATGACTGTGTGCCCTCAGGAACAGGGCTGCAGATCTTTAGTTACTGGAACAGAGACCCTCAGAGCTCAAAGCTGAAATCCCTGGCTGCCAAGGGGCAAAGTTAAAACAACACTCAAAGAATGAGGAGAGAGGCAGATGGCACAAGAGCACTGGTGGGTTTGAGGCAGAGGAATGACAGGATTGGATTTACAGATTTTCAAAGACCCCTGTGGCTAATCTGACTGAGGGAGGATGGCTTGAAGAGTCAACCTTGGTGTGCTGAGATATATTTTGAGGGGAGAGCCCAAGGGATTTGCTGGTGGACTGCTTGCAAAAGAGAGGAGTCCAGAATGACTCCAGGTTCTGTGACTGGGTGACGAGTTGGGGAAGACTTGTGGACAGAGAGAGGAGGAGAGATAGTGACCTGTGGATTTGAGAGGCCCACCAGACCCCCAGGAAATGGTGAGGCGGGGTCAAGATACAGGAATCTAGAGTTCAGAGGGAGACGTAGGCTGGAACTAGGGTGAGGCAGTCCTACGGAGGTGGGAAGAGGTAGGCACTCCAGATGAGGAAGTGGGAGACTTGCGGGCAAAGAGCAAGCCGCGAAGCCAGGACAAGCCAGGACAGTGCAGGGTCCTGGGAGCGCAGAGACGTGATTTGGGGAGGAGTAGGACACGTGATTATAAGAGGTAAACACGCGGAGTTGGCCGTCGAGCTGGACCCAGTGTTTTGTTGTCATTGTCAGTCAAGGGTAGCTTTGCGGAAGTGAAGGGCAGGCTGCCCCCAAGTGAGCCCCACCAGAGGAAAAAGTATTTCCAGGAGTTTTGCTTTACAGGAAGTAGAGAAAAGGGCTGGAGGGATCAAATGATGGGGATCAAGACAGGATTTTTAAAGATGGGACAAATAACTATTTGTATGCAGGCAAGACTAATCCAATTGGTGAAGCAACATTTATACTAAATTGTATTCCGCTCTAGATGGTTGGAGCATGGGTGATTTTTGTTTTCTTCTTGTGCTTTTCCCCAATTTCCCAAATTATCTAACATGAATATTTATTAATTTTGTAATCAGAAAAAAAGCCATTAAAATCCACGGTGCTGATTGCTCAAGTGAAGCTTTTCCATGGTGACTCATCCTAGGGGGAAAAAGGCAGCACAGGGCTGAAGAGAACAAGGAGGTGAGGAAAAATTAAATGCAAATCGAGCTCCCTCAGAATCAGATAATTTCTTGCCTGGCCCACTGCAATTTCCTCACCATTCTCCTGCCTGTCTCTACTGGGCTTGTCCCCAACTCAACACTGTTGCCAGGGCACAGTGGTTTTTCTGAAATGCAAATCTGACCAAAGCCCCTTAAAGTCTTCCCCACGGTTGAGGGGTGGGGGTATAATCCTGACCTCTTCGTGCGAAGAAAGTGCCCTCTGCGGTGCAGGCGGGCCTGGTCGCCTCTGGAGGAGGGGGCTGTCTTCCTTTCCCCACCCCCTTCCAGCCTGCAGCCACACACCGTAATTACCACCTTTTCAGCACAAGAGAGACATGCGGTGCCTCTTGTATTCTGCTCCCATAGCAACCTGCTCCCTCTCCATCAGTGCACTCATCCACTCCATTGTAATCACTGGCTGACTCCCCTCCCCCAAGCCCCACACTCTCCTACTCCCTGGATACAGCCCAGGACCAGATCGTTTTATCTTTGTGTTTCCAGCCCTTGCCCCATCTCTGCACACAGTAGGCATCTCCTACTGTGAGTGAGTTACAGAGCTGCCTCATCTTTCTCAAGCACCTGCTGGTCACAGAGCCAGGGGAATGAACGCTTTCTTTCCTTAAAAATCTTCCAGGCCTCTGGCCAAAATGAAAGCTGAAAGCAAAGGTTTTTACCCTTTCTCTCAACCTGGATCCTGTGCCACACATACCCTTTCTTCTTCCCTTTCTTCTTCATATCCATTAATTCAACTAACGTTTATTAAGCATGAGCTTCAGAGGTGTCAAGACTGGATGAGGCCAATGGGACTGGACCTTGAGGGGTTGAGGGGAGGGGGCCAGGGGGAAAAGACCAACAGGTCAATAAACACAGGCCTGGCCCAAAACAATAGAGTAATTCATTCTGGAGATAACCATTAAGGGCTCGCTGTGGAGGGGAAGCTATGTACAGGGCAGAAGAAAGAATCAAGCCTGTGCATCAACATCTGCAGTAAGCCTGGTCACTGACAGCCTGGGTCATGGGAAGCCCTTCCTATTGCTCAGCTGGTGCTTAGTGAATTCCTCTCCTAGGGTCCCTTCATCACCACAAATCCACAGGAACAGTGGCCGCCCCCCACCTCCAGCACCCTAGAACCCACAGAGCTGGATCTCCAGGAGGCAGTCAGTGCTTGATGCTCTGCAGATGGCAGCCTGTTTGGGAAATTCCTGCCTGGCTGGGTTAGGGCATTTTCCTGGGAGACTGCAAACCCCAGAGGGGGTTGGGTATGGTACGGTCGAGGCCTGGCAGAGCAGAATCAGAGGACAACTCCAGAGGAGCAGGTGGGGGAGGCTCAAAAGTGACTCTAGGGCTGCCCCTGATGTGCAGAATTCAACAGAAAGTTTTTCCAGACCTCTGCATATCTGTCTGCCAAATGCTGCGGGCTTCCCAGAGTACAGCAGAAGCAAAGAAATGCAAACTTCAAAATAGAGGCGTGAGCTAAAAATGAGAATTAAATTCTATTTCTTTTGATGTGGTAGCCTCTTTTGTCTGTGGGAGTTTCTCCATTTTTGTTTGTGGGGGATTTAATTAGAGAAACATCCCATCCTCACATGTTGAGCGAGGAAACAGATGTGCCTGATGAGGGATAAAGGACTTTGAACGGACCAAGAGCCCCAGCCCTGTGCTCCATGGGAAAGGAATGCTGTCTAATGCGTTTATCCCTTGGCATGTGATGTCAAGTGTGTGTGCTCTGGGAGGCTCTGTGTTCCCACACTCGGAGCCCTTAGAAGAGATTAGTGCTGAGCATCCTGGTCAGGAGTGGACCACTGTGGATACAGTTGCGCAGGTACATAGCCAGCAACCGCATGGGGGAGAGGATGGAGGAGAAGACTTAACGCCTGAGTGGTACCTAAAGAATCATTCCCAAAGAAAGCTGTGCTACCAGCACCTTTCCAAGGATCTTTGGGATGTCGCTAAAGACAGAATAGAAACAGAATTTTACGATGTTCAGAAAAGATGCTGGACTGCAGCAGCAGATGGGGTGAGGGCAAGTCTTGCATCCAGGGCTGCTCCCCTGGGACAGTCCTGGCTGGGAGAGAAGCCCCAGCACAGACAGCCCTGGAGCAGGAAAGGGTGGCAAGGGTCATGCTAGGCTTCTTTTACTACCTCTAGCTTCTCTACAGCAAATGAGCACTCCCCCCACCCCCACCTTGCTGAGACTGAAGGGGGACAAGTGGGAGCAGTCAGAAAAGCCAAGTCTATCAGAGGTGCCTGGGAAAGGCCTGAGTGATTTCCCCTCTCCGCATTCTTCCTGCCTCCTGCTTCTTTGCTAGCTGCAAACTCCTCTGCCCGAGAGGATGCACAGACAGCTTCCCGCGCGGATCACTTCGCACCTCCATGAACTCTGCCCTGAGGCTTAAGTGTTCTCTGGGAAATGGGCAGCCTGATTCCTTCCATGGCAGGATCATAAACACACAGATGGAGATCCAGAAGTGAAGTGCGTGCTTTCAGCCTGAGTATTTTTCCTGCCTGGTGTGTCCCAGTAGGAAAGGATGTGGAAGGCGACAGCCCTGCATGTGGACCTGGGTGACGTCTTACCTGGACGTTCTTAATCATAATGCGGTAAGCAAGTCCATGAGATTCCAGGTAAGCTTTGATGTCATCCAGTTCAGAAAAAGGAACTCTCATGTCCACAGGAAGGCTGGGTCTGGCGGGGCCACGCCAGAAGTCCACCTTGTTCAAAAAAGGAAGAAAAATTTAGATACATTTATTGCCTGACCTTTGACACTCTTTCAGGCACCTTGGAGAGATAAATGGTTCCCTGTTACACTTAAAAGGGCTCTAGTTCCATAATGAAAACACTAAAGTGAACAGAAAGATAAGGGTAAATAAACAAATATAATCCCCTAGTCACCAAGTTTCCTTTCCCTCTTTGTCTCCCTCCTTCATTTACTCTTTGCTACTTGGCCTGAATCTACAGACCCCCTACAGAATTCCTAAGGTGAGACCATTCATCATCTGGGACAACAGCCCAGGTCAGAAGAAGGAGGCATCGTTGCTCCCAGCAGGACAACTGTTCTCACAAACAAATGCTTTGCCCTCCAAATTTGTGGGCAAGTGGGCCTCAGCTTTCCTAAAGGAGAGCCACATTTGACTTTTCTACAGTCTTGTGACTGTTGTCAGACACCTGAGGAGGGCAAGTTTGCAGTTAGGGGAGCAGGACAGGGAACTGAAGTGCAGGAGCCTTGGTGGGGGGGTTCCTAGATCCTGCTCTTCAAGCCTCACCTTCTGGGGTTTCAGGGACTCCAGATCCCTGAGAAGTGACAGCTGCTTCTCATCTTTGGCCAGGATACGAAGAACCTGGTCTCTGAAAGAATACAGCAAAGGCAGATAAAGTTGCGGAGATAGCCTCCTGTGGACTGAGTCACTCAGAAGAGCCAGAGGGGATGAGAGGCTGACCGAGGGGCCCAGAAGGAAGGACCGGAGCTCTGGGAGTCGTGGCTCTTCAGCACAAGCCAGGGGTCTCTCCAGCCCCCAGGGGACTAAGTAAAGCCTGTCACTGCTACTAAGAGAGAGAGAGAGAGAGAGAGAGAGAGAGAGAGAGAGAGAGAGAGAGAGAGAATAGATAATACAGGGGCTGCAGGGACCAACGGCAGCCCTAAGTGCCCTTCATACTGGAATGCCTAGGCCCTGGAAGAGGAGATCACACAACTCCACCCCACCTCAGTAGGGGGAACTGAGCTCCTTGCCTTCCAGCTGGATGGACAGGAGGCCAAAAGCCAGCTGCCTGCAGTGTGCCCACCAGCATCTGATACCTGGGGTGTAGCTCCTCCTTGATGGAAATCATGGGTGCTGAATCTATTCTCTGAGCTATGTCTCCTCTGCTAAGGAGAATCTGTGGACTACCTGCTTTCTGGGATCTTTGGGAGGCTCACAAATCATGTCCACAGAGAGCCTAAGATATGTACATACTAGAACTTTCTGTTACTCAAAGAAGGACAGGGATGGTGAGATAGCACAGCGATCTAAAGTGCCTGCTTAGGCAAGCTTAGGCAGGCGCAGGCGATCGAGGTTCAGTCCCCGGCATATCCATATGCTGCACCAGCCTCGCTCTCAGGGAAGGCTATACAGGCCAAAAAATAAAAAATTAAAAAAAAACGGACAATATCACACCACTTTTGGTCAGAACACATAGCCTCAAGGAAGTTTACTAGCTTCTTTAAGAATCTGAGGGGGGCCCGGGAGGTGGCTCAGTAGAATAAGCGCTTCCCTTGCCAGCATAAAGGTCAGAGTTCAATTCCTGGTTCCACAAAAAAGAAAAGAAAAAGAACCCGAGGAAAAATATGAACTTTCATTTGTCAAAGAAATATATACTGGGCCGGGGAGATGGCTCGGTAGAATAAGCGCTTCCCTGAGTTCAATCCCCGATTCTGCAAAAAAAAGAAAGAAAGAAAGAAATATATACTATTACATATGATTTCAGGGAATTCTTGGAACCCTCAAAAACGTACCTCTGAACCCCAGATTTTAGAAGAGGCAGTAATACCACCAAGTGGCACGGAGCAAAAGAGGAGACACTAAGAAGCCAGAAGGGGGCTCTGGATGGAGACAGAAGTCCTAACTCCTCTGCTTTCATCCAGTCCCACCCAGGCAGCCACATACACATAGCACTGGGACACCCATATCTCCTGGCTCCAGGAGCCAGTCCTCCCTCTCCCTGAGCAGCAGCTACTTACCCTGTAAAATTCATTTGGCCCCAAGCAGCTGTCAAGATAAAGCTGCTGAGCAGGAGTGTCCACTTGTTCACAGGGGGCGGTCTGGGGCCCTGGCCTTGTCTGGGGGTGCCTTGCATGCTTCTTCCTCCAGAGGAGCTTCCAGAGCTTTCCTCACACCCAGACAGGGCCCAGGCCTCAGGGCAGTCCAGCACCTAAAAGTGACCGGCAGCTCCAGCCTGAGAAAGGCATTAGGTTCAGTCAAGGGGGATGGCACCCCACATACGGTTCCCACATGCCAGGTCTTGGGAAAACCAGGGTGGTTCTACACCCTACCCTCCCTAGTCAGATCTTCTCCTGCCAAGAGGAGAAGGAAGAGAGAAAGAAGACAACCAGGTCCTTGGCTTTTCTTTTCTCTGGGGAGCCTTAGGGTCATTGACTTGCCCAGCCTCGTGGTGAGCCTCAAATCCTCTACCTCCAGGAGCAGAGGAGTAGCTAATGGCCCAGAACATTTCTTCCCTCCTCTATAAAAATGGCTCCCTTGTACTCCTTCACCTTTCCTTTCATACACACTGTCCCCAGGCTGCATCCTCCTGGCACAGAAGGGTGTGTATTTCATTGAAAGCCACTGGGCTCAGAGACAGAACTGGAGGCTCAAATCCTGTCTAAAACATCTGGGGCCACTGATCTAATTTATCTCAATCTCAGTCAACCAATTCATCAGTTAGGTGAGGTTAACAGCATCCCTCTCCTCCCTACCTGTTGAGGACTTGGTGGGTATTACGTGAGACAACCTGGGTGAATTGGCTTGGCAAAGCCTAGAAAACAATGTATTATTATTTCAGAGGCATTAACCCTTAGTCACAGCTGCTTTTGAGGTCCCCACTCTATAGTCAGGAAAAGGGGGAGAGAGAGGACAGGAGGGAAGAGGAGAGGAGAAGAGAAGAGAGGAGAGGAGAGAAGAGGAGGGGACAGAAGGGAAGAGAAGAGAGGAGGGGAGAGGAGGGGAGAGGAGAGGAGGGAACAAGAGGGGAGAGGAGAGGAGGGGAGGGGAGAGGAGTGGAGAGGAAGGGAGAGGAGGGGAGAAGAGAGGAGAGGAGAGAAGAGAGGAGGGGAGAGAAGAGCATCTTCTTGTTCAAAAGCATCATTTTGAGTCACTAACAATGAGACAGCTATCCATGTACTTGGTTTA
>NW_004524736.1:6473414-6474884 GCF_000260255.1 Octodon degus | reverse complement strand
GTGCTTTGCCAAGCTTGTTCTAAGTAGGTGCTTTAGACCACTGAGCCATCTCACCAGCCCCAAAAGAGCACTCTTAAACTTGCCTTTTTTTTTTCTTTTTTGCGGAACTGGGGATTGAACTCAGGCCCTTGCGCTTGTCAGGGAAGCCTATATTCCACTGAGCCATCTCCCTGGCCCCCCGTTATTGAATATTATAGGTGTGTAAACTCAGCAAAATATTCTAAAAGAGTCCAGTAGACCATAATAGCATCGGGTCTTCTGTTTAACTGAGCCAATTTTTTTAGTGGGCAAAAAAATGTGAAATGCTGTATCATCGAACAACACTCACAAATGATCTGTAATCATACCAAAACAAACAAACAAACAAACAAACAAACAAACAAAAAAACACAATTAGGGAAAAGAAATTAAAACCACAATGAAATTACTAAATCTCACCACCAAATAGGCAAGAGTTAAAGAAATCAGTTAATACTAAGAGTTAGCGAGGCTGTGGGACAACACAGTGTCTCATGCCCAACTGGTGAACCATTAAATTGGTAAAACCACTTTGGAAAGTTGGTGGAATATTTCAATTATGGCAGAACTTCCACCAGGTTGTACCCCAAGATGCTTCCACCCCTACCTAGACGTCCTGAAGAAACTCTTGCGCTTGTGCACTGGAATAGAAATACAAGAGTGGACAAATAAGCAGAAATATAGTCATACAACAGGAAATAGCACAGCAAAGCAGTGAATCACCCACAGGTATACGTGCCTACATGGACCAACCTCAAAATATAAAGGGAAAGATGTCAAGTGAGGACCTGGGGATGTAGCTATGTGGTAGAGCCTTTGCTTAGCATGGGAGAGGCCCTGGGTTAATCCCCAGCAGAAGAAAGGAGGGAGGGAACCAAAGTAAAATGTACACTGTATGTTTCCATTTACATATGTCCACAAAACACCATATTGTTTAGGAATACATAACAAACATGGTAATATATGAAGTCAGTAGCATGAATTTAATGGTTTTATCTGAGAAAGAAAATGGCATGCTTTTAAGAGGCACCTGAAAGTTACTCTGGTAATATTTCTTTGCTTTTTCTTTTTTGGCAGAACTGGGAATTGAACTCAGGCCCTTGCGCTTGCCAGGGAACCTCTTATTCTACTGAGCCATCTCCCCAACCCACTGATAATATTTCTGATTCTTAAGCTGAATGGTGGATAAGACGAGTGTTAATTTCATTTTTCCACACATCATGAAAATTTTATACAGGTTTGTGTATTCATGATATGCTTCAAAAGGAAGCACAAGGGCCAATGAGATGGCTCAGTGGAATAAGCACTTCCCTGGCAAGTGCAAGGGCCTGAGTTCAGTCCCCTGTTCTGCCAAAAACAAACAAAAAAAAGAAGCACATTTTATTATTATTTTTTTAAAATTTATTTGTGTGTGTGTGTGTGTGTGTGTGTGTGTGTGTGTGGCCAGCTCAG
>NW_004524736.1:6457145-6463120 GCF_000260255.1 Octodon degus | reverse complement strand
TCTCTGTCTGTCTCTCTCTCCCCCCCGCCCTATCTGTCTCTCTCTTTCTTTTCCTGTCTGTTTCTCCCTCCCTGTTTGTCTCTCTCTCTCTCTTTCTGTCTCCCCTTCTGTCTCTCCCTCCCTGTCTCTGTCTCTCTGAGTCTCTCTCTCTCTCTCTCTCTCTCTCTCTCTCTCTCTCTCTCTCTCATTTAGCTTGGGTAGATTCTTTTTTGGGGGGGTAGATTCTATTGAATATATCTTCAGTCTCACTGATTCTTACCAATTCCTTTTGATTCCTTCTTAGAATTTCCATCTTTCTGCCGCTTGTATTAGCCATCTGCTCTTGCATGTTGCTTACTGTTTCCATTAGAACTCTTAACATATTCATTATTGTTATTTTAAATTCCCTGTGATAATTCCCAAATCTGAAATATATCTGCCTTGTGCTGGTGCCTGCTTTGCCCCTTGATGTTTTTGCCTTTCAGCATAACTTGCAGCTGTTTGTTGAAAGATGGACATAACATACTGAGTAATAGGAACTGAGGTGCATAAGCCCTTGCCATGAGATTTTATGTTGCATCTGGCTAGGGGCTGGGCTATTGAATTTTTTTTGTAGATATGGGAGCCAGGGGCTTATACTTCCTTTTTTTTCTCTCTCTCTCTTTCCTGTTGTTGTTGTTCTGGAAATTGAACGTAGGGCCTCACACAAATGCTTTACCACAAAACTACTGTCCTTAGCCCATCAAGTGTCCTCATTTTTATCTCTCCTGTCATCTTTGGGTGTTCCTGAGTACCCTCTGAGATGGTCAGTGTCTTGAGGCTCTTTTCATTTTAGTCCACAGTGATTGTACTAGAATTCTGTTGGTGATGGTAAGGTGTGGGGGGGGGGGAAGAAAATGTTCTGCTGCCGGCCAGATAGCTCAGTGGACTAAAGCACCTGCTACAGCTGAGCGCAGGGGCTGGATTCGATCCTAGCCCGGGGATCGCTGAGACTGCGATTGAGACTGGGCGAGCGCGCCTGTAATCCCAGCGCTTGGGAGGCTGAAAACAGGAGAATCACTACACACCTGTACACCCCGAACACCCTGGCCTAAATTCAAAAAAAGAAAAGATTCTATAATCTTGTGGTTTTGGGTAGGGCTTTGGCTGCAGCCTTCACACATATTTGTCAGCTTCTTCCAATCTCCCACCTAGAGGAGAGTGGGAGGAAATTGGGTGAGGCTGATTTCCCCTCCCCCAAGCTTGATAGGTCTTCTCCCAGCAGAATATGTCTTTTTTTTCCCTTTGACACATAACCATTGTATATATTCATGAAACACAATGCGATATTTCAACCTAAGTATATAATGTGGGATGATCAAATCAGGGTAATTAGCATATCTATCCCCTCCAACATTTATCATTTCTTTTGTGTTAGAAACATTCAAATGCTACCTTCTGCATATTAAGCCTTTTTTAATGGAGAGCACTCTGAGCATACTTTAAAATGGTTACTTTTATCCTCCCCCTGCCACAGACATCAGAGGATTTTTGTTGTTTCTTTACTAGGAGAACCTCTAGTGTTCCTGGAGATGAGAGGCGCAGAACGTGGGGGAGGGGTGCGCTAAGCCTGCAAACCGCACCCCCCCCCCAGCCTCTGTCCCTCAGTCCCTCTCACGCAAGTGCACATTCAGCCTCCAATTTCAGCAAAATTACTACGTAAGTCTTTCTATCAGTATGGCTCCAGCAGCTCCTGCTCCAGGTAAATAGAGCACAACTGTGACTCCGGATTTGTTGTCTCTCTAGATTTCAGAACATTAGTTTGCCCTGTGACATCAATTTTCTGGTAGGTCCAAGAAAAGTCATTGATTTTCGGTTTCAACTTCTTGCTTGTTGAAAAAGCGGGAGTGACAAATTTCCAAGGGTTTCCAAGCTCTTTACGTGTCAGAGCTGAAACAGAAGTCACTGAGCTTCTTAAAAAGGCAGTGAACTGAACTGTCCTTTGCTTTAGAAGGAAGCATTATTTTCATTATCCTGGACAGTAAATAAATTTGCCCTTCATTCCAGAGGAAAGCAATAGCTGCGTCTGCCAAGGCTGTATATTGTCCTAACATCCTTGAAAAGACAACCTGGATATGCAGAAATGTAAAAGATCTATGGAGAATTGTCTGTCAACTGATGTATAAATCATTGGGAAAAAATGGTACTAGAAACTAGATCTAAAATAATGGGCCATGGGGAGATAGCTCAGTAGAATAAGCACTTGCCTGGCAAGCGCAAGGGCCTGAGTTCAATCCCTGGTTTTGTTCCTTGGGGTTTTTTTGGCAGAACCAGGGATTGAACTCAGGCCCTTGCCCTTGCCAGGGAAGCGCTTATTCCACTGAGCCATCTCACCGGCCCCCAATCCCCAGTTCTGCAAAAAATAAATAAATAGATAAGATAATGGGCCTTAACATTGGCAAGTCAGTAGCACCACCTGTGCAGATTTTTACAAAACCAGTGTCCAGAGATTTTGTTTTCACTGGTGTATGTTAGAGGCCCAAGCCAAAAGCCAAAAGCCAAAAGCCAAAATCACCTTGTTTCCCAGAAGCCTCTAGGTGATTCATGGTAGACTAACTAATGGTCAACTTGTAACACCCATTTGAACTGATTCAGGGTGGTTCTGGGTATGGAAGGCCCACCTGAGAATCGTTACCAATAACATAAAAGCAGAACTGTAGGGGAAGAGATGCTGTTGATTCTCCCAGAGAAGCTTGGGTTTCCTGATAAGATCTGTTTTTCCTGATGTGAGCTGTTTTTCTCATTGTTGGAGGAGCTTGGGTCCGGGTCTGGCTGTCACTGAGGCTGCCTGCTGTTCTTTTCATGGGAGCGCTGGTCCTCACATTGAATGCTGCTTCCTGGCTCCAGTGCAGATCCCTCAGCGTGCTGGCCCAGATCCTTCATCTTGCTGGCACAGACTTTCTAGCTTCCACTGCTGACTTTTGGTCCTTCCCAGTGCAAATCCTTGATACAGATTTGCATGGGACATTGTTGTGGGCTCTAGGTCTCCAGCTGGACTCACATAAGACAGTGCCATGGGATCCAGGCCTTCTGCTGGATTCTCTGGGTCTCTCATACGTGGACAGGTCACTTGCACTCCTCTGCATTTGACTCTGTGTAAATATTATAAAATAATGCTATAAATTATGTCCTGTATTAAACCTATTCCCTTGCAAACCCTGACTACAACAAGATTCTAATGTAGAAGATGATGAGGTGATGTACTTCCCAAACTTTGCTGTGTGTTTGAATTTCTTGAGATTCATATTCATGGCCCCCGAGACTCGGTTTCTGACAAGCCCGTAGTGTTCACCGGTGGTGTCATCCCACTTTGAGCACAAGGTATTGGCTCATTGGGTGTAGACTTCTCCTTGTAACCTATGTCTAGTGCTAGGCTTTCATACTAGAGGCTTTGTATGTTCAGGCATTTAGTATATGTGAAAGGAGCGGAAGGCTGATTCTGAAAGATGGTTCTTGCCATAATAGTGAGACCTATGCTTTCCCAGGGTCGCACAAATACTCTGGCCTTTGAAATTATGAGACCTTGAGTTAGGCAGAGCGCAGTGGCAGGGGTTTGATCCCCAGTGTGCCATGTCGGCCCCATCTCCAGGGCACACTGAGCTGGCAATTGAGACTGGGCGTAGTGGCGCACAACTGTAATCTCAGATCTTAGGAGGCTGAAAACAAGAATCACTACTAGTCTGATCTACATAGCAAGACCCTGTAGACCCTGTACTAAATACATTAAAAAAGAAAAATTATGAGACCTTTGAGAAATACTTCAGGATGTTTAAAAAGAAAAAGATTTGAAACAGGGGACCTTAATTCCTAATAACTTTACCCCATGTCTTATGTGCACATGTGTTGATGGTAGCAACTGATCCAAAATGTACAAATTTGGATCCAAGTGTCAGAGAAATAAAAAGTAAAATCTTGTCCTGCTGGAGTAAAAAAGCTCCATCCAATATGAACACATTCCTCAAGTGATCAATTTGTTTTTATTTTTCCTTTAATTGGGAGGGGTTTTTTTTTTTTTTTTTTTTTGGCGGTACCAGGGATTGAACTCAGGACCTTGCACTTTCCAGGCAAGCGCTTTATTCTACTGAGCTATCTCCCTGGCCCCAGGAGTATTATTTCTCACTCCTCCTCAACCTCCTCATTTTCTGGTTTAATTTTTCCAAAGATCCTGACACCACTGACCTCAGGAACAGCAGAGCTGGCATCTGGCCCCTTCCACCTCTGAGTGGCACTGGCAATAAGCAGAAGGACAATATCCTCCTCCAGGACCAGGGCTGCCCATCAGCAGGGCTGCTCTATCCTAGCAATCTCTCTCCTTTCCAGCTTGAATGAATATCCTCTGGGCTACACAAATCCTTCATTTGTTTTCCAGAATAAACTGAAGACTCCTAGATGGGAGGCAGATGCTAGGGGGCACCAAGGACATACAGAGACATGCCTGTTAAATATTGATCCTATCGATGGCCCTGGGCCAGGTAGGTCTGGTGCCTCCTTCTTTGACATGCCTCCTTAACCAAGTTAATACCTGTCTACCCACTGGCTGCCTCTGGGAATGTTTTAGAAATACCACTTTCCACTGATGAGATAGGTCATCCTTTCCCACTGGGCCTGGCTTCTCTGAGTTTTCTAATACAGGTCTGCTGAAATAGAAACAGAAGGTCTTTGCTTTCTCTGATCTTTGTGTTTCTCACATCCATCAGAAAAAGAACAATGCCAAGGTGAAGTACTCAGAGCTGAGGAAGGAAGATTGCTGCAGCCGGTTAGCTAAGTGGAAAGAAAACATTGGGCTGCTTTTGCATCAGCTGCGGAACTGACATCCACGCAGGTGTTATTCAATATATCTTTATGATGTGCCATTATGTGCTTAGGTGCTAGGCATCCAAACTAAATAAAACCTTGGCTCTGCCCTTGAAGGGCTGACAAGCTCCAAACCTGGGTTAATGGTTTTCTAAGTCTAGGCAAAGTTGTTTAAATATTTAAATAGAATACATCTATTTGCTTGTTGAGAGAAGTGGACATTTTGTCTTTCAAGGCTGGGAGAGGCTGGGTAGTTAAAAGTGGCAGGGCGGGGGAGGTCCTCCAGCCTGTGCAATCCATACAAAAAGGCAGAATGTCCACAAAGGATGGAAGTAGTCTTCAGCCTGTATTTCATAGGATAACATTACCCATAATGCTCCCTGGTTGCCCATCCTCAGCACAGGCCCACAGTAGCAGGAGTCATGGAAACCACACAACGCTCTCCCTCAGTTAATTTCTTCAGCCAGCAATGGCAGCTGGCGAGAGAGTCCTTTCTGCCCTAAATTCCCTTTTATGACTGCAAAACTGAAAATTCATAGATATATCAAGAGCCAAGCAAGTAACATAGAGTTGTGAGACTGCAGGGACTATAAGAACTGTATGTATTTTAAAGGTGTTCAAATTCAAAAATAAAGTCAATGACACACTTCTGGCCCCTGTTTTCTCAATAACAATCTGCACCAGGTCTTAAGACGGCTTCATTGTTTCCATCCATGTGCGTTCAGGCACATCACTTTGCTTCTTTTAGCATTTCATCTCCTTAACAGTTAAAAAGGGATAATAATACCCATCCTGCATATATCACCAGGTGGTTATGGTAATTTAATTATCCAAGATCTATAAAGCATTTTAAAACTATAAATCATTACAAAACTGCAAGCAATTTAACCAATATCAAGCCTTCCTTATCTCCACATGTTTAATTTATATTCTGTCTCTCTTGGAACTTCAAGACATGCATTCCAATCTGTTTTCCAGAATTCCACTTATCATATTTGTTGGAAAAAGTACTCCTCTCCTGCTGCCCTAACTTGTTGGAAGCTTGGCTAATGCAAGTGTTAATTTGCCTGCAGCAAATCAAACCTACAAATATTTACTAGTTGCTAAACTTGGCCTCCTAGAAGATACAGAGAGAGAGAGAGAGAGAGAGAGAGAGAGAGAGA
>NW_004524736.1:6455455-6457045 GCF_000260255.1 Octodon degus | reverse complement strand
AGGAGGGGACAGGAGGGGACAGGAGAGGAGAGGAGATATATATTGTATGAGAAGGAATTTGGCCAAGATTCCTGCCTCTGTCCTTAAGGCATCACCATTCTGTTGGGACAAGCAGCATGTTTTGGGGCCTCCAGAGTCACTATGATAGTTCTCAACCTGTAGCACAGTCTGCTTCTCAGTCCCGCTGGAGCCCACTTCAGTCTGGGAATAGCAGGAATAAAGCACCACACAAAGCCCTCATATTGGAAGGAAACAGCACAAGATGATGCCTGAATGGTATGATGACTCTAACAGAAAATCCACAGGAGGTAGGAGAAAGGCAGGGACAAATCCAACGAAGTGGTACCATAGAGGACATCAACAAAAGACCACTTAACTGTCACTGGCAATTCTCAGAAGCCCCCCTCCCGGGACCGCCCTTCCCAGAATGGCCAATTAACCAGCCCTGTGCGTGAGAGGGAGGCTGGCCTATTGACAGAGCCCCTGCTCGCGCCTCACCTCACCTGCCTTACTCCATTATTTCATGGGTCAGCAGTTCAGGTAACTCTCCTAGAACCCCAGCTTCGGGAACTCACAGACAGGAACATTAGCAAAGGGCTTAAGGACCTAGAAAAGGAAGTAATTATGCTTTTCCCTCAAGGAACGGGCTGCTTTAGTCACAATGGGAATCAAAGAATGTGCTGGTAAACAATAGCTTAGGAATTGAAAAGAAAAAGGTGGGGATGGTATTAGTCACCTCACCGAAAGCATCCAGCATCTTCTTGTTCAAAAGCATCATTTTGAGTCACTAACAATGAGACAGCTATCCATGTACTTGGTTTAAGGAGGAGAGAAAGAGAAAGAAAAAAAGTGAGCAAGAGTAAAAGAGAGAGAGCAGTGGTTTTTGGAATTTTTGAAAATTCTATAGCAGCACTTTCAATAGAACTTTCAGCGATAATGGAAATATTCTATGCCCAGGATGTCCAATACGGTAGTCACTAGGCACCTGACATGCGGCTAGTGTGACAGAATAGTTGAATTTTAAACGTTATCCACTTTAAATTAATTTAAAATTTAAATAGCTACATGTGGTAAAGGGCTGTGATTTTGGGCAGCAGATTTCAAAGGGAATCCACCAGCCCTAAAAGCACTGCTTCCAATAGCTGGGTTTGATGTAGAAACACACTGCTGTGTTTAATCCAATACTGCATATTGATTTTTCACTCATAATTTTTTTCACTCATAATTGACTGCACATTAATCATTTACTCAATGAATGGCTACTCAACACCTACTATGCGCCAGGTGTTCACACAGGGCTGAGAGTAAATAAGAGTAACACCACCCTGACCTTGATATTTTTAATGTAGTAAGTAAGTAATTAAAGAACATACAGGTAGATGAAAAAATAAAGCAGGTGTACGTGAACAGGGATGTGAAAGCCACCCGTATGGACTAGGGAAAGGTTTCCCGGAAGACATTTTGTTGGAGGACTTTGATTTTCTGCTGGTGGGCAGATTACATACCTACACAGTACTGCCCAAGTGAGGCAACTCAAGTGCAGGACTTTAAAAATTTGATGAAATATATATATAGATAGATAGATAGATA
>NW_004524736.1:6441843-6447490 GCF_000260255.1 Octodon degus | reverse complement strand
AAGCTTGTTCTAAGTAGGTGCTTTAGACTACTGAGCCATCTCACCAGCCCCTCCACTGCCTTCTGTGTAACTGACTAAAGCAGAAGTGAAGTTTACAAAGGGGCACTGGACAGGAAGAGTTTTCAGATTCCCAGAGGCAAAGCAGAGGAGTGTGTGCAGGAAAAGGAGGCGGGGAGTGGGAGTTGTTGCAGGCAGTTTCAGTTTGGGAAGATGAAAAAGGCCTGGGATGGAAGGTGCTGATGGTTACACAATAATGTGAGTGTACTTAAGGGCACAAAAATAAACACTTAAAAATGATTGAGGGCAAGCGAGATAGCTCAGTAGACTATGTGCCTGCTTTGGCAAGCGCGGGGACCAGGGTTGATCCCCTGTCCCACATGCTGCTCCAGCCTCGTCCCCCCCACTCATGAGTCCGGGTGTAGTGGCACATTCTTGTAATCCCAGCACTGGGGAGGCTGAAAACAGGAGGATCACCAGGAGTCTGAGCTGCATGGTGAGACCCTGTAGCAAATGCATAAAAATAAAATAAAATAATAGAATAAAATAAAGTGATTGAAATGACCAATTCGTGGTATATATATTTTACCACCCACCTCTGAACACATAAAAAATAAAGGTTAAAAAAAACCACACAAATAGTGGCATTTAAGCTGTTGGTAAGATAGGAAAGAGTTAACCAGCCAGGGCAAAGTGGGGACACTGTAGAAAACCTAATTCTGACCCTGAATCCCTTTCTCATTAAAGATATTAATTCCCTCTTCTGCTGTGGACCACCCTGAGGGACTCCAGAGATCCATGAGTTGCTCCAGTGTTCACAAATAAAACTCCCAAAGTAAATTATGTTTAATCTCCAGCAGTCCCCTTTGGGTGCTTTATGGAAATAAATATATCAAGTGTAATCTTTAAAACAACAGAAAAACAAAGAATGCTGTCATTCATGTTGGATTCTTTGATTAACAAGAGGATTTGCCACAGGTCCCTAAAATAGCATTTCTTCCAGTGTACTTGAAATGTGACTGAACTAACTAAAAAAACAGGCTTAGCCCACCTTCCAGAAATAAGCCAAAGACGTGCTTTATGAGGAAGTCGAGTGCTGAAAACCCAAGAAAACAATGCCCCACCAAAATGTGGGATAAGGTTCCTCACCTAAGCTTTCCCACCCCTGGGACAATCCAGGGCCTCTGATCACATCTCCCCAGTTTAGCTAATCATGCTTTGGGCCACCCTCTAATGGTGACCCTTAGATTCTAATTCTAACTCCTCCTGGGCTAGGACTGTCACTGTCATCTGTGTAGCTCCCAGGAATGCTATATTTGGCCCAGACTACTGTCATGCAGGCACCCAACTGGTCTTTCTCTACTGTACTACACTCCCTCTCTTTCTGTTTGTCCAGGCACCACATCCAGTCTCTGGCAGGGGTCTGCCCTCTGATATGCCTTGGCCCTCAGTCTCACAACTCTCGCCCCCTGGGGCTAGGGGTCCAGCCACTTAAGATCCAGCTAAGGACCAGCAGTTGCCCAAGACTGCAAGCTGAGGGCCTGCTCCCACCAAGTCAGCCCCATCCACATGAAAGTCGCTTCCTGTTTTGAAGGGAAGGGCAGTTGCAACCAGGGACAGTCCTTGGGATGCACAGGGCCACCTACACGGCCTGAGAGACACTCCTGCTGTGTGATGATGGAAAGGCAAGTGTGAGCCACACACTTTGCCTAGTCACATACCAACAAGGTATTTCTGGAAAGGGCCAAAAAATAAATATTTCAGGCTCTGAGGGGGTAAGATAATCATTCCGATTGAAGAGTCTTTTTTATACATGTTTTAAAATATAAAAACCATCCTCAGCCTGAAGGATCTACAGAACAGGTAGACCCTGGATTTGATCTTTAGGCTGAGGTCTGCCTACCCCTTAGTTGAAGAGCAGACATTCATTTATGACCCTATAAATACTTGGTTCAAGAGTTCAAAGTGATTTAGAGCTAAGAGTTAGAAGCATTCTTTAATTCAGTGATCTCCAGAGTGAGGCTTCCCCCGCTCCCCCAGTGAGGCATTTACTCCTACTGAGGGTAAAGGAAAAAATGATTTTAAGCTTTTTATGCTACATTATTATCTTATGCTTTTCATTTCTATTTTTGTTTACATTTTGCAAAATATAAGTACGAAGGCATTCTTGCAGAATTTATAAGTACCATAATTACATAGGTTGAGTGTGATGTGCTAACTTTTTTTAATTATAGGGGTGTAGTATAAAAAAAAACAAGAATGCTAGCCTGATTGCACATCAATTAATTTTGAAAAGCTTCCAACTGTCATGCCTTTGTTTCTATAAACATTTCTCCTCTCACAGAGTGTTGGATAGCAAAATCTGATTTTTTAATTAAAATTTATTTAAATGGATGCTGACAGATACTGGAGAACTTCAGGATCTTGAAATCAGTGTATTATGAAAAAAAAATAATAATTGAGCAATAAAAGAGCACTGCCAAGCCCTTGGAACCTGGTGTTTTCTTGGGATTTTGAATCTTTGTTGCTCCTTGTCCCATAAAGTCAGAATCTTTTGGGGGCCTGCTCCTTAGCTCAGTTCTTAAAGTGGCTGCTCAACAAAGCAGTCAGGCTCAGGTCGCTGTGGTTTGATCCCCACAACTCCAGCCAGCCAAACCTGCCCTGAAGGCATTCGGAGGAAAAAAAAAAAAAAGCCAGCACCTTCTTCCCCCAAGGCAGGCCTTGGGGAGCTATGCTTTTCAAACTCCTGCTGCAGCCATGCTGGCCTCGGGCTGGGCTCCACTTACATAAATTACGGAGTAGCTCTCTGTAGATGCTGGATTCAGTCTCCTGTACAAAGCAGACTTTTGTGTAAGAGTGGAAGGAGGGAAAATGGGGTAGGAGGCCAACAGCCTGACAGCTAAGCTCCTCTCTTTCCCTGTTCCCTCTAAACAGCGATGTCTGTGCGTGTTTTATTTAACCAAACATGGACAATGGAAAGCTAAAATTATTAGTGCCGATGATCAAATAGTCATTGAGATAAACTGGATGCGACTAAAATAAACATGAAAATAAACCTACCAGCAGTAAATGGCTGGAAAGTGTGGGGTCCATTTTAGAATTATTTTCACCTAAAATGGTTACTCTAAGAAAAGGTCCAGCGCTGGGAAGGATACAAGTCAACTATTTACATAGCACACACCAGAAACCCTGCAGCTAGGCAGAGTGTGATTACTGGAGTGATTTGTTGGATTAGCCCAGATATCTGGGTATAGATTTGGTAAAAAAGTAAAACTGTAGAAGATGTAGTGAAGAATCATGATGGGTTGTAGATTTTTCCCTACTAGTATGTGAACAAGTTAATCTGTGCCAGTTTCATAGATACCTCCCGATCCTGGGTCAGAGGCAGAGATCTTTGTCACTTGAGGCATGCCTTAGCTTTCCCATGACTGAGACAACATCCAATCCCCTCGTCTCTCTTTCATTCTAAAATATATTTGGTACAGGGTCTCACTACGCAGCTCAAACTGGTAGCAATCCTCCTGCTTCAGCCTCCCAAGCACTGGGATTACAGGCATGCGCCACCACGCCCGGCTTCCACGGCGGGCTAAGCACACCTGGGGGAAGGGTCAGCGTGGCTTGTGGTATCAGGAATCGAACTGCAGTCCTGTGCCTGTCTAGTCTGCTGAACTATCTCGCCAGCCCCCAACACACACAGCTTAAAGGAAGAGAGGGGCTTTAGGGGATACAGTTTCAGCCTACATTTGTCTGGCTCTAAGGCAGAGATAGGATGCAGAAGAGCCCAACCACCTGCTTTTGAAGCAGAGAGCAGGGCTGGTGAGATGGCTCAGTGGTCTGAAGCACCTACTTAGAACAAGCTTTGCAAAGCACAGGGACCACGGTTCAATCCCCCAGCACCACATGCCAGCCCTCCCCCGCCCCCTGGTGGGCTGAGCTGGCCACACACACACACACACACACACACACACACACACACATACATACATAAATAAAATTTAAAAAAAAATTATTTTGAAGCAGAGAGCAAAGGGCAGAGCTGGGGAAGGAGATCTTACCCCATGACCGGTCTCCTGCCAGGCCCCACCTCCTACAGGAAGTCAGCCATGTGCTCATTGGGGAACTCAGCCCCTGGCAACTGCAACTCCCCACAATCCAGTCACTTTCCTAACCCATGAGGCTTCTGGGGGGACACCTTAAATATAAACCATAACCTGGCAATATCAGCATTCGCACCTGTTCTTCAAAGTCCATGTTTCAGGGGCCGGGGAGATAGCTCAGTAGAATAAGCCCTTGCCCGGCAAGCACAAGGCCCTGAGTTCAATCCCCGGTTCCGCAAAAAAGAAAAAAAAAAAAAGCCCGTGTTTCATAGGGCAACACAAGAGAATCAACTGACATGTGCAAAAATAGTGGCTTGAATTATAGCAGAGGAATCTTGAGTGTAGCAAACCTGAAGTCTTCTATGATTTCTATTCATTTTAATTTTTTGTTTTGTTTTATTTGTTTTTATGTTTTTAGTATAGGGTCTTACCATGCAGCTTTTTGAGACTTGTGATCCCCCTGTTTTCAGCCTCTCCAGCACTGGGATTATGGGCGTGAGCCACTACGCCCAGACTTAGTGGCTGGTTTGGCGCTTTTGGGAGTAGGGCTGGCATGGCAGGTGGTGCTGGGGATCAAACCAAGTCCCTGTGCTTGCCTAAGCAGGCGCTTAGTCCACTAAGCTATCTCTCCTGTATTTTTTTTTCCCCAACCCTTTTAATGTATTTTATTTATTTTATTTTATTTTTTCAATACTGAGGATCAAATTTAGGACCTTGCCCTTGCCAGGCAAACGATTATGTCACTGAGCTATGTCCCCAGCCCCGTATTCGTCTTATTTATTTATTTATTTATTTGTGGGACTGGGGATTGAACTCAGGCCCTTGCGCTGTATTTGTTTTAATGCGTTGGGTTTTTTATTTTGTCTTTAATCTTATTTATTTATTTATTTATTTTTTGCGGAACCAGGGATTGAACTCAGGCCCTTGCACTTGCCAGGGAAGCGCTTATTCCGCTGAGCCATCTCCCTGGTCCCTTGTCTTTAATTATTATTATTATTTTTTTTATGAATTTAGGACAGGATTACAGGGTCTCACTATGTAGATTGGACTTGAAGCGATTCTCCTGTTTTCAGCCTCCCAAGTGCTGGGATTACAGTTGCAGGGATCAAACCCTGGCCGTTGCACTCTGCCAAATCTGATGCTGTAGTCTGCTGAGTATCTGGCTGGCCCTTTTTTGTCTTTTTTTGAGACAGGGTCTTACTATGCAGCTCACACTGGCCTTGAGCTCACTTTGTAGCACAGGCTGCCTCAGCCTCCCAGGTGCTGGTATTATAGGCATGTGCCACCACACCTGGCTGAAAACTCTGTGAAGACAGTACTGCAGGTATGCTACTAAATGGAGTTTACTCTTCTGGTACCAGGAATCGAACTCAGAACCTTGTGCTTGCCAGGCAAGTGCTGTGCTGCAGAGCTAAATCCTGGGCAAATATGCTAATAGTTTTATGACTCAGAATGTGGATGGTCTCGGGTAATGTTCTGTGCAAGCTTGGGAAGAATCTGTACTGTATTGTAGTTGATGGGTTATTCCACAAATATCAGTTAGATCAAGCTGA
>NW_004524736.1:6440793-6441743 GCF_000260255.1 Octodon degus | reverse complement strand
TAAGCTTGTTCTAAGTAGGTGCCTTAGACCACTGAGCCATCTCACCAGCCCCATTTTCTAAGTTTTAATTACCAGTTGCCACAGTGTTATCAATGATGAAACAAATTCCCCCCCCCCATTTTCACAGCTTTGAAATCAGGATGCATCATACAACTGGTGGTATCTTGTAATAAGTGGCAAGTCTTTTTGATGGCACATAAAATTGTGGTGCATCTCATAATCAATCCTGTTTTATACTCAACACAATATGGTATTTATTTTTTCCCTTTTAGAAGTTCCATCTGATTCTTTTCTGAGTCCAAATTACCAAAATTTCATATCTATTTTAGAACTTCTTGTTTGTTTCTTTAAATTTATGAACATAGTTATTTTTTATTCTTGGTGATACAATTACAATACCTTATAAAGCCCTTCTAAGTCTTCTGCTGCATATTATTTCTGTTGGCTCTCGTTCATGATGCCTTGTGGTGGGTTTTCATCATTTGTCTATGAACTGATCATTTTCTTTGAACATTTATCTGTGGAATCCCTTTGAGGCCTGGATCACGTCCTACTCCTCCGGAGATGAGAAACATTTATTTCTCTGAGTTGCCTTGGGGTCACTATCAAGCTGAGACCCCTCTACATGAAATTAGTTGTTTAATCACTTTTAGACTGCATAGTTAGCATAAATGTAGGCCTCCAACGCCTGTCAGTCTAATTTATGGAGATGAATTCTTAGATGTCTTCCCTGAGATCACTTCACGCCAAGGTTTAAATCCTGGATGACAATAACATATTCTTTGCAACCAGGTAATCAGAGTTAAAGAATTTTGAGGCCCTGGGGTTTGGCGAAGAAAAGGTAAGTATTGATAATTTTTTAAGACCTGATGAGAATGAATATTTAAACAGTTAAGTAACAACTAAAAGAACGGGCACAGAGCATATAGCTTCCTAAGAGAAAAGGTTAA
>NW_004524736.1:6438570-6440693 GCF_000260255.1 Octodon degus | reverse complement strand
GAGAGAGAGAGAGAGAGAGAGAGAGAGAGAGAGAGAGAGAGAGAGAGAGAGAGAGTATACGATTCACTTTATGCATTAACAGAGCGAATTGCCTGGCTGCACCGCAGTGCCCATATATATGCCAGAGAGGGACAAGAACAACCTAAGCTCCCTGGCTCCCTCGACGCTCTCAGTACACCTGGAGTTTTACTTCAAATACAAGAAACAGCTGGTGTTCGTGATTTAAAGCTCAATACAGAGAGCAGAGAGAATGTGTTTCATAAGCTGCCTAGGTTGGCAAAATTCCAGAGTTCATCAAGTAGAAGATAGAATGATGGTGATGATGATCATAAAAAATGATGCCGTAGAGTTGGTCCTTACATAGTAATAGACGTACAATCTGCATAGGAGACTCCAGAGTGGGGACGTACCTCAACTTCACCTGAAATAGATTCATAACAAGAGCTTCCCAGGGCCTATGAATCTCCGAAACAATACCATATTGCTTGAAAGGGTTGTGCTTGGAAGCTGATCCCTGAAGCCTTCAGGCTGTGGTCTCGCTTTAATCTTTACAGGGCCATTGGTATCTATATAACATAGGGAAGGTCCCTACAAAGTCAATATTCAAAATCCAAATAATGTAAAAAATGACTAAACATCCAGCTAATGTTTTTTTTTCTTTCTTTTTTTTTTCAAAGTTTTATTGATAAACAGATAGCAATGAGACAGTTTCAAATCAAATCGGAAGTACAGTTTCAACAAATAATATACTGCTAGCTAATGTTTTTTTTTAATAAACTGTCGAAATCTTTGCTATGAATCTCGTGAAAAGTCTAAAGCAATGAAGTCTCTCCTTTGGGAAAAGGCCAACGACCTGACTGATAGATGAATTTCCATCACTAGTGAGAATAATACTTTTTTTTTTTTTTTCCTGGAACCAGGGATTGAACTCAGGCTCTTGTGCTTGTCAGGTAAGCGCTTAATCTACTGAGCCATCTCCCCGGCCCCGAGAAAAATACTTTTAATACATACTGAATGGTTCTATAGTCAGGTAAGATACTGAGTACTTTAATGTATTAGGGCACTTAGTTCTTTTGATGTCATTGCTGATGCTATCATTATTTTCAAAGAGAGGAAGGGCTGTGGGTTTAGCTCAAGGATAGAACACTTGCCTAGCATCTGCAAAACCCTGGCTTAACCCCTGGCACCATACACACACACACACACACACACACACACACACACAAAAGGAAGGAAAACAGATTCCTAGAGGTGTCAGCATGGGGCAGGGTCACACAGCTAAAGGAAAAGGTGAGCCACTCTGCTGCTCCCCACAGCCTGGGGTCCTCAGGACAGAGTGGAGATGGTTGGGTTGTTGGTATCCAGATCACTGCAGTGCAGAAAGTGGCCTTCATTTCAAGAGGGCAGCACATGGAGAGCAGCTAATGCCATCCACAGCCAGAGATCGTCTTCCTCACTCTACCAGCTGCTGCACTGAGTTCTTCTTTCAGTCTGGCAGAACCAGGTATAAGACTTACAGATGGTTCAGAGAATCCCATTCCCAGTACTGCAACCACTGGATCATAAGGTATACACTTTATTTATTTATTTTTTCGGAACCAGGGATTGAACTCAGGCCCTTGCACTTGCCAGAGGAGCGCTTATTCCACTGAGCCATCTCCCCGGCCCCAAGGTATACACTTTAGAAAACAGTGTGAACCTAGTTTCCAACGTGGTTTACTAACTTACCTCCCCACTAATAATGTATGAGATCCTGTTACCCACGTCCTGTCTACACACATCTTCTTAATATGTGTGAATTCAATGAGTATAAAATGGGTCTCACTGGTCTTGTTTTCGTGTCCTCCAAACTAGTCATTCTTCATACACTTATCAGACATAACTGCTTTCTCTTATGTAAAATGATTGCTCATATATCTTGCCTAGTTTTCTATTGGGTTATTTAGTCTTGTATTGATTTGTAACTCTTCCTACATCCTTTGTCTGTGGTATGTATTACAAACATTGCAGATATCTTTACCAATTAACTTGTTTTCTCACTTTCTTTAGGGCAGCTTTTAATGAACTGAGATTCTTGATTTTATTAGAGTCACAGGTACCACCATTTCTTTCTTTTTCTTTTT
>NW_004524736.1:6437302-6438405 GCF_000260255.1 Octodon degus | reverse complement strand
AAAACTGGAATTACAGGCATGTGTCACCATGCCCAGCTACATTTCTTTTCTTTTTATGACTTCTTATGTTGGTTTTTTTGTTTTGTTTTGTTTTATTTTTTTAACCAAGGCTTGAACTCGGGTCCTTATTCTTGCCAGGCAGACACTTATGACATTGAGCTAGCCCCCTTGCCCATGGCTTCTTATGCTTTAAGAAATCCTTGCCTCAAGCAATACAAAGGACTCAGTCTCAGAGCAGAGGTCACAAATGGAGCCAGGTTCCAGGGAAGGTAGCGGCAAGCACTGTTATACCTATCAAGGCATTATCTTAACAATGTGGGGCAGCCGTGACTAGCCAGCACAAGTGACCAGCTGGCTGGATGGCAGGTGTGTTCTGGTTATAGAACTAGATATATCATGCTATTAGAGCTGGGTGCCATTGAAAATTCTAATCATAGACTGTAATTAACTTTCCTTGCTCTAACGCCCGCTCACTAAGCAACCTTCTGATTATAATTTGGCATCCCATGTACCTTGCCTACAGGGAGAGAATGTACCGAGAATGTACTGTTCAGGCTGACGTGAGGATCCAATCCATTAAACAGTTACATGCCATGATGTAAATTAATAAATTCGTATTCTGATTATATCATCCGCCTCATTGGGGCTCTGAAGGCGTGAGTCAGCATCCCCAGAACTAATCAACATGGACAAAGAGAATATCAAGCCTCTGGGCTGAAAACCTCAAATCTAGACCCAAAACAGAGTGAAATCACTGAGGTAACATTGCCCTGGAGGCCCCTGGGCCTGATGAAGAAGGCCGTGCTACATGCATGTGATCTGGACAGGGCTTACAATTGACTTTTGACATTATCAAGAGTTGCATATTCAAACCCAGCGCTTGGTTCCATTCAGGTGAAGGCAAAGAATAGAGCATGATCATGAGACTCGTACTGAATATTTATTGGTTTATAAGCACACACCAGATGCTGCACAAATCCTAGGCAGAAGGTTAAGATTTATAGACATCCCTGAAAAAAGAAAAAAAAAAAAAAGGACAGATGGTAGGTGCTGAGGAGAAATGGTGGAAAGAATATCTGACTGATGAATTATTAGAGTCCAAG
>NW_004524736.1:6410311-6436521 GCF_000260255.1 Octodon degus | reverse complement strand
AAAAAAAAAAAAAAAAAAAAAAAAAGAATGAACTAAATTAAAGGAAGGTCTCTGTGTCATTTTCATGACTCAACTAAAAGTAAGTGTTGTCTCATGCAGTGCCTTCCTTGCGCCCCACAAGAGCCAGAGGCTTCTAGCTTGGCTACAAGTAGAGGGGTGTACAGAACCACCAGAAACACTCTTTAGTTCTGAAAATGAGGTAGAGCTGTGTCACCTGGGAAGGGACAACCCTGACTGTGTAGCCTGCCCAACCAGCTGTGTGGAAGGACAGCTGCACCAAAGGCTCAGGAAAGCAGCAGATCCAAATTGGGCAGGCTGGAGAAGTGTGGGAACTCTGGGGAACAGCCCAGCTGTGCTCTCTAACCCAGAAGTCTGCTTGAGCATGAAAGTATGAGCTCCTTTAATAGCGGGCTCAGTGAGTGTGCACATGGATACAGATCAACATAGACAGACAGCCCCTTCATTAGTAGAGATTATCCCGCACGTGCTCCATGATGGTCTTCAGCCCCAACCAGGTCTCCTCCGCAGTAGGGATGATTTGGTTGGCAGGCAGGAGGAAGCCGTAATGCCCTGTATCTCTCAACTCAAACGTGAATGAGTACTTAATGCCATTGTCATATGCCCAGTCAATGCTGCTCCCGCTGGCAGGATCTGTGAGGGAAAAGAGCAGACACCATTTTAGCTCAGATCCCTTTGGGGTATCAGGAAGTCTGCCTGCCTAGCCTTCCTTGACATTCAAGAGTTCTTCCTGCAAGTCACTGGAAACATGGGCTCCATCCATATGCCTCTGGCTCGCTGCACCAGGAGGGTTGACACTCATACCTAAGCAAAACACCTGAAATCCCCACTCCCACCTCACCACTAACTCAGGGTGCAGTCCTGCAGGTCACTCAAACCAGCCTTCACAGAGAGGGAGAGTAGTACACAATCTCTGAGAGAGACCAAAGACCCCGATTCCTGGAATCCATGTCCTTGCGCAGTCCTCTCCCACATGGGATAGGACTGGCCTCCCCCACATGCCTAATGGATAGTTCAGAGATGGAGCTATCATGAAAAACACTCTTACTTCTGACGTGGTCATTCTTGGTTCCCTCACTTTGGAGAAAGACAACCACCATGTTGTAAGAATACTCAGGGAGTACATGTGGTAAAGGACTACGACCGCCAGCCCTCAATGAGCACGAACTCAAAGACAAATACCTCAAAGACAAATATGAACTCACTAGGCACCCAGTAGGTCACCTGACCAGCGGGTCTTCCAGCCCTGCTATACCTATAGCTACTGTAGTCCTGCAGGACATCGTGACTATAACCCCACAAGAGACTTTGGGCCAACCCACCCACCAACTGAGCTGCTCTGGAATTCCCAATCCCAGGAAATAATGTCAAAAAATAAATGTTTGGGGCCGGGGTGTTAGCTCAGTAGAATAAGTGCTTGCCTGGCAAGCGCAAGGGCCTGAGTTCAATCCCCGGTTCTGCCAAAAAAAAAAAAGTTTATTGTTTTAAATTACTAAATTTTGAGATTTATTTGCTCTACAGCAAGAGATAGCTGATGTGCAGAGAGAAGGAAGCACACTGCCAAAAGGCTGGAGGGAGGTGGCCAGGTGTACTGGTGCATACCTGTAATCTTATCGCTTTGGGAGGCTGATATAGGAGGAGCTAAAGTTCAAGCCCACAGGGAGTGAGTTAGTGACTTAGCAAGACACTGTCTGAAAATAAGAGATAATAAAGCCCTAAGGATATAGTTTAGGAGAAGGCCTTGGGTTCAGTCCCAAGCACCACACATTTTTTAAAAAGTCTCTAGAGTGGCAAGAGGCCTATTTTACTCCTTCTCCATCAAACTCTACTAGAGCAGAAAATCACTAAAGGGACAAAAATAGGTGATCTTGACTCTTAAATAATAAAATAATTATATCATCAATAACAACTATTATTCATTCATGATCTACCATGAGCCAATCATTACATTAAAAACTTTAGGGCTGGGGAAATAGCTCAGTGGTATAAGTGCCAGCCTGGCAAGTGCAAAGTCCCGGGTTTGATCCCCAGTACTAAAAATAAATAAAAAAGAAACTTTACATTGATGATCTTATAAGCTTTTAGAAACAAGAGTGAAGCTGGGCATAGTGGCACATACCTGTAATCATAGCACTCAGGAGGCTGAGGCAAGAGCATTACCCTGTTTATTTATTTATTTATGTGTGTGTGTGTGTGTGTGTGTGTGTTTGTTTGTTTGTTTTTGGTGGTACCAGGTATTGAACTCAGGACCTTGCACTTGCCATGCAGGCACTTATGCTGTTGAGCTATATCCTCAGCCCCAAAAACTTGAAAAGGATTCTTTTTTTTGGCTGGCTCAGGCTGCCTTAAGGACGGGTCTAGTGCAGCATGTGGTGCTGGAGATCAAACTGTGGTCCCCTGCACCTGACTGAGTTTGCCCAAGCAGGCGCTTTAGACAACTGAGCTCACCTGCAAGCCTCCTGATTACCCAGTTTGAGGCCATCCTGGGCTAGTGAGTCCAAGGTGATGCTGAACAACAGCAAGACCCTGTCTCAAAAAACAAAAGCCAAAATAAAACAAAAATCAGGGAGATGGGTATTAAAAGCCAAAATAAAACAAAAATCAGGGAGATGGGTATTATTGTTCTTGTTTTACAGATGAAGAAATCTAGGCTTGGAATGGGTAGTTCCTCCAAGGAAATGCAGACAGAAACTGGCAGAGCTAGAGCTTGGATCCAGGTCCATCTGATGAGACAGCCTAACCTCGAGCACATCTCACATCTTAACACATCTATTAAATGAAGATATGAGCCTTTTTTTTTTTTTTTTTTTTTTGCCATTTCAAGATGCCTTGAGGGCATCTCTGGTTTCCTGGGAGAGACTGGTTTCGAACCAGAGCATCTTGAGCCTCAATGCTTTGTTTAAGCAGGCACTGAAACAACTGCGCTAACGGGCAGGCCCCCATATGAGCCTTTTTGCCTTGCTTTTGTTCCTAAGAGTTGCTTCTCAGGGCAGCATGATGATTTTTCTAGGGCTGCTGCCTCCTGAGAGCTGGTGTGCTCTGAGGGTACGTAACAGGCTCCGCTGATCTCACTAAAGTCCTGTGTGAGTCCCATTAGCCATCATTTACCCAGAGGAAAAGCTTCAGCAAGAATAGATGATGGTAGAAGTTTCTAGAGGTGCCTCACTGTGGCAAACTCAAGTACAGTATTTCTGAACACACTTAAAACCTTGAAAGTAGGCAAAACGGCGTCCTTTTAGCAGTCAGTGTGGGAATTTAGCTTCACTTTATTTAGATCCCTGCTCAACATTCACTGTTTGTTTTCTTCTAGCACTCACAGGAACATACTGCCAGCGCTGTTTTACATATTATATCTTCCAGTTAACAACTGCAGATGATCCCTTAGCACTCCCTATTCCTCGGTATATAGATCTACCACCTTCACTGAAAGAGCAGTGTGGTATTTCTACAAATGCACCATGTGTTTCTATCCAGCACTCTCCTGGTGTATATTTTCAATGTTCACCAGTCTTCTGTGATGATAAATAATGCTGTAATGAATATCTTTAACACTGATGATTTAACCACCAGTCGGATGAACACAAAGAACTTATTTCTTTTTTGCGGAACCAGGGATTGAACTCAGGCCCTTGCGCTTGCCAGGGAGGTGCTTATTCCACTGAGCTATCTTCCCAGCCCCAAAAAGAATCTTCGTTTTACTTTTTTTTTTTTTTTTTTTTTGAATCAAGCATTGAACTCAGGCCCTTGCACTTGCCAGGGAAGCGCTTATTCCACTGAGCCATCTCCCCAGCCCCTAGAACTTATTTCTAAGTCCATAGTTGACCAGAATCAACAAAGAGAAGGAGAAAGTATTGCTAGAGGCAGCTGTCCTGAAAACAGGACAGTTGACCCCTGATGATCTGACTGAACAAGGACACAAGAAGAGAAGCAGGGCCTGGGGAGATAGCTCAGTAGAATAAGTGTTTGCCTGGCAAGTGCAAGGGCCTGAGTTCAATCCCTGGTTCTGCCACAAAAAAAAAAAGAAAAAAAAAAAAAAAAAAAAAGAAAGAAAAGAAAAAGAAAAAGAAAAAAAAAGAAGAAGAAAAGCAGAAGGTGCTGGTGAGATAGCTCAGTGGACTAAGTGCCTGCTTAGGCAAGCGCAGGGACCTCAGTTTGATCCCCAGCACAATACACCATGCCAGCCCTGCCCCCAGGGTGGGCTGAGCTGGCCACAGAGTTCAGACATAGTAGTGTACACTTGTAATCCCAGTGCCGGGGAGGATGAAACAGGAGGAACACTATGTGTCCAAGCTGCATGGTGAGATCCTGTAACAACTAAATACATTAGAGAGAGAAAGAGAGAGACAGAGAGACAGAGAGAAGCAGAGAAGCAGAGAAGGCTGGGGCTATTTAGCAGAGGGGTCCAACAGCACAATCCTAGGTCTTCAGGATATAGTGACTAATGTCCAGAAAGCCACTCAGTCCCAAAGGAAGGGGCTCAAATCTCTCCCATGTGCTATGTTTAAGAAGCAGGAAAGTGTGGAACCCATCTTAGAATCATTTTCATCTAGGTGGTTACTTTAAGAAAAGACTGGTACTTGAAAAGATAAATGTTATCTATTTACATAGCACATTGCAGACTCCTGGGGTCAGGCAGAGTACTATTATAAAAATTTGATTGCTGTTTTGGAGAGCAGGGAGGACAGAATATAGGCTCTTGAAAGAGGTAGGAAATGCTACAGCTTTTGGATGTGCCCAAGAGAGACTTCTCTCCTCTGCGGGGGCATCTGCTGAGGATCCCTTAGTGTAGGCCCAGCTCATGCTGAGCAGAAAAGTGTGCTTGATTTGGAGGAAAAGGTCATTATTTAAACTGGTGCTTGGTCCAAAAGCCAGGACCTTGCTGACCCAAGAAGCTCTTTGAAGACCCCTCATGGGCTCCTAGCACACCTCCTCTCTCTTTGGTCCCTGGCTTGGTTCTGACTAGTTAGGCAGAAGGTGGAGAAAGTCTCCAGCTGTGTCCTCTGAAGAGTTTCCATTTAATACCACTAATAGCAATAATCCATGAATAATTAATGAATTGTTACTGCAATTAGCAACTCAAATACCAGCATCGTGCTAACTACTTCATGCAGCTCAGTGAAACAGAGATGAGGGTGGTGCAGCCAGAGCCCAGAGGTGCACCCAGGAGATGGGCTGAGATTGCCTCCGAAGAGACGTGACAGGGAAGCTGCAGAGACAGAACTAGTAGTGAACTCCTGGACTGAGGAGAATATGAAATGCCAGCGCATCTGCAGGGGCTCTGAGGTTGCCCAGTGGGCAGAACACAACAGTGTGTACTGAAAGGCACTGTGCTGAGGGTGATAGGGACCCTCCAGGGCTGAGGCTGGGCTTCCCATGTTTATACTTGGAATATGGTATTTTTCCCAATGGAAAAATCTGAAGACAGACTCTCAGAATAAGAGAACCAGCAGTTTCTCACAGCAATCAAGTGCACTATTCAGATAAAACATTTCATTGAGAGACCAAATAAAAGGTATTTCTACAAGGTGAGGTTATGGATGATGAACCTCTACGCCAGTTTTATATATGGATCTCAGTAGATTTTTTTTTTTTTTAGACAGGTTCTCACTAAGTTGCTAAGTTGCATACATGCTTGTAAACTTGCATTCTGCCTGCCTCAGTCTCCCAGAGTACTAGGATTTGGGTTTTTTCTCTTTCCTAGATACTAATCATTGCTGGGAGAATCCCAACCAACGCTTGTTCATTTCTGACAGTAAGATGTAGAGGGGAATCTCCCTCACCCTACAAGCACCACTATCCATATGCCAAGGCAAAGACTCCTTTGACAAAACCTGACTCATCAAGGACAAGTGACAAACTGCATGAGTCAAAGAGCCTGCCATAGCTATAGTCCCACAGACTTGCCATAAATTCTGTCTATCATGAGCCACAAAAAACAATCAGACAACAGCCTCAAAATTCTTGCACTCCATTGTAAAGCACTTTCTAAACACTGATTCACACCATGAGTACTCACAGACAGTGGTGCAGGTCGGGCCCACTTCGTACTCAGTACCTGACAGGGAAGCCAGGGCTTTGGCCGCACGCCTTGCCACCTCATCCTGGAAAAGGAAAGGACAGAGTGAGAGGAATGAATCCTGGAGGCTTCCATTCTTCGGCTCTCCTACACTGGGGGTTGGGGAGAGTCCTAGCCCTACCCTGTTTCCCCTGCTGGTCTCTTCTTCCTTCCCACCTAAGCAGATCCACAGCCTGATAGAGGCAGCCCAGGTTGTCCCATACTTCCCCTGGCTACATTTCCTGTTCCTACACCCACTTTAGGGGTGAAGAGTGATACATGCTCCAAAAGCAGGTGTGGCACATGCTCAAACTGGAAGAGCTGCTTTGAGCAAAGGGCTGGTGAGCTGCTCCCCACCCTATTAGGAATCTAGTAAGGCCCCATCTTCTATATTCCCAAGGAGAGGACTGTCATACTCAGAACCAGAAGGGAAGACCAAGTATGTTCCTGAGAAAATGCTTGAGGAGCTGGGGTTCCAGACAGGACAGCCATAGATGAAAAGGGCCAGAAGGCTTGTGGCCTGGCTTCGACCTGGGCAGAGCAGTGCCCTTCAGCAGCCCCCACAGAGGTAGGGGCCTACAGTCCTCTGGCATATGCCAGCCCTGCTCCACCTCAGTCCACTTGTAAGTACCTTCTCACCGAACTCGACGCAGAGCACCTCTTCCTTAATCACAGTGATAGTACTTCCCCCCTGTACACCACAGTGCCAACAACCACAGTCCTTGGTGAGTAGTGGGGCTGTGACATGACCCAGTTGGGAAAAAGGTGAAAAGGCAAGGCAATGTCACAGTTGGCATAGAATTAAAAGGCACTATCTTCCTCCTGTCACCAGTATGTCTGACAGTACACCCATCCCAAAGGATGAGAAGAGAATTCTGGGCCCTTGACAACACCCACCCATGCTCCTGGATTTTCCCTTTACAGCTATAGATTGGTACTCTGGCAGCATGTGGAAGTCAAGCTAGCCCGAGGTCTGGTGGAAGTCGGCTGTCACTCACCAGCTCCTCGGCGTCCGGGGCCTTTTTGACTGTGTACCCGTAGGGATACATCAGCAGCTGTGAGTAGCTGTGCAGGTCAATGAAGCATTTGAAATTCCCATGTTGTTGAATGAAATCCACTACTGATTTCACCTCCACCTCAGAATGGGCATGTGGGCCATGGTACACTTCAGAGCAAGGGTTATCACTGGTTCCTTTTCCTGTTGGGGACAGTCCAATCAGAAACAGTAACCCACAGGCCAAGATGATGTAACTGAGGACATTTAACCCCGAGGAGCAGCTGGAGGTATCAACAACAGGCAGGCTACTGGCAAATGTCTCCAAAGCCTATCCATGGTTTGAACAGACTGTGAGTAAGGGAACAGAGAGGGAGGTAGGGGTGTTGGATCTATCACAGCTAGGAAAATAAATTATTGAGATTTTGTTTCTTTTTTTTTTTTTACTATTCAAGGGATTAAACCCAAGGACCACTGAGCTATACCATAGCACTTTTTATTTTTTATTTTAAGAAAGGATCTCAATAAGTTGCCCAAGCAGAATTTGAACATGCAGGCCTCGTGCTTCAGCCTCGCTCAGTGCTGGGATTAGACGGGCACCACCACATCCCGCTTGCTGTGACTTCTTTAAGTGGATAGAGTTGACCTTATATTGTGCCAATAGTGGTTGTCATAAATAATTAATAGCATGCTTGAAAATGAGTTGTAATTAACAAGTATTTTAGACAATTAATATGAATACCAATAAATAATGAAAATGACTCAATTTATTCTGGTGTCAACTTACTCTCTTGGTTCAGATCTTAACAGCCAGCTGCTGCCAAAAGTAATCTATTGTTCTGGCTAAAATGTCTTGATTATTTAATAAGTGTTTAGAAATATCATCTTCTGTGTTACTTCACAATACAGCTACCTAAGATATCTGGTGTGTGTGTGTGTGTGTGTGTGTGTGTGTGTGTGTGTGTGTGATCACCTCAGTTATGGAACTATCTGTCTTAACTTTGATGCCCTCAGCCCCCACATTCATGTCAGCTCCTTTTCCACAGTCATTATTGTCCCCCAGTGGATTTTGTACAATTAAGAGCAAGCCATTAAAAATATCAGTACAGATGTGGAGTAGTAAAAGAGGTTGGATCTGGATTTTGAATTAGAAAGTTAATTTAGATCCTAATTCTTAGCAGCCATGGAATCTTAGAGGGTCTTCTCTCACTTCAGATAATAAGAGTCACTAGGCAAGAAGAATAAGGTATAGGGGAAAGTACTTGGCACATGCCTGGCACTTCTGTGGAGCATGATTTTTAAACAGCTGGAACTCCGAACCCCAGCCACCTCATCCTCATTCTCTCTCCAAGACATGAAACTTTGGGGGCTCATACGTGCACATAGGAAACTGCTAGAATTAATTTTCACAACAGATAATCAAGGCTTTATTAATCTTTCCCATTAGGGTAACAGTGCTCACTGCTCGTTTTTGAGTTGCCACAGGGGGCCCTTCTACCCACCTGCAATTTGCCCAACAGTGATGCTACAATGAGGGATAAGGAAGGCCCTGGGATTCATACTTCTTTTATTTATTTATTTATTTATTTATTTATATGTGTGTGTGTGTGGCCAGCTCAGCCCACCAGGGGGCGGGGCTGGCTGGCATGTGGTGCTGGGGGATTGAACTGCGGTCCCTGTGCTTTGCTAAGCTTGTTCTAAGTAGGTGCTTTAGACCACTGAGCCATCTCACCAGCCCCTGGGATTCATACTTCTATGATGAGATTGGTTTTAAAATATTCGTGTAGCCAGGCATGGTGGTACGGGCCTGTAATCCCAGCACTCCAGGCCAGCCTGCATTACAAAGACTCTGTCTCAAAAATAAAATAAAATAAATATTGGTGTAAGGACTGGCACAAAGGATGCACAAAGGCCTGTATTTAATCTTCAGCATCATAATAAATAAATACACAAATATTTATTAATCACAATACTATCATGACTGTAATCATGATGCAAAGATACTCTGTCCCACCATTCTTTTCGGTGGACAGGAATTATTGAGTTGTTCCCATTCAATGCTACAATAAAGGCTGGGCATGGTGGCACAGTTCTGTAATCACAGTACTCTGGAGTCTGAAGCAGGAAGATCATCACTTGTTTGAGGCCGGCCTGGGTTACATAGGCAAATTCAAGGTAAGCCTACATTACATAGTGAAAGCCCATCTCAAAACAAAATAATCAATGCAAAACAAAACAATAAAACAGAATTCTGGACAGATAGAGGACACTGATGCAACTGTTTTAAAAAAATTACAATAAAAATTTTTTAAAGAAACAAAACAAAGCAAATTTGTATAGCCTAAGTGATGGTCCTAATTCTCTCAGTGAGTAGAGCAGTGAAGACAGAAGGAACTTGCTCCCTCCCTGCCTCCTCAGGGCATGGGAGGACAGGCTCACCAACGGCAGCAGAATCTGAAACTGTACCCCCACGCCTACCTGCAAAACTCGCATTCCAGTTTCTGTTTGGGTCAGTGCCAATGCAGTGGCTTCCAGGATTCAGGGACCGCGTCTTCCTCCATAACCGGTTCTAAACAAATCATGAAACGCCCAGGGGTAAATCAGGACTCGGGGCAGTAAAAGATTTTTCTGAGTGCTAAGATGGAGACAAGCACAAGAGTTGGGACGAGCTGCTTGCGGGCCTGCCTGGGCAATTTGTTCTCATGCCTCAGAGAGAGAAGAGTGCACTTTCTGGCTGTAAGTGAGGGACTTCCTCAAAACACCCCTTGAGAACTGGATGGAAGGACTAGGCCCATGGTGAAGAAGCACACAGAGCCCTTTCTGCCAGCACGCAGGCCAAGTTTCCCCAGCAGTGCAGCATCAGATAACAATTATTTTTTCTAACCTAAAATCTCAGTACTCGGATTTAATTGTGCTCTTGTCACTTTGCGATAAATAAGTGAGCTTTGGGTTGCAGTTTGGACACACAGTCTCAGGAAGGTTCATCATCACGGAACTAGGCTGATTCCCAATGGAATGCACTGAATAATCATGGGCTTTAGGAGAAGCAGGGCCAGTGCCATGGTGGGCCTTCATGATTGCTGATGTACTTGAAGAGCACAGCACATACTTTATTCTAGCCTTTAAAAATCCACCTGAATCCAGGCATGCTCCAGCTTGGGGACTAAGGGAGCAAATTAAATGGCACAACTGAGAAGCCATCAGCCAAATCCAAAATGCAAGACATTATACAGGAAATTACTTGGTTTCTCCAACAAATGAATGACATTTTAAAAAGATGTATGTGGGGGGTGCTGGTGTTGACTAAAAGACACTGAGAGACCCAGGAGCCAGCCGTAGTGCACAGACCTTGTGAGATCCCCACTTCAACAAATTGACTCTGTAGAGACATTTTGAAGATAATTGGGGGTGTTACATGATATTAAAGAACTTCCATTAATTTTTCAAAGATGACAGAGGTGTAGTAGATTTGAGGTTTTTATTAGTATTATCGTCAGCTGGAGCTGCATACTAAAGGTAGTTTTGGGTGAAATAGCGTTATGTCTGGGATTTGCTTTAAAGTACATCAAGAAAGGATTGTGTGGGAGAGAAGAAATGAATAAGATTGGTAAAATGATGATAATCGTTCCAGACCCATAATAGAGCGTTCCTGAGACTATTTTCTCTAGAAAAAAAAACAAAAAACAAAAAACAAAACCCAAAAACAAAAACACAAAAAGCTCCCTGCTGATTCTCAGCTCCGAGAATGACTAGAGAATGAAATCCCAAGGGAACTCATAGTATGCATATTGGTGGAAGCTCTCGCCAAAGGCACTGGCAAAGTAGGAAATTCAATAAGGAAGTTTCACACCAAGCCTGAGTAGCCTGTTCAGGATTACTCACTTGGGTTTGTGTGTACACATATCCATCAGGATTGGCCACAGGCAACAAGAAAATATCCAATTTCTTCAAGATAGAGGTGACCGCTGGATCATTCCCATACTCAGACGCAATCTAAGCAGAGACAAAGTGCTTGTCAGCCACACTGCACCAGGCTGGGTCACTAGGTCTAAGTCCTGGAGATCCCCTACACCTGCCAAGAGCGGCAGCTCCTAGAAGAGTCTCCACCCTTGACACCTCCCTGTTGTCCCAGGTGTGTGGCTTTCTGTAGAGCTCTCTGAGTCCCTCAAACCCTGGGGACACAGCTGCATGACAGTAGCAACCTCAGTGTGTTGCTGAACATGCCTCGTTCATTCCTTCCAGTAGTGGGGAGTTGCACATTTTAGAAATTTAAATCCCAACAAAGAGGTAGGGAGGTGTACCCTCCCCATGTAGGCTTTTTTCCTTTCAATAGAAGCTTAAAAATTGACTTTTTCAAAGGCTCTGACATTGTTAGGAGCCTGGCGGGGATCAGAAAGGGCTGAGGGGGCAGTTGGCCTGAGCCTGGTGCTAATGTTGCCCTCTCCCTTTGCGTGATCCATTATGGGTCCGTGTTGTAGGTCCACCTCTCTGACTCATGAGCTTGTTCTCTGCCACTTTGTGACTCAGCCATGGTGGGATGACCAGGAACTTTTGACTATTTACTTCTCCAATCTGGAAAGATCCCAGCCTCCTGGGTCTGTACAGAGTGCCTTCCCACCTTGTCCCCTGGCTCCAGTCACGTGGGACTCTGCAGCCCCTTCCCCCACAGGCCCACCAGAGTCCCTGGCTAATACCGGGCGACATGACCTTCCTCGCCGTCCAGATGGCAGTGGCTTGCGAGATCCACTCTCGAGAATGAATGCCTGCATTCAGCCAAATGGCCGGCCGTCGTTTGCCTCCTCCCGTGCTGAACTGCAAAAGGAAAAGAGGCCAGAAAAATGACCCACCTGCCCACGCCTCTGCTCACCTCTCTTCTCCCCAGCTCACTCCTATTCATTTAATTCATTTAAGATAATTCAGAGACCAAATGTTCCTGAGGGCACCATCTATTTATCGGGTTTATCCGTGACCAGGGAGCTTAATTGGTTGGCTGCAGCTCCGGGCAGCCTGAACCTCTCCAGCATTGGGAGCAAATGGGAAGGAGAAACAATTGTTATTGTGGATTAGAATGCTGCTACGATTAGAGATAATAGTATGTCTCTTGAAAGACCTCAAATGGTATCCCAATAGAGACAGACACAAAGTGCATGAACCAGGCTGTTTTGCTGATGCAATAAATGAATTCGGTTTTAAATTAGGAGGACGAGAGCTTCACTATAGCTCTCTGTAAATGGCAGTAATGAATTCTACCTCCAGCTCTGGTATAGTGTTGGGGCCCCTTGGGTCAGAGCTTGGTGCTAAGAAGCCAAGGTCTCCATCAGATGGGCAAATAATCTAAATGTAATTATTTTAAAGCAACCAGCTCAGTGGCAGGTCTCCTCTCCTGCTGGTAATTTGCTATCAACCTGGGTTCTGTGGGGTTTCTATGAAGCCAAGGTTTTGGCAAATTCTTAGCTCAATCAATTGTTCCATGGTTTATATGCTCAGATTCCTTTTTATTCACTCGGCTGGATTATTCATGCAATTTATGTCATTGTCCTCATTTTCTATCCCTTTTGCCAATATGAACCTGAATCTGTTAGAAATATCTGGAAATTGCCAGAGATATAGCTCAGCGGCACAGTGCCTGCCTGGCAAGTACCAGTCCTGAGTTCGACTCCCAGTATCAAAAACAAAAAAGGGGGGGCCAGGGAGATAGCTCAGTGGAATAAGCACTTCCCTGGCAAGTGCAAGGGCCTGAGTTCTATCCTTAGTCCTGAAAAAAAAAAAGAGGGGTTGGGGGAGATGGTTCAGTAGAATAAGCGCTTGCCTGGCAAGTGCAAGGGCCTGAGTTCAACCCCTAGTTCTGCCAAAACCCCCCAAAACAAAAAAAGAGAGAGAAAGAAGAAAAGAATTATCTGGAATTAAGGTTTGTATAGCCGAAGCTCAGCGCTAGGTTTAACATTTCATCAAAATGTTATTAGTATTTATATCTAAAATATACAGATAATATTAATTGATTTTTAAAAAGAAAAAAAAATTGGCCCTGAAATTAGCTTCCTAGGTAGCTTTGCCAGGAAATAACCCTAAAAGCAAAATAGATTAGAAGGCCTATCCCAACTTCTCATGCCACTAATAGATGGTGGGAATGCAGTCAGGACTGCAACTATAATTCCAGCACTCTAATCCCCTGTTCTCTCTTCCTTCCTCTAAGCAGGGAATAGGACTGCTCCTTCTAGCAGTCCTACTGTACACAAGGCAGGAGACCCATAAGATCAAATCTGAGCCATGAAAGATGTCTCCCAGCCTCATTCTCTGCCCTGAAGTCACAGAGACTGAACCGCTGCCTCCCCCATGGTCTGAGGCTGGGTCCTGAACACCCAGGGCCCTGGAGCCTCACCTTCAGTACATACATCGGCCGCTTTTCAAAGGTCTGTCCAATCTTCACCCTGCTCGCAAGCTTAGGAAAATCAGCGGCAATGCTGTCCATCTCATGGTAAATCTGAAGCATGAAAAAGTAAACCCAAAGGCAGTTTTAAAATTTATTTACTTCTGGGTAGGTAACTGAACTTTACCTTATTGGTCTTCATGATTTTTTTTCTGGGCCCCTAATCTTGAAGTTGATCATATTAAGGCATGATTATTACAAAGAACCAATGAAGAGTCTAACTTTTACAACTCTCTACAGAATAACACATTTCACTTCTCCACAGAATAATCCACTCAGTTTTAGTAGAGAGACTGACACAGCTACTGCTCCAAAGTATGGTCCTTCATACCACTCTGAGCTTCATACCACTCAGACAAGGCCCTTAGCAAGAAGATTCCCCAAACCTTTTGGGAGCCACTTTCCACAATGGCAAAAAGAATTGAATATTCACCAGGTACCTATATACACTACCAAACAAATACATTATGAATATGATGAAACAAAAAAGACAGAAATGGTTGTATTATAAGTGAATATAAAGAGAAGGTGTAATAATTACTTCCTCCATCTCAGTGGGCAATCTTATGTTATGGGTACCCCACTTTGAAGGTGATTTTTTCTAAAAGCTTTATCAGAACAAGTCATGAGTTGTAAAAGAATACTCCCAATTGCTTTCAGGGGGTAGGAAAAGACTAATTTAAATAGAGTTTACTCATTTTAGTTTCTCTAATCATTTGAAGACCAAAAGAAGGAAATAAGAAGAAAATAAATAAAATTGTATAATTCTTATGGTTGCAAGAAGGAGCTATATTCAGAAGGAAAATTGCAGTTGATATTGGTAAAATCAAGCTTATAGTCTTAAAATCAAGCCTTATACACTGGCAGCCAGTGTGGCAGACTTAACAGAAGCAAGAAGCCACCCCCAAGGTCACAGATAATCCAAATACAGCACAGAGAAGGTAATTCCTCAGGAAGGTGGAGGCTGGGCGGGGGGGTGGGGGTACCAGCAATCAAGAGGGACCTAAGTTACAGGGAAGAGGGTGGGAGAGGAAGCCTTAGGTGCTGAGGGTTTAGGATCCAGCTCTGAGTAAAAATTTGGAAATGGGCTAATCTGGCCACAGAAAGGGCTTAGAAACTCTGCTCTACCCACTGACCCTAGAGTGAAGGAAACCAGGGGCATTTCCTGAGCCACATGAGGACAGTCATCTAGGAAAAGTTAATGTATTTAATACTTTTTTCAATAAATGTATTTAGTACAGGGTCTCATTGCGTAGATCAGACTCGTAGTGATCCTCCTGTTTTCAGCCTCCTAAGCGCTGGGATTACAGGCATGCACCACCATGCCTAGTCTCATTTGCTGTCTGAGCACGCCTCGGGGGCAGGGCCGGAGTGGCCAGCCAGGGATTGAACTCCAGTCCCTGCATCTGCCTAAGCAGACACTTTAATCCATTTAGTTATCTTGCCAGCCCTTAGGAAAAGTTAAAGCACTAAGCTGTGTCCACAGATGGGTCTGCCAGCCACTGCTGCAACACACATGGAGAATCTGAAACCAGAGATCCTGCAGACACACATGAAATCGCCACAAGAAACCTAAGGACCCTCTGTGGTTATAGGATATGGTATTTTTTTTCTTCCTTCAAAAAACAGAAAATGAAAAGTTACTGGTGGCACGTGCCTGTAATCCCAGCTCTTGGGAGGTTGTAAACAGATGGATGGATCACTACAAGTCCGATCTAGTAGTGAGACCTGAACACCCTGTAGACCCTTCCCTAAAATACAAAAAAAAAAAAGAAAGAAAAGTTAGGAGGGAGATGGCACACCAATCTATGGCAAAGGGGCTCCCAAGGATCCAGAAAAGCTGAGCTCTAGCCTGCAAAGGGTACCTAAAGCCAGAGAAACTAGAAATGAGTAGATGAGGGCCAGGGAGATAGCTCAGTGGAATAAGTGCTTCCCTGGTAAACACAAAGCCCTGAGTTCAATTCCCAGTTCCGGAAAAAAAAAAAAAAAAAAGACCAGATGAGAAAGTGAGACTAAGACAGCTAGCAGGTGAGAGAACAGCCCCTGTGAGTCCTTGGGTGACATTTGCAACTGGTTAGCTCAACTGGGAAAGGCCTCACAGTAATGAGGCTAACGTCATGGGTTTGATCCCCGTGCAGATCCTGGGCTCTGCTTTTGTCCATGGCCTGAAAATGAACCCCTAACATTATCCAGCTGTTTTGCAGATGTCTGACATTCATCTCAAGAAAGATCAAGGGACAATGCAGTTGGAGTGTACACAATAAACAAAACTACTGACAATCATGGAAAAGAAGTGGAAATAGTTGGTCAACCACTGAAAATAATTCTTCATCTAGAAAAAAAGTATATGTCTCATGAAAAGCATGCCAGGAACATTCTGTTTATACATAAATAATAACATGTATTAAGGTAGATGAGGGAGAAAACTGTTTTAGATTTGTTCAAGCCTTAAGCTTGCAAGGAGCTATACACTGCAGGAAAACTACAATCATAAAATTAAGTTTACAGAGTTTACCTGAGCTAGTAGATGAGGGAGATCCTGAGGGTTATAAGAGAATTATACTATTTATGATGTAGTTTCATCCAACAATCCCTCTTATTTCTCAAGTTCCAGTATTATATGAAATTATTTTGCTCCAAGTTTTCACTAGAAAGTTTGGCGTATCTTAAAAGTCAGTCATCTATTAAAGTGGTTTCCAACTGAATACCACACAAAAAATGCATTATGGAACAAATATACATTATAAGAAGTCATGATAAATGAGTGGATGGGGCTGGGGAGATAGCTCAGTAGAACAAGCACTTGCCTGGCAAGTGCAAGGGTCTGAGTTCAATCCCCAGTTCTGCAAAAAAAAAAAAAAAAAAAAAAAAAAAGAGTGGAAATATTTGGTTAACCTTAAAAATAACTACTTGTCTACTTTTCTGGCACCGACAACATTTTATTCTCAGTGAGGGATTATAGCAGGAGAGAAGAAGCTTGAGTTATAAGGACTGGAAATGATTGCAGTTATTTCATAGTTTTCTTTAAGTAGTTGCTTAAGAAAAGAAAAAAAATATATATATATATATGCTGAGGGGAAAGTGTCAAGTTTGTGATTCACTGTGCTATTAGGTGCAGGTAGGATTTAATTCAAGAAATGGAAAGGAATTAGAGAGTCACACTCTATCCCCTCTGTGAAGTGGTACTACACTGGAGAAAGGTTAGAAAATGCAGGAGACAAACAACCTTGGCCTTAAATCTACTGCAAAACACTTACAGCTTCCAGGGAATGGTATGCCCCATAGTTGAAATTACTATCACTCCGCTCTTTCCCTTCATTGAGTTGCATTTCTTCATCTTCAATATCTAAAAGATCCTAAAACAGATACAGCAACATGATGAAATGGTCTTCTGGGAATACAGGATCATGATTTTCCTGAGATTATCTTGGTACACGGGTGGACCAAGATAGTGGCATCCTCAGTGAAAAGCAGCACAAATGTCCAGGACTCAAAAGATGTCAGATAGCTTAAATCATATGAACTAAAATTTAAAGTAAAAGAAATGGTAAGCTCAAGCTCCACCCCCCCCGCCTCTCTCTCATACTGAGACTCAAACTCATGACCTTGTGTTTCCCCGACAGACATTGTGCCAATGAGCTATATCCCAGGCACTACTTCTAAAAGAATCTTCATGACAAAAAAAAAAAAAAAAAAGGGTTGGGGGTGATCAGGCAACTCACTCAGGTCCCCTTCTGTCCCTCTCTCTGACAGAAACTTTCTTTCTCCCAATAAATATATTCTGCTCTTTTAAAAGGGGGGGATCAGACTTTTTTCATCTATCTATCTATCATCTATCTATCTATCTATCTATCTATCTATCTATCTATATCTGTATCACATATCTAACTTTACTTCTTGGTGGCTAATTTATTTCTACTACGCCACTCAAAACACACTTACTCTCTGGAAGAAGCATATGTGCTATTTGGTTATTCTATAGTATGAAGTCTCTAGACATCAGCCTGCATCTGGTATCCAGTGCCTCTGAAATACACAGCTCGGGAAACTATTCTGAAACAAAGAAATTCTTACGACCACTCATACTTTGAAGCTTCCTGGCAGATGTCTGTGACATGTGAGGATGATTAATAAGTTCACAGCTGCTCACGCCATCAGGAAGCTCCTGGGCCAAATCACCAATTAATCTATAACCCACCTCGGTGAAGGAGAGTGTGAGCTAGACACCGTCCTGCTGTTCCCCACAGGTTGTGGGACTGGATGGTGATGTTCCCTTTGCTGGGGACTGTGGCTCACGTTCCCCCTCCCTCAGAGGGCACCTCTTACAGCTGGTCTCCAGTACCTTCACCCACCCCTTTTCTTGCTGCCTAACTTCAAATAACAAAAAGGAGGTACACTTATCACTCACTGGGGTACCTAAGATATATCCATTTTTTAATAGGTTTTACATATATTTAATTAAAGAATCTTCTCAGACACTGTGTGAAAGAAGAGGAGGATCACCACTGCCATTTTACTGATAAAGAAACAGAAGCCTCAAGAAGGTAAAAGCTTGCCCAAGACACAGCACTCATAGTTAGCTAGTAGTTAGTAGATCCCTATGTACTATAACATGCTGTTCCTCTAACAAGTCACTGCACTTTACTTCCATTTGCCCCAGTTTCTTCATCTATGAATGAAAAAGGATGACAGCAGATGTAGAGAATCTCTCAGGTCCACTCTGGACTGGCTGTTTGGGCCAAGAGAACCACAACCTACCCACCTGTAGGTCATCAATTGTCACTGAGTACTCCAAGCCCTGGGTCTTCAGGAAGTGTTTGACTGACTGCAGATTGATGGATGGGACCAAGAGATCCACAGGTCGTTTGAAGTTGGAAGGAGACTTCCAGAAATTGAGCTTAAGGGAACAGAAATAAAACCAGACTAAAGGACAGTTCAGGTAAAACACGCAATAGTTCATTCTCTAGAGCCTGTCAAATCCAGGGTGATCCCTGAAGGGCTGAGCCCCACCTGAGGGCAGACATTGTCTATTCACAATCACAAGTGGTCAGGAAAGTGCTTCCCTGGCAAGCACAAGGGTCTGAGTTCAATTCCCGGTTCCACCAAAAAAAATAAAAATAAAAATAAAAAATAAAAAAAATAAAAAATAAAAAACTGAGACATTATGGGGGCCGGGGAGATGGCTCAGTGGAATAAGCACTTCCCTGGCAAGCGCAAAGGCCTGAGTTCTATCCCCGGTTCTGCTAAAAAAAATACAATAAAAATTAAAAAATAAAAGAATTGGAGATATAACTTAAAAATATAACTAACTCTGGTTTAACAAGTGGTCAGGACTGCCCAGCAAACTGTACCTGCCAGAGTCCAAGTTGTACTAGGTCAATGGCAGTTAGAAGGAGGGAGCCCGCACTCAGGATTTCACGCCCCAGAACTGAACTGCTATCATCTACAGCTTTTCTCAGCTATATAAATGGCACATTGACTAATACAGGATTATATAGAAAAATTCCTCTGGAATAAAAATAATACCACAGTACAAGTGTTTTCTCCCACCCCAATCAGAACCCTCCAGAGCACTAAGAACTACGTACCTTAAAATGGTTTGAATCCATTAGCTGAGTCAGTTTGCTGATCTCGTCTCCATTTCTGACATTAACCCTAAAAACCTGGTCCCTGGAGAAAGGGGGAGCAGAAGATAATGGTGAGCTTTCCACTGGAAAATAAGCCCCAAACCCACTATCCCAGACAGAACTGAACGAGAGAAAGTGGGCTAGTCTTTGGTTAGAATGTATAGCCATTAAAAATAAGACTTCATGGCAGATATGAAAAAGTGCTTATGTATAACTTTAAGGGAAATAGTAAGTGAAAGAGCAGGACAAAAAAATTGTATGTATGCCATAATTACAAATATGGAAAAAGCAGATGCATTGGAAGAAAAACAGACAACGGAAATACACCAAATGCTGACGGTGCTCAAGTTCGGGTCGTGGGATTATGGGTGACTTACTTTTTTCCCCTTGTATCTGTTTTCTGTAATGTGGTTATATTGCTTTATAATGAAAAACATACATATTTTTACAGAGAGGAATGTTCCTGAGCTACACGCAAAGCTAACTCAAGACACAAAGAAGCACTTCTTCACTGTCAGGGGTAAGGGCTGAACCCCTGGCAGAACTTCCATGCCTAGAAGAGCTGGAAAAGGGAGCAGCCCTGAATCCAGGGAGGGCCAGCTGCCGTCCTCTTAGAACAGAGGGGAGAGGCTGGGTGCTAGCCCACCCATCTAGCCCCAGAGCCCCATACACGTGTGTGTTGCCGTGGAAACGAATAGGGCCCCAGGTGTGAGGCTGAACTTGGGATTCACTGCTGCTCACAGCCCCCAAGAGGGCCCAGAAAGTGCCTGCCAGTCACAGCCCCCTCATTGTTTGTCCTGAGCTTGCTTCATGTACATTATTTAGCTTCCATAGCAGCGGCAGAGGAAGAGGGCCTGAAGTCCTGTGTGGGTGGGAGAAGGCCAAGCCTAAAAAGCATGCTTTGTGCTCTCAGCCCGCTCAGAGAGCCAGGGGAGCCATTAGGCTGTTGCTAGGTAACAGCCCCAATGAATCCGCACTCAATGCTGTCGCATGCGTCATCCCTTTGACATGAGTGAATGCAGGAAGAGCTGTGGGCTGAAGGACCTGTTGACAAAGTAAATGGTTCTGTCACAAGGAGCTAAATGTGCAGCCTCACGTGGCAGTTCCTTAGCAGAAGACCGGTTCACTCCAGATGGGTCCTCAGGGTTTTACTTGGTTCTGGAAAGTTCTCAGGGCTCTCAGAGGCTCTAGGCCAGCCCCAGGCAGACATGGCCCACAGAAGAGTGGTTCCCACTCTGATTTTGTATCTGGTTTGGAGAAGATGCCTTTGAAGGCGTCCTGTCTTCTCCCAGCCGGCTGGTCCCGTGTCCTTGGAGGTGGGCAACTAACTGCACCCCGAGAGCTGGGGCCAGGTCTCAGTCTCAATTTCTGTGTCTTGGGTATAGTTTATGTGTGTGTTTCAAGGGCACCTGTGCTGGAAGCCAGAGTGGTGACATCTGTGGGCGGAAGGAGCTTTAAGAGGTGGGATCTAGTGGGCCCTGCAGAGGGATTAATGTAGATCTCTCAAACTTAGTTCCCAAGAGTGGATTATCATAAAAAAATAGTGAAGCTGGCCTCTGACTCTCTCTAGCTTCCTGTCTTACCATGTGCTGTCTCCCTCTTCCATGTGTTCCAACTGTCATGCCATTTACTATGTTGTGATACAGACAAGAGACCTTCGTGAGAGGCTGAACAGATAGGAATACACACCTAATCCTGAACTTTCAGCCTCCAACACTAGACCTGTTTTCTTTATACATTATCCCCCTCTCAGTTATTTTGTTATAGTAATAGAAAATGGACTAATACAGAACCCATCAAGCTTGCTAAGAATCAGACAGCAACCCTTGGAAGATGGAGTCAAATTATCATGTTCTCATCACAGGCAGGCAGATTTAAGGAGGGATAAAGGGTGTATTTTAAACTCCTGACAAAGGACAAGGACCAGACAAGCAACTCATGCCTTGCCACTACCTACCCCCAAACATTCCAATAAAAAGGGTGTCTTTAAAATGGGCTTCTACAAAGAGCCTGTGCATTAATACCTCTAGCAGCATGATCAGGCATTTGTAAAACAGCAATAGTGAGAGAAATCACCAAGAGGGAACAGAGGAGGAACAGGAAGAGAAAAAAGAGGGACATAAAAACAAGAAACTCCTTGGACTGTGAAAATTTTATTGTATATTCATCCATGATAAAGTTCATGCACTTTACTTTTTCCACAGCAGTGGCTCCCACACCACTGGCCACTGTTCCCAACAGTGAACCACGGTGGCTCTGATTGGCGCTGACGGTGATTAACTACACAGTGAATTTCATCATTCCACATCAGCCAGGATACAGAGCTTAAAGAAATGTCTGTGGTGTGCAGACAGCAGGGCAGAAGGGCCAGTGAGAATGGACCCTTTCCATCGGACTCTCCTCCACTTTTCTCTTCCATGCCCCTTGGCTCCAGCCCCACCAAAATCCAAAATTCACCATATACTTTCTTTGGTACGCCTTTGCACATACTGTTCCCTCTGCCTGCAGTCCCGGCCCTTTTCCTTAACTGCCTGGCAATCTCCCACTAGGACCAGCTTGTATCACCCATGAAGCTTCCCATAACCAAAGGAGGGAAGGTTTGGTACAATCCTCAGACAGTGCTAAAAAGCAGCAGTACTGATAACATCAGATGAACATCAATACCAGAAGGCTCAGAGGACATAAGAGGGGGCAGCATGCAAAAAGCAGCCTTTTTCTTGCCCTTACTATCTTTGTCTCTCTTTGGAAAATGCCCTCTCCAGACTACGATCTGGAAATTCATTCAAACATCTTGGCCTGAGCTCTTTCTGAAGATGAAAGATAACCTGGGAGGGGAACATGGAATCACAGGTGGCCGTGTCTACCTCTCCTGCTCTACACAAGTTTTCTGAGAGTGCTTCTGGTTCCCTTCAATACCAAGTGTTATCCAGTTGCTGCCAGCCACGACCGGCACCTTCACACTTGTCCTGTATCCTGGTCAGTGACTGCCTCCCCCATCACTAAGCCAGCAGTCAAATGGCCTGTTCTTTGTGCCTCTCTCACCTGCCCCCACCCCCCAGCCAGGCTTAGCAACCCCTGTGAGTGATATTCAGAGATGGTTCCCTGGGGCTCTCAGATGTCTGCCATCTACCACTGACACTAAAACCAGTTCTACAACTACTAACCATGTCCGGCTGTCTGCTGGCCTAGCACCCCAAGCATCCTTGTCATTGTTTCATCCTTAAAAATCACTGAAGACCAGGACAAAAAAATAACAGCCGAGCAAAAGAATAGGAGGAGGGGCCGGGGAGATGGCTCGGTGGAATGAGTGCTTCCCTAGCAAGTGCAAGAGTCTGAGTTCAATCCCTGGTTCCACAAAAAAAAAAAAAAAAAAAAAGAATAGGAGGAGAGGGGAGGCCAAAGAACCAAGTGTGCAAAGCAAAGCAGAGAAGCTGTCATTTTCAGCTTCATTAGCCAGGCTCCGCCCACACAAACGCTCAGAGGCCAGCGGCCCTACCCTCTATGTGTCCATTGAATGGCATCACCAGGACATGTCCATGAACCCCAGGAACCAGGAAGGATCCCCTACCTTTTCTGAGTTCCCTTCTATGGAGTGAGAACAGATCTGGGGACGAGTGTGCCACTGTTAGTGTTAGAACTATCTGCAATTGGCTCAGGTGCAGAACACTTTCTGAGCAAAATACTTATGGTGAGCACTCTAGGACCTGGGCCTGAGTGCTCACTGCCCCGGAAGACAGGTCTGTGTCCTGAGAAATAGGGATTCTGCAGCTACATGAATAGCTGTAGTGGGAGCCTGACAGCTTCATATGTCAGCCCACACAGCAGTGAGTGCAGTTACGACACACCTACTGCTGAGCTGCCTGTGGAAAAATCTCCCTGCCCTGCCACCTGCTATGCCTAACTCCTCTGAGCTATTTGGCAGTAGAAACACAGGTATGAGCGAGTCATCACCATACTCAATCTCATAGAAGTAATTACTTCAATAAACAACTCCAAAGTCCCTTTAACTAGATAGTATAATAGAGCATAAGCCAATAGATAGATGCACAGATGTGATAAAGGATTCTATTAGGAGATTAACTTGTTCTAGGAAAATGGTATGGGTTTTTGCATTCAGAGTTTCAACTCCCCTGTTTACCAGCTAAATGCCTTGAGGTGGGGGTGGGGGTTCTTAACCTTTCTAAGGCTGAGGTTTTTTTCATGTTTAAATTGAGGAAAATAACACCCCTGCCTGGCAGAGTTGTTGCATGATCCAAAAGATAATGTACATAAGAGCTCTTTGCAAGTGGCAAAGCATTCTGCAGTAATGAGTTATTATAATCCAATCTTCTACCAGGGCACCATGGTATCTCCCTCCATCTCTCCTAGCTCCCAAATCTCTCCCTTGCAAGCCTCAGATCATTCTAAGGGGAATGTGTTGCGTGGGATGCATACACACTCACAGAGTACAAGTGTGTGTCCCTGTGTGTTAATTTTCATAGTTGTAGTTAGGCAAGACCTATTAAAGCTCCCTAGCCCAGAAATTGGGGAGAAAGCACTGAGTACACAGCCTTCACCGCTGACAGAGGTGAAACCAAAAAACCCCCAAGAGCCAGGGTTTTCCATTTGAGAATGGCAGACCTTGAAAACAAACCATGTCTGGTCTTTCATAGTAATTAATAATGGAGGAGTAAGAAAGCAGGAGATGATTGAATCTGACCTTACAGGTAAGAGGTAGAAAGAAAAAGAATTAACAAGCACTCAGGGAGCTGGGGAGGGCCTTGAGGACAAATAACCCTGATTTCACCACCAAAATCAGGTCTCTGAGAGAAGTAATGTCCAGAATGGCACGAAGACAAAAGTGCAATGAGAGCTCGGGTCCTCTTCTCCCAAGGCCACACCATCTGAGCTACCCCAGCCACTCCTTTTCAATCCCATTTGCCTCTCAAATTGCAGAAGCCACTAAATGTAACAACAGGTCCAGGAGGAACTTACCCGCGAAATTTTTGTTGGCAGCAGATGCCCGAGCCAATAAGGGCTCCCAAGAACAGTATCCACTTCATGACCCAAAGGCCTCAGAAACACAGTGGCTGAGTCCAGCTGCATTTATAAGGAGCCTGAGCAGACTCATAGCCTCACAATGCAAAGGCTCATTTGCAACTCTGACAGTGACAGGCGGGCCCCTACCACTGCCTCTTCCATTCCTTTTGAGTGATAAGGGCTAAGCCTATTTGACAAAGTCAGGAACTTGCTGCACAGGCTGGAAAAGTCTGTGCCAAAGGTGCCATATTGCTCATCGCTTGGCATCTAACTATTGCTTTTTAGGTAAACAGACAAGTCCCACAGTGCTGGATGGAATTTACACTGATCAGAGAGGCCAGATTGTAAACATGGGATGGAGTTACCTCTAGAGTTAAAACAGGACGAAATAAGTGAAGACCACAAAGCAACCTCAAGCCAGCTCTGGGAGCACATGCTGGATAAGCCCTATCAGAAAATTGCAGGACAGCAGGTCACAATAAGAGAGTTTGTTTTCCTCAGCGCAAGGAACCATGAGTAGCAGTCTATTGAGACACCCTGTACAAGGCGGTGCACGAGGTCCTGCACGGGAACCAGCACAAGCGCCGGAAGTTTTTAGAGACTGTGGAGCTGCAAATCAGCTTGAAGAACTATGACCCTCAGAAGGACAAGCGCTTCTTGGGCACCGTCCGGCTGTAGTCCACGTCCCGCCCCAAGTTCTCCGCGTGCGTCCTGGGGGACCAGCAGCACTGCGACGAGGCCAAGGCCGTGGACATCCCCCACATGGACATCGAGGCGCTGAAGAAGCTCTTCAAGAATAAGAAGCTGGGGGCTGGTGAGATGGCTCAGTGGTCTAAAGCACCTACTTAAAACAAACTTAGCAAAGCCCAGGGACCGAGGTTCAATCCCCCAGCACCACATGCCAGCCAGCCCGCCCCCTGGTGGGCTGAGCTGGCCACACACACACACAAATAAAAAAATAATAAAAAAAAAAAAAAAAAAGAATAAGAAGCTGGTTAAAAAGCTGGCCAAGAAGTACGATGCTTTTCTGGCCTCGGAGTCCCTGATCAAGCAGATCCCATGAATCCTGGAACCCGGACTCAATAAGGCTGGCAAGTTCCCTTCCCTGCTGACCCACGACGAAAACATGGTGGCCAAAGTTGACGAAGTGAAGTCCACAATCAAGTTCCAGATGAGGAAGGTCCTGTGTCTGGCTGTGGCTGTTGGTCACGTGAAGATGATAGATGATGAGCTTGTGTACAATATCCACCTGGCCGTCAACTTCCTGGTGTCCCTGCTCAAGAAGAACTGGCAGAATGCCCGGGCCCTATATATCAAGAGCACTATGGGCAAGCCCCAGCGCCCGCATTAGGGCACATCCTCAAAAAAATGTCAGTGCCAGCACGCCTCAAAAAAAAAAAAAAAAAAACACAACAAAAAAAAAAAAAAAAAAAAAAAGAGAGTTTGTGGCCCTTTATGGATCTTAAACCTAATTCTTTTGATTCTACTAATAGAAATATATATGGTAAAAGGCATAGAAAGGATGTATTATCCTGAATAAATTACCACTTTTCTTAGGTTCTGAATGACGCATAAGACTTAATGAATTAGTAATAAAATGAATAAAAATACGTGTTAGATTTTGCCAGTTGACATCCTTACTACCAAGTCTCAGAGGAATAAATGGAGGATACTTACGATCTCCACACCTTCTGAATGGGCTCTGGTGCCTTTGGTCATCCTGGGAGCCCCAATTCCCACAAGCATTCTTGCCAGCCCACCATATCAATGGGCTACTCTCTTTCTTTCCTTTTTTTTTTTTTTTTAATTATTTTTTGGCCGGCTCAGCCCACACTGGGGCAGGTCTGGTGCAGCACATGGTCCCATGCCTGCCTAAGCTTGCCTAAGTAGGAGCTTTAGACAGCTAAACTATCTTGTCAGCCCTGGGCTACACTCTTTCTACATCTCACAAGGGTAGGGAAAATATTATATATTATTATAACATATAATAAAGGGGCCTGGGAGATGGCTCAGTAGAATAAGCACTTGCCTGGCAAGGGCATGAGTTCAATCCCTGGTTCCGGGGGAGGG
>NW_004524736.1:6405086-6410211 GCF_000260255.1 Octodon degus | reverse complement strand
TTGGGAACATTATGGGAAAATCATCCTGATACCTTGTAAGCCAGCAAAGGCTATTCAAGCTTATTGCAGTAGAGGTCATGATGGTCACAAAAGGAGAGGCTGACTGTGCTCAACTCTGATGATAGCAAAGACAGTAGGTGAGGGTATCAGTGGATGGAAAATTACTGCAAGGATACATCAAGCATCAAACATTTCAGATTCTTCCTAAACTGACTAACAGGTGTCTTGCTTCAGGCAGGCCAAGGACTGAGGGATGAGGAAATTTGATCACCTATCAAGGTGGAGTGGGTGACTTAGCAGGAGCTTAGCAAGGACTGTCACTGACAAAACTCTGGGGTCAGCCTGGCCAAAAAAAACTGCAGAGTCTACATTGTGGTCCAGGAAAGAGCCCCCTTTGAGGAGTAGTGAAGCTGGGGTTTGTATGTCTCTTCCCTCAGGGTTCTCATTGTCTTCCCAGTGCTTAACCTGAATTCCTATATCCATGCTGTTCACTGCTGAAGCTGGGATGTTCTTCACTGAAATAGATATTAGGTTTGAAGTTAGTAACAAGAGAACCTGAGACTGGAATCAACAAGAGAGGTAAAGTGAATCTTGTACCCACGCTGAAATTTACTTCCCAGCTTTGTCTCCCAGAGAAAATCATCAACATAGAGAAACTTTAAATCCCTAATGGACATGAACATCTAAAGAGATATTGTGTGGAAGCTGAGACCAGACTGAATGGGACAGCCACAAAGAATAAGTGCTGAGCCATGGTGATGGTTCAGCAGCATAAGCACCTATCTGGCAAGCTCAGGGTTCCGAGTTTGATCCCTGGTACCACAAGAAAAAAAAAAAAAAGAGTAAGCGCCATTCATTTAAGTCCCCACCAATGTCAGAAATGGACAACCAAAAGGTGACAGCAGGACCAAAGGATATGCACATGGTACACGCAATGCCTGGTGCCTTACAGTGCTTTGTTAGCATTTATTAAACACAATGCCACCCTATCAAGATGAAGAGGCTGGCACATGATACAACAGAGAAAACATTACTTTAAGTAAGCCAGACTCCAAAGCACAAATGCTATGTGGTTGCACTTCTCTGAGGCACCGGGAACAGACACTGTCATAGAGACAGCAAGTAGAATAACAGTTATGAGTGGCTGGAGAGAGCAGTTAGTGTGAGCCACTATTTAATGAGTACAGACTTTCAATTTGTGATGATAAAAATGTTCTGGAGATGTGGTGATGATGGCATTATACAGTGAATGCATTTAATATGCTGAACTACACCCTTAAAAATGATCAAAACTGGTAAATTTTGTTATATATAACTTAGCACATAAAAAACTTTTAGGAGTTGAAGAGATGGCTCAGTGGAATAAGCGCTTCCCTGGCAAGCACAAGGGCCTGAGTTCAATCCCCGGTTCTTAAAAAAAACTTTTAAAGGGTTTAGAGGGAAAGACAAAGGGGTACAGCGCCGTGGCTGGTTGTGTTTTAGGGTAGGAAAAACTAAAGAAATAGGGACTTGGAGTGTAGCTCCATGGTAAAGCATTTTACAGGCATGCACAGGGCCCTGAATTTGATACCCAGCAATACAAAGACAAAACAAACCAAAAAAAAAAAAAAAAAAAAAAAAAAAGCTGAAAACATAGCACTCCCAGATTACAGAAAGGAATAATGACAATCCAGATTTGCTTTAAACCAAAGAGATTTTATTTTATTTATTTATTTATTTATTTTTGGCAGAACCGGGGATTGAACTCAGGTCCTTGCGCTTGCCAGGGAAGCACTTATTCCACTGAGCCATCTCCCCAGCCCCTTAAACCAAAGAGATTTTAATGGTATTCTTTCTCCACAGATCTCTAATAGGGATGGTCTCGCACATGCTCCATGATGGTCTTCAAGCCAAGCCAGGTCTCTTCAGCTGTGGGCAAGATCTGCTTGGCTGGCAGGAGGAAGCCATATCTGCCTGTGTCTCTCAGTTCAAGGGCAAATGAATATTTGATGCCTGACTCATAGGACCAGTCAATACTCCCACCACTGGCTTGATCTGAAGAGCAAACAAGAACAGTCTGGTTATACTATTCCACTGGTCTCTTGCAAAACTTCTGTACTGAGTTCTACCACGAACAAAGACAAATCAGGCCCATGTATGCACAGACTTCATTAGCAGACAGTTTAGTTGAGGTTCATGTTACAAAAAAGTGCAAAAAACACTCTCAAAAGTAAAACATGTTATTCCAATGAACACTATACTTCTTCCTCTTCCTCTGACGCTCTTAGAAACCTCTGGCTTTGCCCACCCACTTGCAATCCTGCCTACTGTCCTAACTGGCATCTTCCTCAGCTTAGGGAGGCTACTGCACTTCCTTCTTGAGAAGGCAAGACATTATTTTCTCTAGTGTGAGAGGAGGAATTGTAAGCAGAGTAAGAGAGCTGATCTCTATCTTCAGGGGACTCCCAACGGCAGGCTAAAGCAGGCTCTGCTATGATGTCAAGTTGCATGGCTGACACCTCTGTGATGTCTTAGCTAATATGTGCTATACACCTGAGAGATGTGTGGCCTCTGACGTGATGGAGGATGAAGGAAGTTGGCATTGATGTGTGAAGACTTTAGGCATTTCTGAGTCAGAAGAGCTGAGCACTGGACTGACCCTTAGTCCCTTTCCTGGGAGGACAGGGAGAGGTCAAATAGAGGACATGGTTGTGTCAAAGATGGAGGAAGCCACCTAGTCTCTAATAGCAGAGCTGGGAAGACCATGGAGGTTGTACCAGAGAACTAGAGTGATGGTGAAACTTTTAGAGACCCAGTGCCCACTTACTTACTGATTGCAGAGTACCAACAATACCATTAAACCTGAATACTGAGGTTTTAGTTTAGAACAACAACTCATACAATAGCATTTTTTTGTCTTAAATAAAGAACAATACACATGCTGTGGGTTCAGCACCACTGGACTAGGCAAGTATTACAGGTTGAAAATAACTATCTGAAATGCTTAGAGTAGAAGTATTTTGGATTTTGGATATTTTTTAGATTTTAGAATATTTTCATATTTCATAATGAGATATCTCAGAGAGAGACCCCTGGGCTGAACATGAAATTCATTTATATTTTATATATACCTGCTATTCACACCCTAAAGGTAATTCTTTTTCAAATTTTTATTTTAGGGAAGGGTCTACAGTATGTTCAGGATCTCACCACTAGATTGGACTCACAGTTATCCGTCTGTTTACAGCCTCCCAAGAGCTGGGATTATAGGTGCGCGCCACCACGGCCAGTCTCAATTGCCATCTCAGCGTGCCCTGGGGTCAGGGCTGGCACGGCAGGCCCAGGGATTGAACACCCCTCCCCCTTGCCTTTAATCTGCTGAGCTATTTGGCTGGCCCCCAAAGGTAATTTTATATCATATTTTTAGTGCACCTGCATTTTGACTGAGATCTATCACATGAAGTTAGATGTCAAATTGTCCACTGTAGCACAGGCAGGGCTATCAATCAAAAATTTTGGATTCTAGATATTTGGATTTTCATGTTAACGATGTAAAACTGAGAACTCCCATGACTCATGTCTTTATCTTCATCCCCAACAGCTATAGTGGCGTTCAGTGAATACAAAACTTTAAATGGGCTAGGGAGATAGGCTCGGCAGTCCAAGTGCCTACTTGGCAAGTGCAAGGACCTGGGTTCATACTGCATGCCATGCCAGCCTAGAACCCACTGAGAGTGGGTGTGGTGGCACATGCCTATAATCCCAGCACTGGGGAGGCTGAGACAGGAGGCTCACTATGAGTCCAAGCTGCATAGTGAGACCCTGTACCAAATAAAGATTTTTTTAAAAAAACATTAAGTGCTTACTGACTTGAACTGAATTTTTGGGAACCAAAATTACTAATTTAGACCTCTAATGTGACTACACAACACAGACAATCCCATTAGAGGAAAGAGTCCACAGAGGATAGAATACTGGCTTCAGGTTGAATCCCAGCCCTGCAAACTGTTAGCCAGCACCCTTAAAGCAAGTCACTTATTTGTCTGAGTTCCAGATGCTTCAGCTGTCAAATAGGGACGATATTCTACATACTACACAGGGCAGTGAGAATTAAGTGTGTGACTGGAATGGGTATGATTACAGCGCTTGCCGAGTGGCCACTAAATGTGGTGGGCACTGTGTATAATCCCTACCCTGGTATCAAGGTAGGTACTGGTAGTCCCACTCCTATCTTAGACATGGGGAAACTGAGATTCAGAGAAATTTATTGAAAGAGCTATGATAATGTATGTATATTCAATACATATCTCTCTTTAGGGGCTGGGGAGCTAGCTCAGTAGAATAACTGCTTGCCTGGCATTAATTCAGAACCAAGCCTCTGACCCCAAGAAATGTGGGCTATTCCCCCTACATCTCCCTGTGGAAGAACCCTCAAGGGACACCTTCTGGTTGTTGTTGTTGTTATTGTTGTCATTGTTTTTGAGACAGGGTCTCACTACACACTCCAGGTTGGTCTTGAACTCACTATATTGCCCATAACTTGGTGATCCTCCTGCTTCAGCATCCCAAGTGTTGGGATTACAAGTATGTACCACCACACCTGGCTGTGAGGACACCTTCTTCTGAAACACCTGTCAACTGTAGATCTCTAAAACCCTTTCTAGAGGGGAACCTTCCCAGGAATTGTCTCGCCATCATAGGTGTGCAGCCACCTGTCAGGCAGATAGAACCAAGTGGTCAGGGCAGCCTGAATGCCACACAGGAGAGGAGGCAAGGAGTGTTTAACTGGAACTAGTTCTTAGAAGCAGTACTTATCCAAGCTGGATGAAGACAGGACAGCAGAGTTAACTCTGGGCAGAGATGCAGCCAGAACTTGTATTAATGAATGATGAGGTTCTAAGTGATCACCAATAAGCTCATGTTTGTCTGGTATTTGCTTATTAGAAACATCTTCAGCAAGCCAGGCACCGTGGCACATGCCTGAAATCCCAGCATTCAGGAGACTGAGGCAGGAAGATCACCTCAAGTTCGAGACCAGCCTGGGCTCCACAGTCAGTTCAAGGCCAGCCTAAACTACACAGCAAGGCTCTGTCTCTACCCACCCCACAAAAAAAAAGCCAAAAATAAATGAGAAGAAGAAGAGGAG
>NW_004524736.1:6402729-6404537 GCF_000260255.1 Octodon degus | reverse complement strand
TGAGAAAGTTGAAAGCAAGCCCATGTGGACCATGTTTAAAAGTTCTCAGCAAGATATGACACAAACAGATCATTTAAGCCTAAGAATTGAGACCAACCTGGGCAAAATGGTAAGACCCTGTCTCAAAAAAAAAAAAAAAAAAGTTTCAACAATTGTGTGCTGATCAGTCTTTTCCAGGCAATAGCCTAAAAAATCTAGCTTGAATCAGAAGTTTCAAATCTGGGGCTGGGGAGATAGCTCTGTGGTCTAAACACCTGCCTGGCAAATGCAAGGATCCAGGTTTGATCCCCAGTACCACATGCCATGCAGGACCCAGAACCCCAGGAGCCCCATACTGGCCACCGAAACGGGGCGTGGTGGTGCAAGCCTATAATCCCAGCACTGACAAGAGGATCCCTATGAGTCTGAGCTGTGTAGCAAGGCTCTGTACCAAATAAATACATAAATAAAAGATTTTTCAATTTAATTTTTTAAAAAAGGAAAAGTTTCAAATCTGCTCATTCCATTGACTTAGTCATTCCCAGGAATATGTTCCCAAAAGATCAATTTACAGAAAAAGTGATTTAGGTTCCTAGTACATATTCTTAGTAGCACTGTTTAAGAAGAATGTGAAATAATACAAAGGCCCAGTTTCCAGGAGTTAAAAATATAATGGAAGACTGGACGTGGTGGCACACGCCTGTAATCCCAGCACTCGGGAGGCTGAAAACAGGAGTATAACTATGAGTCTGATCTGTGCAATGAGACCCTGTACACCCTGTACTAAATACATAAAAAATGAAATTAAAATTTTTAAAAAATGTTTTAAAGTAAAACACCATGATCTGAGAAAAGACTACGCTCACCACATTCACAATGTAAAATATGAGGGCATATTCCTTCGCTCTCCAAGACTCCCATTAAAGAGCCCCAGCTCTCAGGTGGGCACTCCCCAGGGTTCCGCCCCTCCTGTGGCTGGGGCCGACCCTCACCCACTGTCTCTCCAGCCTCATGGGCCACCTCGGCTGCCCCTGCCCGCCCCTTTCCTGCACCCCCTCTGCAATCATTCTACGCAAGTCATTTCCTTTCCCTCCTCTCACCTACCTCTCCTCCTCCACTGCTTTCTTTCATCTAGTCAACAAATATACTGCAGCACTTACCTAAAAAGAAAAGCTTCCATTTCACTCTCTTTTTCTTATCTACTTTTCTGAAACTGGTCTGATTAAGGCCACCAATAAACTAGCAATTAAAATCAAAGAAAATGCCCTGTCCTCATCTAAGCAGATCTTTTCATGGCCTTCATCACTTATTCTAGCCACTGACGCCTTTTTAACAATGGCTCCCTCCTTGCTTCTGAAATGCAGGCCTCTCAGCCTGTCTGCCTGACACACTGCTCCTCTGTCTTCCTACTCCAAATATCTCCTTGTTGTCCTGTTCCAACCACCCTTTCTCCATCAGCTCTTTCTAAATCTCTCTTTCCAAAGAATCCCCGGGCCATATCACCCAAAACCTACACAATAGCTCCACTTGAATACCCTGCAAGTATTTCAAGATCATTTTGTCTACACAACTCAATTCATGATCTCTCCAATCTCACTTCTTTTTACCTTCCAGGTGTCCCTCTCAGTGGCTGGCAGTATTCAGTGATCTTCAGTGAACAATTCTCCACATCTAAGCCAGGTGTGATAGCACACACTTGTAATCCCAGCACTTGGGAGGCTGAGGCAGGAGGATCATTGCAAATTCAAGGCCAGCTTGGGCTACAAGGTGAGCTCAAGGGCCAGCCTGAACTGCATAGTGAGACCCTGTCTCAAAAAAAAAAAAAAAAA
>NW_004524736.1:6383565-6402134 GCF_000260255.1 Octodon degus | reverse complement strand
TTTTAAACTCTTAGGGCTGGGCTGGGGATATAGCTCAGCAGCTTAAGCGCCTGCCTGGCAAGCACAAGGTCCTGAGTTCAATCCCCAGTATCGCAAAAAAAAAAAAAAAAACCAAAAACTTCTTAGGGCTGGCCAGATAGATAGCTCAGCAGACTAAAGGATCTGCTTAGGCAGACTTAGGGGCCATGGGCTTGCCAGCCCTGCCCCCAGGGCACGCTGAGCCAGGGACTAAGACTGGGTGTGGTGGTGCATGCCTATAATCCCAGCACTCAGGAGGCTGAAAACAGGAGGATCAGTACAAGTCTGACCTATGTAGTGAGACCCTATAAGACCCTGTACTAAAATACATTAAAAAAAAAATTATGCCCTCTTCTTACATGAAGGTTTTCCTGACTCAGTCACTGTCAAATCCTCCCAAATGCGTAAGACTTGTACCATGCGTAACCTACTACTGTACTCATCATAGCGATGTATACAATGAATGTTCACTTGTCTTCCTGTTCATTGCTCCTGAAAAGAGTGAGTTGTTGGTAGCCTCCTTCTGTCTCTGGCACTTGGCGTAATGCTTAGCATGGAACAGATGCTTACTAAAAGTGTGCTGAAGAGAATGGGTGCCTGTTATAGGATCTTGAGCATAGGCGCACCAGGGAACCCATAGACTCCCAGCTGTGTTTCTTTGGTTTCTATCTTTATCCATAAGGAAGAGACTGTTCCTTTGAGGGAGTCAGAATGTACACGAGGATGCTCTGGGATTTCCACAGCACTATACCAGCTTCTTGTTTTTAGCCTGACCTACTAGAGCAAAGAGAGTTTCAAAAGGTCTGAATGCAGGCTCCCAGGACTTATTCCTGAACTTGCCCTTATTTTTTCTGGCTTGTCCTCCTTGTCTCCCAGTATACTGCATGGGCATATGGCTGCAGCAGAAATCTAGCCAATGAGTAATCCAGGTCCTTGTGTGTAGTCGTGTGGTGTGTGTGTGTGTGTGTGTGTGCGCACATGCACGTGTGCGTGTGTGTGTGTGTGTGTGTGCGCGTGCGTGCTGAACACTCAATTCAGGTCCTTGTGCACACAGATAAATGCTCTATCTGTATTCTCAGCCCCTCTCTAGGTCCTCTTAAAGAGCCATAGCCATTCTGCTTCCACTCACAGTCCACAGAATTGAGGCATGACCACCTCTTAGCCAAGAAAGGTTAATAAAAGAGAAGAATTTAGGAGTAGGTCTCAATAAAAGCCCATTTTTAGACAAAGAGATTCACATGATGAGTGATTTATAATGATCTGGACAACCCTAGGAAGCAGCACAAAACTCATGAACTTAGAAAGTTCTTTGCTCTAGATACACATAATATCTTGTGGAGGAGACTAGATCTACTGAGGGAACTTGAGTAAGGTTAAGTGCCATGCATGAAGGCCCACTGTCCCTTTCACATCAAGGCTTTTTTACAAGCTTCATCCTGAGCTCACATGGCACCTGTCATTTCAGTGGGTCATTAGTACAACTTCCAGCACATTAGATACTTACAGATGACCGAGCAGATTGGTCCCACTGTGTACTTGGTGCCATGCAGGCTTGTCACTGATTGGGCAGCCTTTTGGGCCACTTCATTCTAGAGAGAATCAACCAAAGAAAGGTAGATGGATAATACTTACCTCTTGGGAAATTAGTTACCCAATAGCAGAACATAGACCAAAAAGATCCAATTAACTAGACATTCTGGTTGCTGAGGCAGAAGCACATGACCTTTTTGTTTCAATCACTATCAAACAGAAGCAAATATAAGAGTACTTCTATTGGCTTTCAAGATATAACATAGAGGGGCTGGGGAGTTAGCTCAGTACAATAAATGCTTGCCTGGCAAGTGCAAGGGCCTGAGTTCAATCCCCAGTTCCGAAAAACAAAACAAAACAAAACAAAAAAAAGATACAACATAGAGACCTGCAATATTTACAGAATCATCCAACTGTTTGTAATACTCAGGATTCATTTATTTTACCATCACTGTCTAGGACTATGAATGAAAATAGAATGGGAGAGAGGGGGCTGAAAAGAACATATACTGATCCCAAAATACGTTGTTTTTTTTTAAAATATTTTTCACTAGATCCCTACATGGCTTATTTCCCTGTGATTGTCTTCTTTCCGAGCAGTAGAGCTAAGCAAAACATTTTCCATTTCTTGAGCGTTCCAATTTTATTTTTTTTTAATTTTTTTTTATTTTTATTTATTTGAGAGAGAGAGAGAGAGAGAGAGAGAGAGAGAGAGAGAGAGAGAGAGAGAGAGAGAGAGAGAGTGGTGTGTGTGTGGCCAGCTCAGCCCACCAGGGGGCGGGGCTGGCTGGCATGTGGTGCTGGGGGATTGAACCGCGGTCCCTGATGCTTTGCCAAGCTTGTTCTAAGTAGGTGCCTTAGACCACTGAGCCATCTCTCCAGCCCCTCCAATTTTAACTGATTGAGGCTTTACAGTTTTTGCTCAAGAAAAATGTAAGGTCTTGAACTTGGGTCCATGAAAACAACTGTACAATTACCAGATTGGATAACCTGAATCAGTGGAAGCCTCAAAGAGCCTGGGGGTTTCATCTGCCAATGAGCCCAAGATGAGTCAACAGTAGGGTACCAGTGCCAAAAACCTGGCCTAGAACCGCACAAGGACACAATCTGGGTGGCAGCGTTATGGTCATGCTCTGCTCTGTGCTGGTTAAAACCCACAGCACAGGTTTCAAATTCCCTTCTAGGAGCTACCTTTGATGAACATGAACAAGCCAAAGTATGTTCCAAAAACAGCAACAAGAATGATAGGGGAACTTGGGGGAATACTGTGAGTGCTGGAAGGGATTGGGTTATTTTGAAGAGATTAGGAAAGACCTAGGAGAAATGGGTTATTGGTCTTAACGGATTCACTTTCCAAAGGGAAATTCACTTGCTCAATAAAACTCATAAGATAACAGGATTAGTAAGCGAAAAACACAGGGAGAAGATTTTAACTCTCTAAAAGAAAAAACTTACAATTAAACCTGCCCAGGGTGCTGGTGAGATGGCTCAGTGGTCTAAAGCACCTACTTAGAACAAGCTAAGCAAAGCACAGGGACCGCGGTTCAATACCCCAGCACCACATGCAAGCCAGCCCTGACCCTGGTGGGCTGAGCTGGCCACACACAGACACAAAATAAATAAATAAATAAATAAATAAATAAAAAAAAAAAAAAAAAAAAACCTGCCCAGCCACATAACTGGTTCCCTCAGAAGCTGGAAGTCATTTGATCATTGGCTGGATGACTATCTCATAAAGATTTCAGCAACCAGTGTAGGTAATTTAAAGTTACCAAGGTCTATTAAAAGTACTATTAAAAGCCCAACCCTGGCATCCTTTATCCCTGATTTAAGTTTGAATGGTAATAGTCACATCAAACCCCTGAAAAATGCACTCCAGGGTTAAAATCCAACTGATGAGATTAAAAAGTACCCTGAACTAGAATGATCTATTCTATTTCTTCCTGGGGCTGCTGACAACAATCCATTTGCAGGTAAATTGTCCAAAAACTCCTAATTCTGAGCTTATCCTCAACATGGGTTTCCAAAACCAAGCCTGAAGGCCAAACTGGAACTTCTGCACATTTTCTTCAGCTGGGGTAGCTGTTGCTCAATTGTGAACAACCTCCCAAGATGTCACCATCTGACCTGAGAAAAGGCTGCTGCCAATTCGCTTATTTCTAAAACAGGATAGATGAGAGAAAGAATCAAATTAGGGAAGTGAGTGTCTTAATCATAGTGCATCATCATGGTAGGTGACAGAGCCAAACACTGAGAAAAACACCAGTCAATTTATGAGGAACAGCATTGCTTAGCAAATAGCATCTGCCCACCAGTCCAAGAGCTTCGGATCCAAATCCACTTCTCTCTCTCTCTCTCTCTCTCTCTCTCTCTCTCTCTCTCTCTCTCTCTCCCCCCAACAACAGAAAGCACGACCTGGGAACTTACAGTCAAATCAGGCTCATTCAAGTAACAAAAACTTCATGAGTTCTACTTCCCAAGGAAACTTAGTTTAGAAAAGTCTTTCAAACCTTTGGCTGCATTGTCACCTTTGTGACCTGTCACTAATACACCCCTACCTGAGTCACTAACTTTGTAACTAAAATTTGCCCACATAAGAAATATGTATTTTTGCATCACTAAAATGAAGTTTGGAAAACTCACCAGCTCATCAAAGTTCTTTGCCTTGGCACATGTATACCCATAAGGGAACATGAGCAGCTGGGAGTAGCTGTGGAGGGTGATGAAGGCCTTGACTTCACCATGACTCTTGATGAAGTCCACTATAGATTTCACTTCAACTTCAGAGTTGGCCCTGGGTCCATGGTATGAATCTGAGCAAGGGTTGTTACTGGCTCCAGGACCTGGTGGGATGCAGAAGTCCAGTGAGGACAGAGTTTGGGGAAGGTACTGGAAGGAGGAAAATACCATGCACATGCCTAAGTTCCTCTTCTGCATATCAGATGAAGATTATCACTATGTTAGGTCAGGTCTCTTCCTAAGGGTACAGTTAGCCAACTGAAGTGACTCTGGACAGGTCTCTTCTTTAAAAAAACAAAAACAAAAAACCCAAGACCATATAGCTCCTCTATAAGACAGAATGAACTATCAAATTAGATCATCCCTGTGGGAGTTTTTGGAAGAAAAGCTAGAATTAATATTATGGGTGGAACTCCTGCTCTGGGTGGGAGTTTAATAAGTTCATTTTCTGGGATCTCTTCCAATTGGTAGAGTCCAAGAGCAGAAGATTCAATAATCTGTATTTCCTAGTCACAAAGCCAGAAATGCAAGAACCTATAACACCCTCTCTGCAGTGAGAAAAATCACTACATTTGACAACAAGGCCACCTTTGGTCTTGATTCTGTCCGCAACCCAACTTGCTCTAGATCACTAAAATGTTATCACTGTAGGCCTGGTAGGGGGTCTGAATGCTAGAGAACCTTTTAGGAGACAAGAAGAGACTGAGAGTCCCCAGGGGTAAATGATATGGGCAAAATGTAAATACAACCTCTGTCATCTTATCTTGAAATTATTTAATCAGGGTAACATTTCAGGGAGGAAAAATGGGCACTGTTCAATATACTGGGCCTGGTGCTTTATTTTTCTCCTATGTAAATAAATAACTAAATTTGTAAAAGCAATAAATGAATTACTACTCATGTATATTCTGTTACAATTCCCTTGTGTGTCCTGCATTGGTTCTATAACTCTCATTAATTCATTTGTTTTACAAATATTTAATGACTGCCTTCCATGCTGCAGACTCTGTGCTGGGTGTCAGAAATACTACTGTGTAAAAAGCACAGCTCCTACCCTCACATTGGTGTAGGTCAGCGAGGAAAAAGCAAACATGTTTCAATTCTGTGATTAGTGAAACACTAAGAGAGTCCACCAGAGCCTGCAAGCATAAAGGAAGCCCCGATTCACCTGCTACTGAACTCTAAAACATAGGAGCTGCAAGTCCACAAAACTAGGCTAGCAAGCAAATATTCTACCTTTGAGTCTCATTCAAAATCAATTTCTTAATCCTATTTGTACTTCTTTTAAATTTTCCTTCTGGAAGCATCTATAGATGATGTAATGCTTCTCCTTCCAATAGATCCTAATGCCCTCTAGTGGTTGCTTCCAGGCTTTCTGAGCTCTCGCCATTGTGCAGTCTTTCTCAGGCAGCTCGGCAGCTGGAAAGCTGAACCAGGCTACAGCATGCAGGAAAACCAACATGTGAGACAAAATGTATTTAATGCTGCCCAGAGCTCTGTGACAGCACTGTGACCCTGTGAAGGGAATTTGGTGAAGTGTTTCTCAAAGGTTTTCAATGGCTCAGACCGTAAGTGGGCTCAGCAAGCAGACACACTGTGGAGCTATGAGAACCAGCTGGTTGGCCAGTCTGTCCTTATCTGGGGACAAGTCCCAGCGCTCACCTCCAAACCCTGCGTCCCAGTTCCGGTTAGGGTCTGTTCCAACACAGAAGCTTCCAGCTACCACTGACCGGGTTTTCCGCCACATTCGATTCTTTAAAATTCAACCACCAAAAAAGAGAATATGGGAAAAAGAAAAATTGAACATTCTGCCTAATGAAAGAGTCCTTAGAATTCTGCTCACCCTTGCTTCCCTTTGCAACTGCACTCATTTCCCTTGGGCCACAGATGTCGAGGAGTTCCCACACAGGATTCTTCTCCCATCTCCTCAAATAAACACCTGTCACGAGGATGGCAAATTTGAACTCAGCTGGGGAAGCCTAACAAGACCCTGTCTTACAAATGAAAAAAGAAAAAGTACTGGGCAATGCAGCTCCGGGGTAGAAAGCTTGCCCAGCAGCAAGCTTGAGTCCCTGGGTTCAATCCCCAGTACTGCAAAAATAAACAAATAAATAAATACAAACACTTGCCAAACCATGTCCCATAAAAACCCAATGCTGTTAAATACAATCAACAACCACAATAAAAAGTGAGGGAAAGAGGAAGAACATTCTGTGTCAGAATATTTTGGAAAAAATCTGTGGGTATGTGGGTAAATTCGCTTTAGAACTTTAAGGACTTTCAGTGCTTTCATGTGAACCTCTGAGGAGGATACGGTGGGTGGCATTTCTTACCCTTGTCAATGGAACCTTTTATTCATGCAGTATCTCAAGGGATGAGTATGAGTATTAATGCGAGCCTCTTTGAAAGAGCTGGCGTCACTGTCAGCTCCTACAAGAATAAACTTGAAGCTCTGACTCATTACAGATATACGTAGGGTCACCATCGCCACAATGGTGTTTTGTAATGAGATTTGAAAGAGAAAAAAGCCTACACAACTCCTTTTAGTGATATTACAGAGAATTCCTGCCACAGATTGTAAGTAAAAGGTTAGGATGAATTGTACTGCCTACCTAAATCCTGCTGCAATCTAATTGTCAGCAGGTAACATCCGCCTCCTCTTTTCTATCAATCCCCCCACAAAAAAAACGCAGAGATAATTGGAACAAATCTCCTAGGTGACTCACGGTGAACACTAAGCTCTAATAGCCCAGACTAACAGCTGAAATGGGCTCTGGCTGAGGCGACATGTAAAGACATCGTGTGTTGGAATAAGAAGTGATTATAAACACTTTTCTGTGCCTCATTTTGGAGCCTCTACTGAGAGTTTAGGCAATCTGTTTAGAGTAAATCAAGAACAGAAAGATTACTTGTATTTGGTTTTCAAAGTTCCTACACAGCTCCTTAAATCCTTATGAAAAAAGAGAAAACGTCCAGACTTACTTTGGTGTGAGAGAACACATATCCGTCAGGGTTTGTGACAGGCAGCAGGAAGATATCCAAGGTGTCCAAAATGGAAGTGATGGATGGATCATTTCCGTAATCAGAGGCAATCTAAGCAGAGGTAACATACATGGCACTCCATCACCGCCTTTGGCTGGGCAACACGGGACGGAATATTATGGTCATGTGGTTTTTTCCAAATGCAAAATAAAAAATCACTGTTGATCAATGAGAATCTTGCAAGCCCAGTCTTGCGTGGTATTAATATGTTTAACATGCCAATGCCTATACTTTCATTTCTGGCCAGCATAAATTGCTTCTATTAAGTAAAACTCAGTTATCATCTACCCATTCACTTTCTTTCCTACTTCTGGGGAGTCGGGCTGCAGTGGTAAACAATGGTCCGTGTGCCTTACACAGGTCCATGGATGGACCAAAGAAAATTTTGTTAATATCCCTTCATTCTCACAAAGGGTGGCTTTCCCAAAGACCTCAGGACTCACATCAGATTACTTAAATATGCAGGACTTTGCTAAGGTTACAGAGAACTTGTTAAACTCCATTTGGGGAATTTTATTTTTATTTGCAATCAATTGCAATACAGCTGAAGTTTCTGACGGATTAAAATTTATTCATTTCCTGTGCTCAGCCATCCTAAGGCATTATTATTCAACTGTTAAATATCCATTTCATAATACCCTAAAGGTAACTGCATTTTAATTGAAGGGAAAAATGTATCAGTCACTATGCACGTGGTTACACATGCTTGAATGGTCTGATGTAGATTGATTTCCTTTGCTCATGAATTAACATTCTGATTTATAACATGTCATTTTTTAATTACTTAAGAAATACCAGCTAGGTCACACCCATCCCCATGTCCTGACTCTCATGCCAATAAACAGGTGGAACAGAGGTTCTGCTACATCCTGGCAAAATCAGATTTGGGGAAATTTCAGAATAATCCAAACACCCTTAATTTTTCCACTTTGGATCTATAGGTCCAAGTAAACTCTTCTTGCACTTCTCTCTGTTTTCTGTCTCAGCGTCTTCCATGATTTCATAGAATATCTGCACAGTGTGCCTCAGCCACACACCCCCTCCCCCGAGTTCACCGAAGCAAGGCAGCTTGCTTTCCTTTACTCTGTTCTTATGCTGAAATCTGACTCCCAGCTTCCTCACTTGCCACCCTTTCCATCTCCTCTGGCTCCCTGTGTCATTTAACAAAGTGCACAGTGCCATGGCACCTGGCGGGGCAACACCAAAAAAAAAAAAAAAAAAAAAGGTTGGATAGGTCAGTGTCCAGCCCACGTGGCAAGGGGACTTGGCGGAGCATCTGGCTGTCAGGACCACAGGGACTGTTGTGTGCTCGCTTGTGAGCACACAACCCAGAAAGACAAACAAGGGCCGACTTTTAGGTAAAATGACCTTATTTGCTATCCACAGAGCAGTAGCTTGCGTAACCCACTCTCGAGCATGGATCCCAGCATCTAGCCAGATGGCAGGCTTGTTTCCTCCAGTGCCGAACTGCAAAACAAGCGTGGAGATGTGAAGAGCCACACGGCTTTGGGCATCCTGCCCCCACCTCTCTCTCCCGGGGGTCCTTCCCTGTTTCCTTTCTACCTCTCGCCTCTTCCTCTCCCTGGGGGTCTCTCTCTGTCCCTTTCCTGTTCCTGCTGTGATCGAGAGAGGAGGAGATACAGACATGATTAATTCTCATTAAGGTTTTTCCATGTGGGCTCTTTTTTTTCCCCTCGGAGCCCATCTTTTACATAAGCTTCAATGAAGGCTAAGAAAGGGGCATAGACTTCCTCCTTCGCTACTTGTAAAATATGGCTGCACATAATATAACGACAGGAAAATATGTTTGCATGTTGTAAATTGGGGGGAACACAGGCTACAAAATAGTTTGTCATTTTTATTTTTTAAGACTAGTCCCTGGTGGGCGGTCGTGTATGCATATGTACATGACAAAAAAGGAGGGAGGAGAGACGAAAAGGAAAAAGAGCAAAAGAAGTAGAAGTAGAAACGTGTTTCTGGCTATTATCCCACAGTTGTGAAAAGAAACATAGATTTTGTGATCTTTCTTCCCTTTTTGTTTCTCTATTTTCCAAACTTATGCAAGGATTGTATTATTTTAGTTATAAAAATGCTTGTGATAACCTTTTGAGTCCTTCATAAAAACAGGACGTCAGGCTCTGCAAGATGCTTTCAGGGGTTTAAATTTTATGATCAAAGCGACTTAGTTTTGTTTGGAACAGTGGCTTTGCCAATTGAATCAGTAAATGGAGAGGAAAAAATTATTTTTGCACCATCAACTTCCATCTCTGTGCAGCATCCTAAACATAGTAGATAAGGTAAATGAGAAATGCAAATCCTTACTAAAAATTACATTTCACAGGGTTTAGTAGTTTAGCAGAACGTGTTTGCCCCTTTTCCTTCAAAGAGCTCAAATGTAAAAAGTAGAGAACTTTTGAAAACATAGAACAGCGTCAGCCATTGGAACCCCTAGAAGAGTAAAGGCCAGGGAAACCCAGGGTGGAGGAGAACCTGTCAATCTGGGGCGTCCAGACATAGCTGTAGGAAAAAAAAAAAAAAAAAAAGAACTAAAAAGCAAGGCGGTAGCAAGCCGCAGCAACCCATCCCGCCTTAAGTAGGGAAACCACTCCTTCCAGAACTGCTGTGGGAAAACCACTCTGGAGAAATCCGTCCCAGTTACTGAGTTGGTCCCTAGCCATGACATTTCCAAATTTAGCAGGGAATTGTGACATTACCTCCCTCCTCCCCTCAACAAACTCTTTCTAGGAAGTCTGGGGAAATAATTTTCACTGTTTTTTTCAGGGCACATTGCAAAACTTGAAATGATCACTACCTAGACGGTCTGAGTAACAAGCCGGAGGAAAACCTTAACGCATTTATCAGCTGCCACAGAGAAACATTTTCTTTCTGGGAGGGCACTGCCCTTTGAGGTTTGTCATCCTTTGCAAACTTCGGCATCTTACCTAACTCCTGGGTTTTATTGTTCTTTTTTGTTTTGGTGGGGTCTTTTTTGTTTTTTGTTGTTTAAATGTAGTTGGGTAATTACTCAGTCTTTTTTTTTTTTTTTTAAATGAGTTTTAAGAGAAAAAAAAAAAAAAGGCGAAGAACTCTCGCCTCGATTAATCACAGAACGCTCCAGCCCTCCGCCCCCGCCTCGGTCCCACCGGTGCTCTCGCCCGCAGCCTGCGAACGAGCGCGTCCATCAGGAAGCGCGCAGTAATTCTCCTGCAGCCCTGCGTCAGCTTGCGCAGGAAAGAGAGCAAAAAAAGAAACAGAAAGGGGGCGGGGAGCGGGGAGATGCTCATTGCCGGCGGGGACCGGTGGGGAGCGGGGGCGGGAGCGCTGCTGTCCGAGGCGGGAGGGGCCGGGTTCTAGAAGCATCCGAGCAAAGGCCGCCGCCTGCCCCACCCCCGTACCTTGAGCACGTCCAGGGGCCGGTTTTCAAAAGAAGAGCCAATATTCACTTTGCTCACTAGACCGGGGTGCTCTGCCACGAGGCGATCCATTTGTTGAGAAATCTGAAACGTTTGAAATGATGCGACATTGGGAAATGAATGAGCGGGCGCGTCCCTCGGTGGCTTCTCTCCCCTCCGTCCCCACACCCTCGGCCCCCAGCAGGAGAAGGCAGAGCGGCCTGGGCTGGAGATGTGGGGGCTCTTTGAATCTCTGCTCAGGAATGATGAGTCATTCTGGAAAGGAGAAGCCATTTTGCTGCTGCAGAACTAGCTCTTTCCAGTTGTGTGCAGAACAAAATGGCACTTGTCCGGCTTGTCTGTGCCTTTGCCACGACCCCAGCCCCGAGGGCGAGCATCTCCAGCCAGGAGGCTTCTCGCCTTCACAAGGAGAGGGTACTGATGGTGGTGGCACCAGGAAAGATGACTCCAGAGCCCGGGCTGCAGCAGGCCGGGCCAGTGGGGCGCCCGTTGTCTAGGCGCCCTGCCCCCCCCCCCCCCAGCTCCAATTTTGGAGATTCGTTGAGATTTTGTGCATTCTCTGCCCAGCCAGGCTGTGGCCATTGTCGACACTGATAGGGTACAGGAGTGTCCAGAAGATCACCAGAACCAAAACAGCCCTGCAGGTGTAGCCAGCAGGTGCTGTCACAGGACTGAAGCACCAGCTTGGGGACACGCCAGGGGGTTAAGAGAGCCCATCGTTGTTCCCTCGTCTTTTTTCAACTTTTTCTTTTTTAAACAAACCACCCCACACTTTTTTGCAGGAGAGAATTTTAAAGCAATAGGAAGTATATATTGTGTATTAAACATCTGAGGTGGCTCCATCTTCTAGCATGTTATAAAACAAATCATCAAGTCAGTTCAGGGCAGACTTTTGCCCCCAAAGAAATGTAAGGCAGAGCAGATTGCACCACTAAATAAACTAAGGGAAAACAATTTGAGAACTCTTTACATTTTAAAGTTGCTGATATGGAGAGTTGGTGCTGACAGATATAGCCTCTCTGGCTCTTTTCTACTCCCTACTTCACCTCTGAACCCCAGAGTAGATATCTTCATACACACAGGGGCCCCCATCCCCATTCCCAAGTTAGTGTAAGGAGATCCCCGAGGGCCCCAAGAATTGCCCTGTGTCACAGAGCTAAATTCAGGGTTACCAGGGTGCCCAGCTAGCATCATGTGACCCAGAAGGAGAAAAGGACTGAGGTCACTCAGGAAAAACAGCGGAGACTACACAGACTTTGCAGGCTGAGAGACCCCATTGTGGCTTGGGGCCAGAAATATCAAGAGTGAGCCCTGATTCCCCCACTGATGGCAGTCCTGAAGCACAGCTCTCCCAAGAGCTGGCCTGCTGGTCAGAAATCAGAAATGTTACAGGGACTTGGAGCCTGGGCCGGCAGATGCCAGATGGGAAGAAAAAAGCAGGGTAAAGCTTGGCATCTTTCATCATTTTGTGTCTTCCTCAGTACCTTAATGCTTTAGGTCAGATCACTGCTCAGCTCTGCGAGTATGCATGTTAACCACTGACATAATACTACAAAGGTTATTAGCCTACATTTACCTCCCCAGCCTATCTCATCTTCCTCCAAAAAGGCAGCAAGGGTACCAAGACAGAAATAACTAATTTTCAGGATCTGTCAGGACATCAGATTGTCATCTTTCACAACAACCAGTACCAGACCCCAGAGAGCAGTGGCTAGAAGTCATTGTCCTAAACTTATGCTTTTCCTGGAATTCCAGGAAAAGCAGAGGCTTGGGGCTGGGGAAATAGCTCAGTAGAATAAGCGCTTGCCTGGCAAGCGCAAGGGCCTGAGTTCAATCCCCGGTTCCAGGGAAAAAAAAAAAAAAGAAAAGCAGAGGCTTGCCCACCACCCTGAGATGAGGTCATCCCCCAAGTGTGAACAACCCCAGGATGGGAGTGGAGACTATCCCTAGCCTAAAGCAGGAGCTGGCTTCTCACGGTAAGAACCAATTGCTTCCTCAAGCAACAGTGGCTCTCCCAGGACCTCATAGAACCCCTGAAATACTGACTAACCAGAACATGCCTTGACCAGGATTACCTACACTACCAGCTATGCACACGCTGGCCCTTGCTTTTATTCCCCTTTTCTATAGGACTCCAAGGTTTGTTAGCCTCTTGAAGACATCTTGACCCATCTGTGCTTCCCTGCATTGCTGTGCAGATTAAAGCTCCTTTCCTGCCCTTCACCACTATTGTACTGAAATTTTGAGACAGGATGCCACACCTGGCCTGTTGAGACCCCTGGAGTGGGACTTTTTGCCTCAAAACTCTAGTAACAATAAGAGGATAGAAAAGAGAGTAAGAGGGCTATTTGTAGGCTCACTTAAGATGCTCTGGACCCTTCCAAATCAACTGTGTTAATCTGTGATTCGCAGGTGGACTTCAGGGTCTACGTTAAGCAGGTGATATTGGTATTGGCTATGAAATCCTACAGAAGGGCTGGGGAGATAGCTCAATGGAATAAGTGCTTGCCTGGCAAGCACAAGGTACTGAGTTCGATCCCTGGTACTGCAAAAAAAAAAAAAAAAAATCCTACAGAAACTTGGAGAGGCTAGGAAATAATAAGAGAATGATTTCTAGAACATTAAATTATATAGAAGTAGTGGCATTGTCACCTGAGGAAAGAGTGGCTCATTGTTTCAGTGTTCATTTTGAAAAACCTACCTCTTCCAAGGTATGGTAGGCCCCAAAATTGAAGCCAACGCTCCTTTCTCTTCGCTGATTAAGTAGCATTTCCTCATTCTCTTGGTCCAACAGATCCTAAAATAAAACAACTCTGTGAAGGATTAGTTGGTAGCAATGCCTTGGAACCTACAAGGTGAAGAAATGATGACATCCAGTGCCCAATACCAAGCTTTCCTTTTCCTGCCCTGTGGGCTTTGTGCCCCTCATTCTGGCAGCAAGTGCTCTGTAAGGGGGTGGGGTGTTAGTGGGCATGAGGCCAGCCAGAATGACAGTGTGTGGAGGGCTTGGAGACACAGTCACAGTTCACCCCACCCTTCTGAGTTAGCCTTTGATTAAACAGCTTGGGTCTCCCTATTTTGACTAATCCCTCTCAGGTTGAACTTTATACTTCACAATATAGTCTCTCATTCTAACCCACCAGTTCTTTGTGACCATATTCCACTTGTGCCTAAAGCAAAAGGGAGAGAGATGATGTCACCCTACCCACCCTGCAGGGGCAGCTCACTCTGCTAGGAGACCCTAGTGATAGCCACAGAAACTTTCCCTGCAGAGTACTTAAGGACTGAAGAAGGTGGGCCCTCAGTTCATGTGGGCCAGTCAGTCTCTGGAAGGCAGGTCTATGGCATAGTTACCTGGACATCTTCAATCATGATGGAATAAGCAATTCTCTGGGACTCCAAGAAAACTTTGACAGCTTGGATGCTGACAAAGGGGACTCGGACATGGGCTGACTTTCCAGGGATAGTGGGTGATTTCCAGAAATCAAGCTGAAAGGGACAAAAGGCCAAGCCAAGATAATGAGTGGGTTATTCTGGCAAAATGGATGGTTCAGCATTGATAGATTTCAAGAAATCAATTTGCTACCTAGTTTGTTTTGACCCCATAAAACCAAAATCATTGTGGAATTACTATGATATGGCCACAAGAATATTTAAATATCTAAGCATTAGCCACTGTCATATTTGCTTCCCTTGCCCATGGCTAGATAACAAAACTGACAGAGGAAAAGATTATTTAAAATTGTGGCAGTGTCTCTTTTTTAAAACAACCTGGCATGGGGCCTGGCCTTAGCTCAGTTGTTTAAGTGGCTGCTTCCACAAAGCTGTCAGCCTCAGGTTGCTGTACTTCGATCCCCACAACACTCCAGCCAGCCAAACCACCCCTGAGGGCATTCGGAGCAAAAAAAAACAACCTTAAAACAACCTGGCATACAAGTGATCCAATTCATTTCCTAATAGGATAGTAATACTATGAATTATTTTAGAAGGAAATTAATGCATTCAAGGTATTCTACAATTTTTCAAAGTAATTTTCACATTCAAACCTTATTTTCAGGGCCAGCCAGATATCTCAGAGGATTAAAGCACCTGCTTAGGCAGATGCAGGGACCAGGGGTTGATCCCCGGCATGCTGTGCTGGCCCCGCCCCTGAGATGGCAACTGAGACTGGGCATGGTGGTGTGCGCCTGTAATCCCAGTGCTTGGGACACTGAAAACAGGAGAATCACTATGAGTCCGATCTGTGTAGTGAGACCTTGTAGATCCTGTACTAAATATATACAAAACAAATAAATAAAACCCTTCTTTTCATTTTTAAAACATACCCTTGAGATACAATCATATACTCGTCCCCATTTATCTGAATGGGAAAGTGAGTCATGGGAAAGGTAGTTGACTTATGCGGGGTTATGTAATTGGGACTAGGGCTCAGGCTTTTGGAATCCCACTCTGTCGGAGGAGCTAAGATTCATCTTTTGCAAAAAGGGAAAGAAACTTTTGTGACTTGTGTCTACCTGTTTCCCCAAAGCCTCGTGCAGTCCAGGGTGGGAGTTTTTCAGAGGTGGCTGGATCTTGAGTGTGTGATGCTGAGATTGATTCATACTCCAGTACTAGGATTAAGGATGTGAGTGCCGCCTGCCCTGAGTAGCCTGTTGCTTCACTATCTTCTGCTCGCACGAAACTGTTTCCCCACTACAGTGCCTGTCTGCCATGCTCTCTTGGTTTGGAGCCACTTGATTGTGGACTGAAACCTCTATAAACCTCCTCTAACTTTGGGTATTGGGTATTTTGTCCTAGCAAGAAGAAAAGTAACTAAGACAAGGACTAAGAGATGGGGTGGGGGTGGGGGTTAAGAAGGGAATTGGGACGTGTTATGAATATGTACCATTATAGAAAGAATATAATTGCTATTGCAAACATGTACTAATAAAAAAAAAAAACTTTTAAAAAAATACAATCCAAAACCACTATCAGCTCATGGTATCTAACTAGAGTATTCACCCTGGGAAACAAAAGCCTGGGACAGATACCTGGAGATGTTCTTCAGCCTCAAGTTGCACCAGAGTTTTAATTTGTTCTTCATTACTTGGGGTGATCTCAAGAACTTGGTCTCTAAAGAATATTAATCACAGACATGACATTAAGCAAAAACTGGACATTCTTTCCTGTTGCTTTTTGCTCCTGTCAGCCTCTGTATAAAAGCAATGAATGCAACAGGCAATGGTCTCTTTGACAGTGCAGAAACTAATATATCATATACTGATCCAGAATAGGAGGTGACAGAATGGCTTTGCTTCCTCCAAGGAAATGCTATCTAAATACTAATTAAGAGGTGTGCCTGCACCTAGCAGGAAGCTTGCCATTAAAGTTACTTTTCCTTTAGCTAATGAGTATTTGTCAAATAACACCTGCTGCTCATAAACCATTGGCTTTTAAAACTTGTTTGTTGTTCTTCAGAAAGAAAAATATGTTTTTAAAGTGGAATAATTAATTTGATGTTTGTAAGAAAAGTGGAATTCACATCTGGATAGATGTGAGGGTTTCTGGGTTTTGTTTTTTTGTTGTCTTTTCTTTGTTCTTGTTTTTGCAATCAAAAGGTATAAGAGTTCCATTTGCAGAACTCATTCATGGCTGGGGATGGTGGCACATGTGTATAATCCCAGCACTCAGGAGGATCACTGGGAGTTCAAGTCTGAGACCAGGTAAGACTACAAAGTGAGTTCAAGGGCAGCGTGAACTACCTAGTAAGACCCTGTATCAAAAAGAAAAATAAATTATCTTTTTAGCTGGGTGTGGTGTCATACTCCTATAATCCCAGCACTCTGGAGACTGAGGCAGGAGGATCACTGAGCATTCAAGGCCAGCCTGGGCTTCATAGTGAGTTCATGGCCAGTCTGAACTACGTAGTAAGACCTTGAAAAAAAAAAAAAAAAAAAAAGTAGGGGCCAGCGAGGTAGCTCAGTGGTCTAAAGCACCTGCTTAGGCAAGCTTAGGCAGCGCAGGGACAGTGGGGTTCAATTCCGGAAACCACATGCTGCGCCAGATTTGCCCTCAGAGTAGGCTGAGCCAGCCACCAAAAAATAAATAAATAAATAAATAAATAAAGCAGACCAACAAAAAGAAATTATTTTTTTAGGGACAGGGATATAGCTCAGTGGCATAAGTGCCTGCCTGGCAAGCACAAGGTCCTGACTTTGATCCTTGGTACAGAAAAGAAAAAAAACAAATGAACAAACAAACAAAAAAAAAACCCTTAAAAAAGCAAATGCATATTCTTAGACATGAGTTTGGGTAAAAGAGCTATATTTTTATAGCCCCTTCCTGGAGGACAGAACCATTGCTTGTCTATCACCTTTTTCCAAGGAAGCCAACATCCTGCCCTTTTGTATAGAGGGATCATAAATAGGTGCAGTGAGCCTTAGACAGGGACCAGAATCCAGGTCTTCTGAAAGCAACCACTGCACACTTTCTGATGAACCCTAGTAAAACACACAAATGACAGAATGGAAAAAAAAAATGACAGAATGGTCACTTTTCAAGGCTTTTCTGCCTCGTATCCATGTGGACAAAATGGTCAGAAAATTCCTCAATCTGAGCCTCATTACCTTTGATTAAAGCTTGGTCTCCCAGGAGTCCTCCTTACAATGAGAAGGTGCTGGATGAAGTCATCCATTAGGCTAATGTTTCCTAATGTGTGTTCTAAGGAAAAGTAGTCCTTTGAGTTGCTCAGCCAAAAAAAAAAAAAAAAGGAGGAAGTTGAAAATTTTAATAAAATTGACATCTATGCAACCACCTCATCCTCTCTTATGGATTTATAATGCATGCTAATTAGTCAAAAGTCCTAGAAATCTGATAGCTCATTTAACCCTCTGATTCCCAAGTTTGACTACCTACTTTTCTGGCACCAGTTTTATTTGATGGCTTCATTAGTTCCCTGGGACACTCCCCCCCAAAAAAAAAACGGTGCCCAAAGCTCTTCGCAGAACTATAAAAGCAAAGCCCTTCAGAGAGGGGCGCATCTGAAAGGCGAGAGAGGGCGTGGGCTGAAATTTACAGCCCTGGCCTCCCCTCTTCCTGAGGTTCCACCAGCAGCAGTGGTGGAGAATAGTGTCGGAGGGGAACCAACATGCAGGATAAAACCCAGACAGGCTGGAAGGAGGTGACAGATTAGCCTGACACTGTGGCAGTTGGCCGAGTGGCTCAGTCCTCCCTATTGTCTATCATTCCCTCATTCTGATCATCTGAGGGAAAAAAATTAATAGGGACATACAGAAGTGGGGTTATGTATGTTTTTTGTTTTTTTTTTTTTTTTGGCGGAACCGGGGATTGAACTCAGATCCTTGCATTTGCCAGTCAAGCGCTTATCCTACTGAGCCATCTCCCCAGCCCCCTGTATGTTCTCTTTTATGACAATTCATTATGCAAAATAGAGTTGTGCCTGTCACACCCCACCAAGATGAAGTGAAGTGTCCATTGACACATGCTCCTGGTTCTCGCCCATAGAACCAGTGCACCAGAATAGCCTCTCCTATCTTTACGACTGGTTAGGCTGGGCCTGGCCCACACTCCTATAACTCCAGTGAGTTCAGGGCCAACCTGGGCTTCACGGTGAGTTGGAGTCTAGCCTGATTACATAGCAAGATCCAGTCTCAAAAAAACTGGATCTCTGCACGCTGGAGTCTGGTAAGCCAGTGTTCTTGGGCGCCGGCCTGGAGGTTCGTTGTTCCTGGGGATCAAGATTTATGGGCCACCCTGCCCAGGGGTCTATTTCCTTCTTGCAGGCATGTTGAGAAGATCTTGAGGTGAGGCACATTGGAGGCCTCGGGC
>NW_004524736.1:6379945-6382845 GCF_000260255.1 Octodon degus | reverse complement strand
TAAAATATATAAAAATTATGAAAAATGTTAATTCCAACATTAAAAGAATATTAAATCAAAATAAAAAAAAAAAAACCAAAACTGGATCTGTAGGAATAAAGGGGCTGGGGAGATAGCTCAGTAGAATAAGTGCTTGCCTGGCAAGCACAAGGACCTGAGTTCAAACCTGGGTTCTGCAAAGATCAAAATAAAAAAAAAAACCCAAAACTGGATCTGTAGGAATAAAGGGGCTGGGAAGATAGCTTAGTAGAATAAGTGCTTGCCTGGCAAGCACAAGGACCTGAGTTCAAACCTGGGTTCTGCAAAGATAAATAAATAAATAAATAAAATAAAACTGTTTTTACTTAATGATGATGAAGGAACTGCCAACTGTGATCTTAGAACTAACTTTCCTTTTTTTTTTAATTTTTATTTGTGTGTGTGTGTGTGTGTGTGTGTGTGTGTGCATGCGTGTGTGGCCAGCTCAGCCCACCAGGGGGGGTGGGGCTGGCTGGCATGTGGTGCTGGGGGATTGAACCGTGGTCCCTATGCTTTGCTAAGCTTGTTCTAAGTAGGTGCTTTAGACCATTGAGCCATCTCATCAGCCCCAGAACTAACTTTACTTAATATCTGCCCCACTCACCAATTGAAGCTTGCCAGCTCCCACAAGCACCGCTGGGCTTTCATTCAAAATCACATGAGTAGAACTCAGTCCTGATTTAAAAAAAAAAAAAACAAAAACAAAACAAAACAAACAAAAAAAACCTCACCCTAAAGTTTCCTTTGTTCTCCAAGCATACAGGAACTCTTTTCTTTGTTCTGTCCTGTTCATGTGTGTCGAAGACTGCAATTCTACTTTTTGTGAAGCAGGATCCCACTTAGTTCAGGCTAGCCTTGACTCACTGTGTAGCTCAGTCTGGCCTCAAATTTGTTGCAATCCTCCTGCCTCAGTCTGAGTGCAGAGATTATAGGCATGTACCACCACTCCCAGCTGCAATCCAATCTTAAATTCCCAGCCAAAAGTTATTTTATAGGAAATCCTTGCCACATCAGTCATCTCTCCTTTATTACTCTTTTTTCCCCCACTCTGCTCCCAAAAATCTAAAAGAATCCTGAAAGCCCAGAATACACCCACTCATTATTTTATAACCATCACATGGGAGTCTCCACTAATCAGGTAGGTAAAATTCAAACAAGTATTAGAAAACATAACTTACCCCACAAATGTTTGTCGACAGTAGATATACCCAAAAAGGGCACTAAATAACAGGATCAACCTCATTCTCAAGGCTTTTTCCAGGGCCCAGAATTCAGAGTCTTTCCTGAACTTTATTTATAGGGAACGCAGCTGAGGCCAATCCACAGGCCCAGTGAGAATTCAAATGAATTCCCACATGGTAAAATTCTCACCTTCATGTGAAAATCTCAAGGTTATAGCACCCCACAGGTGTGGTATCGCCAATCTGTCCATTTTCCATTCCCAGGATGTGATAACAAATTTCCATGGAAAGAAAACTCAACTGCCAGAGCACACCAAGGGCAAATCATGCGTTTATGATTTTTGAACATAAAGTGCTACTAATTCTGCCCAGTGATAGAAGCCAGATTAACAGTCCTAGAGGTTAAAGTCCTTTCTGAGTCCTTGACAAAAAAAAAGTCAGAACATTTACAGTAATTACTCAAGCATCCTGTCTATCACATTCCATTAGTTTGCTCATTTGTTTATTTTTTATAATGTTTACCCTGAAACCCTGCAGTCACTCGGCCCACATCTGCTCAAAGTCCCTGTAGACATGGCCCATGCCAGTCCTCTCTTTATATTAAAACAAAACAGAGCACCTTTTAATGCTCAATTTTGTGCTGTCTCCAAAGTGATCCATCTGCATTTACACCAAATTGATATCCCTATTTCTGTGTTTTTTTCCAAAATGAACAAAAACCTTTCTGATAATAACAATGACATTGCTTGTTACAGAAAGTTTGGATTAAGAGGAAGTATTTTTATTTAATCACCAATAATTCTTCCACCCAAAGAAAACCATTTGGTATCTACCTTTCCAAATTTCTTTTGATACTTTCAATTTTTTTTCTTAAACAAAAATTATACCATATTGCAAACAACTTTTTTTAACAAAGTCTTTATTTTTTTAACAAAAATTATCTTTTCTTGTCCATAAACACAGATCTATAAAAATCTAGCATTTTTCGTCACTTCATAAGAAGAACATGCACCTATGTTCTTTTAGGAATCACACTTCATTGTATTTCAGCTATTTGCATACCTTACAGTATGGCAAGCCCAGCAAGAACCAACCACAAAAAGGTGCAAAGAAATTCTTGTCTGTTCCCCGAATGACAATTCTTCATCCACAGGTCCTTTAAATCCCTAGGTTAGAATGTTCAAGTGCTTGTTTGAAAGGGAAAAGGGTTTCTTTTTCTTTTTCTTTTTCTTTTTCGTTTTTTTTTTTTTTTTGGTGGAACCGTGGCTTGAACTCAGGCCCTTGCGCTTGCCAGGGAAGCGCTTACTCTGCTGAGCCGTCTCCCCCGCCCCGGGAAAAGGGTTTCTGGTTGAAGAAATTATTGCAGTGATTCGTCTTGTCCCCTCCTTAAGAGTCAGAGTGAAGATAAAAAAGCAAGAGGTAGAGATGACAGTGTACCCTCAGGTCCCTGGAAAGTGTTGCATAAACAGTGCCATGACTGACTGAAATAAATGTACTTGAAGAATCAATCAAGGCTTCTTAAAAAGGATGGAGCTTGGGGCTGGTGAGATGGCTCAGTGGTCTAAAGCACCTACTTAGAACAAGCTAAGCAAAACGCAGGGACCACAGTTCAATCCCCAGCACCACATGCCAGCCAGCCCCGCCCCCTGGTGGGCTGAGCTGGCCACACACACAAAATAAATGAAATTAAATAAATAAATA
>NW_004524736.1:6374129-6379845 GCF_000260255.1 Octodon degus | reverse complement strand
GTTGAGTCTCTGGCATGCAGGACTTGCAGAGACAAACATGAGAGGCCAGGTCACCCTTGTGTAGGGACACGAGGTGGGTGGGGACTGGAAATGCAGATTGGAGATGAGGAGTCTGGACCATGTGATGGCAGCAGGATGCATATGAGGGGGCTTCAAGAGGCACAGTTTTCAGTGGAATAATCACAAATCCACTGGCTCAGTGTTGTCAAAGTCAGGAGAGAGCTCATCTATTAACATTATATTACATTCGAACCATTCTGTCCTTGGTCCTCTAGAACCTCATGTACATCCCTTTATGCAAAAGACATTCAGTCCATCTCTAAGATTTGCCAAAGTCCTAAAGTTTCAGCATTGCTGAAAAGTCCAAGCCCCAAGTTTCCTCCAAGTTGTAAGGTAAATTCTTAGCTGCAATCCCCTGAACAAATGAAAAGTTAAACACTTCCAACATTTAATAGCACAAGGTAAACATTTTCCTTCCAAAAATTACAAACAAGAGAATACAAAGGATTGGGACCAAAGCAAGTCCAATATCTAGCAGGATAAACATTAAGCCCTACATTTCTATGTGCAGCATCCATGTGCAGGCAATCTGTGACAGGTTGTGAGCTCCAAATGGCTTGGCTAACTCTGCCCCTATAGCATTTCCAGCTGTAGTTCCTGTGGCTTCTCTCTTGGTCTGGTTTTGCTCTCTCCTTGACGCTTTCCCTAGAGGATCCATGTTCTTGGCTTTTCTAAACTTAGATAGTCTCCATTGCATCTTTTGCTTTGTCTTCACAGCTTCACACAGTGTCCTCTCCGGGGCACACTGCCTGGCCTCCGAGGACTTCTGAAATTGGGGTGGAAGCCTTCCTAAACTCACAACTCTTGCATTCTGTGTGCATCTAAAACCAGCACCATGTGGGTGGTGCCAAGGTCTGCTGCCAGCTGGAGCAGTAGCCAAGCTTTCTTCTCTCTTGGCTTTAGAGGTCAAGTGCTTAAATCACTGGACAGTCTGAATCCATTTCTGAGGAACAAATTTTCTATGCTGCTGCCATTCTAGAACATGGTATGGCTACTGCCATTATGGAAAATAGTGCCCTGCAGCTTTCTCCTCAAAGCAGTCTTTCACTTTTGCAGCTTTGAGGCTGCAATAGGTGGAGACTTTCTTTTTCTGCTTCTTCTCCTCCACCTCCTTCTCTTCCTCCTTTTTTGTACCAGGGATCGAACTCAGGATCTTGCACTTGCCAGGCAGGCATTTGTGCCACTGAGCTATCTCCCCAGCCTGAGACTTGCTGCTTCTTGTGATGCCCTAAGGCCATCTTTGCTAGTCTCCTGTTCATTCTCAGTAATTGAGATCTCCACTGCTATATCTTTGTAGTTCATAGCATTACTAGAGCTTCCTTTCTGACCAAACTCACATTTTAAATCATTTGACTGGGCTCTTCCCTCCTGATTTGCAACATAAATCTGGCTAAAGTCCCAACAATAGCCATGCCACAACCTCAACATTCAACTGCCTTGAATTTCCTTTTGCCAGATTAATTAGCCTGCCACCCTTAATCTCAATCTCAGGCAATGTTGCTGGACACAAATAAAGTGCAAACAAACTTTCTTCCAAACCATAACACACAGCATCTGGAGTCCAGCAGTCAGTGCAGTCCTTACCAGCAGAAATCTCTTGAGCCTGCTCTTCATTGGTTTTATGCTCTTCTGAGCTCTGGCCAGAATCTCCCATAAAGAATGGCCTAAACTTTTTCTGTTCTACTCTTTCAGGTGACATCTCCAAGCTTTTCTAATTTCTTCTTACAAACCATTCCTGAAGACATGTAAACCAAGTGAAGTCACAGCAATGACCCCCCTCCTAGTACCAAGTTCTGTCAGGGGTGTATTGTAATGATTGATACATTGTGTCAACTTGAGAAGTTTAGAAGTTTAACTCAGTGACTCAGCAGGGGCCAGGGTCCTTATTTTGTAAATGTCCTGAGCTTGTGCAAGAAAAGGACAGGAAGATGAGGTGATTGCTACACCTGCCCCAGGGCAGGTAGCCTATTTACAATATAAGGAAGGAAAAGAGACTGAACTCTTCTCACCCCTTACTCTTGTGGCTTTTTCTGTCTTCTGCCACCATGAATGGTTGCCCCTCTACGGTGATACCTTGGCTTGGAGCCAACTGATCACAGACTGGAACTTCCACAAACTGTGAGTCAAATAAACCCTTCCTTCCTTAGTTTGGGGCATCAGGTATTTTGTCTCAGCAATGAGAGAGATGCCCCATTATGAAACTTTTTTTATTTTCTTTCTTTTTTTTTTTTTCCTGCAAAGCTTTATTCCGGAGGGGCTCAGTCCTTCTTGGCAGCTGCCTTCCTCATGGCGGCCAGCACGTTGCTCAGCTCCTCACGCTTCCTTTTGGCGCGGATGTGCGTCCCCACTCTTTTCTTGATGAACTTGAGGGCGCGCTTGTCCTTGGAGACCTTGAGCAGCTCCATGGCGCGCCGCTCATAGGGGGCGAAGCCGCACACTTCCCGGATCATGTCCCGCACGAACTTGGTGTGTTTGGTGAGACGTCCGCGGCGGCGGCTGTGCCTCGGTTTGCTCACATTCTTAGTCACCTTGTGGCCCTTGTTGAGGCCCACGGCCATGGGATAGCGGAGGGCCATGGCTACTCTTTTTCAGTGGTTGCTGTGGCGGAAGCTTTATTTTCATTTTTGTTTTGTGGTACTGAGAATTGAATCCAGGGACTTTTCACTGAGCTACGTCCCCAGCCCATTTTTATTTTATTTTATTTTTTTTTTAATTTTAAGACAGGATTTTTTAAATTGCCCAGACTGGGCTCAGATTTGATTCATTCTGCCTCAGCCTCTTAAACTTTGGGGATTATAGGCCTACACTAAAATGGAGAGCTAAAATCTGTTTTTTAAATAGTTGTGTTGAGCTATATGTGACATAGATAAATTACACATATTAAAATATTCAGTTTGGTAAGTTTTGACTTTAAGTATACACCTATGATGAAACTATCACACAATCAATATTGCATATCACATATCCATCATCCCCAAGCCAAAACTCAGGTGTTGACTATCACTAAGAAAATTTTATGCCAGAAAGAGGATACTAAAGGTCACTTGCCTTTCAGAAGTGGAAATGGGGCCCTAAGAGAGGATTCCAGAGCCCTAGGGCTGGTCTGAGGCTATTCCATTCATACCCCTAGCTCCCAGCCCCAACTGCCCTGCCCAATTAGCCCAGTGACTCTTCAGCTCTAGGAAAAGACAATTTTAGATCAAGTGCTACGTTAGCAAGTCATTCTTAAGTAGCAGGCTACACCTCATAAGGATGATGTTAGGCACACATCTCATTTTTTTGGTCCTTTACTCCAGAGGAAACACAACCACCATCTAAATCCTTTAGGACAGTCTCCAGACTCCAGAGCATAGCAAAATCAGAACTCTGGATATCATTGCCTATAGAAACACAATTATAGACTGGGTGTGGTGGTGCGCACCTATAATCCCAGCTCTTGGGAGGCTGTAAACTGGCAGATCATTAAGAGTTTGATCTAGTAGTGAGACCTAAACACCCTATAGACCCTTCCTTAAAATAGAAAAAAAAAGGGGGGGTGCCGGGGAGATGGCTCAGTGGAATAAACACTTCCCTGGCAAGCCCAAGGGTCTCAGTTCAATCCCCAGTTCAGCTAAAAAAAGAAAAAGAAAAAGAAAAAAGAAACAAAAGAAAAAGAAAAAAAGAAACACAGTTATTTGTGGTGCAGTAACAGCTCGATTAATAAACCAACAATTACGTTTCAGAATATAGTAGATTAGATAGACTTCAGTGGTTTTACTGGAAATGTGCAAAACCATGTTTTTGGGGTTCCAAATTCCAATTAACCAAACTTTATACCCAGTTTCCCATCAGGAAAAGATTAAGATTACATTAGAATTGTTTGTCTCTGCTGCACTTTTTTTTTTTAATTTTATTTATTTATTTGTGTGTGCGTGTGTGTGTGTGTGTGTGTGTGTGGCCAGCTCAGCCCACCAGGGGGCAGGGCTGGCTGGCATGTGGTGCTGGGGGATTGAACTGTGGTCCCTCTGATTTGCTAAGCTTGTTCTAAGTAGGTGCTTTAGACCACTGAGCCATCTCACCAGCCCCTTCTGCTACACTTTTAAACAAGGCACCTTTAAAACCTTATAATGGGATGGGGAGATGGCTCAGTACAATAAGCACTTCCCTGGCAAGCTCAAGGGCCTGAATTCAATCCCCGCTTCCACAAAAATAAATAAATAAACAACAACAACAACAAAAAACTTATAGTAACTCTTTGCTTTGATAAATGTGGCATGGTTATACTAGCTGTTAGTGGCAAGAAAAGTTGGGTGAAGATATACAGGAGTTCTCACTACCAACTTGACAACTTTTCTGTAAACCTAAAACTATTGCAAAATAAAAAGTGTATTTTAAAAGATACATTTTTTTCTGGGCATGATAGTACATTTATAATCCTAGCACCCTGCAAGGCTGAGACAAGAGGAACAAAAGTTACAGCCAAGCAGAGACAACTTAGTATGATTCTGTCTCAAAACAAAAAATATAAAAGGACTGGAGATATAGCTGAATGCAGAGGCATTTGGTGCAATCTCTAGTGCAAAAACTAAAATGATAAAACTTTCTGGGAACATCATTGATCATTCAAGAGATGCAAACTAAACCAATACTGAGATACCATCTTATGCCAGAAAGAATGGCTATCATCAAGAAGTCAACCAATAACAAATGTGGAGAGGCTGTGGGAAGAAAAGAACCCTTCTCCACTGTCGGTGGGAGTGCAGGCTGGTACAGCTATTATGGAAATCAGTATGAAGATTCCTCAAAAAGCTAGGATTGGCTTTTTGTCTGGCAGCAGCCATCAGGTAAGCCAAGATGGGTGCATCCAGGAGCTGTGGAGGAAGAAGCAGTCCCTCGTGATACGCTTTCTGCTGCAGGTCCGCTGCTGGCAGTACCGCCAGCTCTCGACACTCCACAGGGCTCTTGCTCTACCTGGCCAGACAAAGCTCGCAAACTGGGATACAAGGCCAAGCAAGGGTATGTCATATACAGGATTCGTGTGTGCCACGGTGGCCACAAACGTCCAGTTCCTAAGGGAAAAATTTAGGGCAAGCCCGTCCATCATGGCATTAATAGCTGAAGTTTGCATGAAGCCTTCTGTCTGTTGCTAAGGAGCCAGCTGGATGCCACTGTGGGGCTCTGAGAGTTCTAAGTTCTCGCTGGGTTGGTGAGGATTTCACATACAAATTCTTTGAGGTTATCCTTATTCCACAAAGCCAGTAGAAGAAATCCTAACACCCAATGGATCACCAAACCAGTCCATAAGCAGAGGGAGATGCGTGGGCTGACATCTGCAGGCTGCAAGAGTCGTGGCCTTGGAAAGGGCCACAAGTTCCACCACACTATTGGTGGTTCTCACTATGCATCTTGGAGAAGGCCTAATACTCTCCAGCTCCACCGTTACTGCTAATAGTATAAGTGATGTTTGTAAAATTCATAACCCAATACACAATTTGGGACAGTTCATCTGCTTAAAGGTGTTATTTGTTAAGTAGTCTACTGCTTCATGAATGTTTGTCAGATGGAAGTTAAAAGTGCAATAATGTCTGAAGACTATGGGGCCAGGGACATGGCTCAGTAGGATAAGCGCCTGACTGGCAAATGCAAGGATCTGAGTTCAATCCCCGGTTCTGCAAAA
>NW_004524736.1:6372144-6372809 GCF_000260255.1 Octodon degus | reverse complement strand
TTTAACAACATATTTATACTTAAAGGGTTACTGTCTTTTCTGAAATTTAAATACAACTTGGCATCCCGCATTCCATCTGGTAACCCAAGAGACCATTACCTATTATCTACAATAGTGAAGCAACTACTTCCTGCTCTGGATGAGACTTCTGCTGGTCTTTTGAAAGGAGCAGTTAATGCTTAATTTTTTTTTCTTTTTATTCTTTTGAATTTCTTGTAATTCTTTGCTAGTTATGTTTTCTTCTTTAAATCAGTCTTGCATATTTATGTCTGTTAACCTAAACAACTAATTTGAAGATAACGTCATACAATACAGCAACCATTGTTGAATTCCTAATACTTTGTTTAGTGAAATTTTGAATCATTTTTGTTTCTTTTTAAAAAATTTTTAAAATTATTTATTTATTTATTTATTTATTTGATACAGGTCTCACTACAAAAGATCCATAGTGATCCTCCTGTCTCAGCCTCCCTAGCACTAGGATTACAAGCATGCATCGCCATGCCCAGTTTTGGTGGTCCACAGGACATACTGGGGGTTCCAAGGCCTGTACCACACACAGTACCATGAATGAAACCCTTATATTGTAGGTCTTTGCACTTGCCAGATAGCTCGGCTGTCTCCCCAGCCCCTCTTTTTCATTTCTAATGCTGTTTGTTTCTATT
>NW_004524736.1:6333262-6371209 GCF_000260255.1 Octodon degus | reverse complement strand
AAAAAAAAAAAAAACCCAATACTGCCAAGCCAGTCCTGCCTCTGGGGCGCGGGGCACCTGAGACAGCAACTGAGACTGGGTATTTTGGCACACACCTGTAATCCCAGCTCTTGGGAAGCTGTAAACAGGTGGATCACTACAAGTCCGATCTAGTAGTCAGACCCTGAACACCCTGTAGATCTTCCCCCCACAAAAGTAATAATTTTAAAGAAATGAAAAAATGTTCACAGACTGTTAGTTTTTAAAACAATAGCTTGTACTCAAAGTGATTATATTGGAAGGAAATAGCCCCCAAAAGTTAAGCTAGAGAAGCAGCTATACAATTTACCAAAAGTTCTGTGTGGTTAAAAATACTTTTAGTTCTCATCATTTTGGTTATAATTTAAGTTAAAAAAGAAAGAAGCAAAGACAAGAATAGTGGCACATGCCTGTAATTCCAGCACTTGGGAGGCTGGTGGGGGGAGGGGGAAGCTGCATGTTCCAGGCCAGCCTAGGCCACATAGTGATTTCAAGTACAGAGTGAACTACACAGCAAGACCCTGTCTCACCAAATAAATAAATAAATAAATAAATAAAACACAGAAGAAGCTGAGAAGCTGAGTGTGGTGGTGCACACCTATAATCCCACGACTGAGGCACAAGGATTACCATGAGTTCAAGACCAGCCTGAAGAAGTACATAGTGAGTCTTTGTCTCATTTTGTCTCGAAGAACCAAACATACACACACAACCAACAAACAGGAAGAGGAGGAAGAAGGAAGAAGAGGAAGAAGAAGAAGAAGAGGAGGAGGAGGAAGAAGAGAAAGAGGAAGAAGAAGAGAAAAGGAGGAGGAGGAAGAAGAAAAGGAAGAGGAAGAATAGGAAGAGAAAGAAGAGGAGGAAGAAGAGGAAGGGGGAGGAGAAGGAAGGAGGAGGCAGAGGTGAAGGAGAAGAAGGAGGAGAAGGAGAAGGAGAAGAAGGGGAAGGAGGAAAGGAGGGCAAGAAACTGGAAAGGAGGGAGGCAGAGAATCTCCTACTGAAGTTCTACAAGAAACTACAGATTCCTAGTATCCTGCCTGGCCCTATCCTAGTTTGGCTTTTCTCTCAACACTGTGCTTGTAGCCCAGCTTTCCTTTCCACCTTCAGTTTTGGTTCTGGGTCCACTCCAGCGCCCTTTGTCCACCTACCCTCCTTTGGGACTCCCGGGCCTTAGTACCCTGGCAGCTCTCTGCTGCCCCCTTCTGTTGCCAGCGGACTACCACTGTCTTCAGCCGCAGCTTCTACAAGTCCCGGACACAAATTCCCCCCACCCCTTTAGTCATTTAGGAAGAACAGTTTACTTTCCTAAATCTTTTGCTGTCTTCAATACCCAGCTCAAAAGTCCACCAAATACATTTCTTTTTCTACCCTGGCAGGACGCAAAGGAGGCAACCCAACACTTGTACAGATCAATCTTTCACCTTTTCTTCTTCACTTCGCGTTCAGGTTGACCCCGTGCATGGACTGCTCACTTATGGAATTCCTACCTTGCGGCCAAAGATGAATGAGATGGACCGTGTCCCCTCTGCTCAGCGTCTACTTTTTTAAAAATTTTTAAATTTTATTTATTTGTTTATTAGAAACCAGGGATTGAAGTCAGGCCTTTGCGCTTGCCAAGGAAGTGCTTATTCCACTGGGCCATCTCCCCGGCCCAAGAACTGTTTTTTAAAAAATTCTCATTCATTTTAACTTAAATTTTAAAGCTGAACCAATGTAAACTATCTATCCCTTAATCACAGTATCAGCAGGACAACATGTTAACTATTGAAAATTTAGTATACAACTCAAATACGTTGTAAGTGTAGAATGTATACTAGATTTTAAAGACTTATTATGGAAATTAGAATGTAAAATACCTCAGTAGTAATTTTTATATCCATTGTATGTTGAAGTGATAATTTGGATATATTGGGTTAATAAAATATATCATTAAAGTTAATTGCACAGGGGCTGGGGAGATAGCTCAGTAGAATAAGCGCTTGCCTGGCAAGTGCAAGGGCCTGAGTTCAATCCCCAGTTCTGCCAAGAAAAAAAAAAGTTAATTGCACATATTAATTTTATGTTTTTAATGCAGTTATTTGGGGTTTTTTTTGTTTGTTTGTTTGTTTGTTTGTTTTGTATTTTAGGATAGGATCTACAGGGTCCACAGGATCTCACTGTGTAGATGGTAATAGTAGTGATCCTCCTCTTTACAGCCTCCCAAAAGCTGGGATTACAGGCATGCCCCCACACCCAGTCCTTGTGTCTCAGCACCCCCCCAGGGCAGGGCCAGCTCCAGGATTGAACCCCGTGCCTCTGCACCTGCTTGCAGGTGCTTTAATCTGCTGAGCTATTTGGCCAGCCTTAGCCACAGATTTGATGATAAAAATATGTAATACAGGGGCTGGTGAGATGGCTCAGTGGTCTAAGGCACCTACTTAGAACAAGCTTGAGCACAGGGACCGCGGTTCAATCCCCCAGCACCACATGCCAGCCAGCCCCGCCCCCTGGTGGGCTGAGCTGGCCACACACACACACACACACACACACACACACACACACACAAATAAATAAAATTTAAAAAAAATATGTAATACAGCAACCATTGTTAATTTGCTATTCTTGTTTTGAAAAATCTATAACGTATGTATTGTTATATACTACCTGTTTCTGTCCTTGTATCTATTTGTCTTTGCTTTTGCTTTTACTCTTCAAAATAAAATAAATTATATATATGGCTTGCAAAAAAATTCAATTGTACACCACTGGAGGGAAAAAAATGATATGTAAATAAATAGTCTCCTTACATCAGATGTAATAGGTTCCTGGAAATGTGTACTGAAATCTAATACATAGAAATTAAACAGTATATTTACCTGATATAACAAGGTGAGATAGTTCTCTCTCAAGAGCTAAAAGATACCATAAAACCCTAATTTTAATCTGCATTAAATAATAACTTTTTATTCCAATTGCAAAATAATTTACATTTTTAAAAAACTACAAAAGTAACTTAGAGAGTTCAAGTATTTCTAAAGATACTTTAACATGATCTCTATAAAAATATTATTTTTATAGGTGGTTTTTCTAAGTGTGGTATTCAACTGTATTTTAAGGAGACCTGAATTATATTTGCTATAATAAGAAGTTCCTTTTTTCTGCCTCCATACTGGGGATTCAGCCCAAGGCCTTCTACATGCTAGGCACATACTCTTATCACTGAGCTAAATCCTCAGCCCTTTTTTAAATTTGATTTTGAGACAAGATCTTGCTAAGTCAGCCAGGCAGGATTCTAATTTGCAATCCTCCTGACTCAGCCTCCCAAGTAGCTAAAATTAACTGCGTGTGCCCCCATGTCCAGCAAAAAAAAATTCTTATTTAAAGCATTTGATTTGTATCTTAAAGTATATTACAAAGAACATAAAAGGATATGCCTACAGTTAAAATTCAGAGGAGGCCACTATTTGGGGCGGAGTTCTTACACTAGCACCTCAGCAGAGCAGATTCAATCAGAACAGCCACTCACCCTGAGTGCCACAATAATCAAATCAAACTCAGAAGTGGGCCAGTTTTCTCAAAACTAGGAAATCTACAGCAACCAATACCAAAGGGCTCAGTGGATTTGAACTACCAAGATACAGAAGTCTCCCATGTTTTGGCCCTGTAAGGAAACTAACTTTTTTTTTTTTTAACCAGGAATCAAACTTAAGATCACCACTGAGCTATGTTCCCAAGCCCAGGAAACTAACTTTGAAATAATGAATCCACTGTATGTTCCACATTTACCCTTTTACCTTTTCCTGGCCACACAGCCTCTCTCTGCCAGACCTTTCTGTCTCACAGACAGGACACCACCTGGTCCCCAGCCACTGGGAAAGGCCAGTTCCACACTTACACACATTTTGACTGTATACATTAGATTGCAAGCAAATTAAACATTTTTCTCAAGGGAAAGCATGGGTTAGGTGTGGTGACATTGCTATAATCCCAAAACTCTGGAAGGCTAAGGCAAGAGGACCCCAAGCTTGAGCCCATCCTACACAGTTTAGCAACTGAATGAGCCCCTGCCTCAAAATCAAAAAGGACTAAAAATATAGTTCAGTGTGGAGGCCCTGGGTAAATCTCTATGTGGTCAGGGGAGATAGGGAAGTTCTGATACATGCTACAACCTGAATAGGCCTTGAACAGTTGCTATGCCAAATAAGTCAAACACAAAAGGACAAAGATTTATGATTCTGCTAATAGAAAACATTTAGAATAATTGCATCCCTAGCAAAAGGCTGCAAGGTACAGGTCATCAGGGCTGAGAGTGCTCGGGCAAACAGATACACCAAAATGAAACCTGGTATTTGCAGGCAGATTTATTTTATGTCAATGGGCCCTGATTGGGATTATTCCCAAAATATCAGGGCCTAAAGGCTCAGGAGGGAAGCTTTTATGGAGTTGAAAGGGGAAGTACAGGAGCAGAGTACTTGGTTTTCTTTGATTGGTTTTTACAATATTCATCATAGTAACCAGATGTTTGTAAGAGACAGTAGTAACAGGAACTTGTAACAGGAATTGTTACCTGGGCAACTAAGAGACTGAAGTATACTGGCTGGGGTGGGCGTGGCGCATTTTCTGTTACTACATAGCTATACAGGTTGAGCATCTTTAATCCCAAAATCCCAAATCTGAAATGCTCTAAAACCCTCAACTTTTTGAACACTGGCATGGTGCCACAAGTGAAAAATTATATACTATGAACTTTGTTTCATTCACACACACAAAAAATTTTATCGGGTTTCATAATGTAGCTGGTGCTGGCTTCAAGCTCCTAGAAGTCCTGCCTCACCCTCCTAAATGCTGGAGGTACAGGCATGTGCCACTATGCCTGGCACAAGGACCTGAGTTCGATCCCTGGTACCACATACTGTGCTGGCCCTGAAACCTGGTGTGGTGGCACACACCTGTAACTCCAGCACTGGGAAGTCTGAGACAGAAGGATCGCTATGAGTCTGAGCAGGATAGTGAAACCCTGTATCCAATAAATAAATAATTTTTTTTAAAAAGTAAAATCATATTTAGGCTATGCACATAAATTGTTTCTGTATAGTCTTGGGTCTCACCCCCAAAGATAGAGGATAGATTCCAAAATCCAAAAACAAAACAAAAGAAAACTTTGAAATATTTCTAGAGGACCAATAGAATAAGCGCTTGCCTGGCAAGTGCAAGGGCCTGAGTTCAATCCCTGGTTCCACCAAAAAAAGAAGAGAAATATTTCTAGATTCAACCTATAGAGTGAAATACTATGTGGCCATTTAAAAAAAATAAGAGGGGCCAGGGAGATGGCTCAGTGGAATAAGTGCTTCCCTGGCAAGTGCAAGGGCCCGAGTTCAATCCCTGGTTCTGCCAAAAAAATTTTAAAAAAATGAGAAACTGGGCATGGTAGTGCACACCTGTTATCCCAGCACTTGGGAGAGGCAGGAGGATCATTGAGAGTTCAAGACCAGCCTGGGCTACAAAAATGAGTGCAAGGTCAGAGTGAACTGCAGGCAAGACCCTGTCTCAAAAAGACCAAAAAAAGAAGAAAGAAAGAGAGGAGAATGGATCATTAGTTCACCATTATGAACCAATGGGGAATAATGTCTAAAATATATCTATAAGCAAAAGGAACGTTATTGAATAATGTACAATTTCACATTTATTTATTTATTTATTTATTTATTTATTTATTTATTTATTTATTTATTTTGAGGAACTGGGGTTTGAACTCAGGCCCTTTTGCTTGCCAGGGAAGCGCTTATTCCGCTGAGCCATCTCCCCAGCCCTATCATTTCACTTTTGTAAGAGAAAAAAAAAATATTTGTACTGCCGTCATTGGCTATTAAAATATTTATTTCCCAAATCTAGATAGCAAGAGTTAAAGCTTGGGTAGTGAATTTAAATAGTGAAGAATATTAAGTTTCCCCAACATACTCAGTTTCTAAGTTTTGGAAGAGTGTGGATAAGAAAAAACACATCTCATAATACTTTTTTTGTTTCATAATACTTACTTGAATCTCTTTGTTTCGTGGGTTGGGAAAGCAAGAATTCAGATCATTATGTGTGTTTATGCACAAAAATGGCCTGGAAATAATATGTTAGTAGTAATTATCTTGGGTAATGGATTTTCTTTCTCCTTGAACATAATTGTGCTATTTGAACATCGTGCAGTGTGCCTGGGTGCTTCTAATCAGAAAACAGCACAACAAAAGCATCATTTTAAAAAAGCAGATTCTGTGAAACTGAAAACTGAAGCACAGACAATACTGCAGTGAATATTCTTAGCGGTGTATCTTCAACTTTTGTGCACCTGAAAGGATATTTCTGTTGGATGAATTCTTTGTAATGAAATTACTGGTCACAAAGTATGAACATTTTTAATATTTCCAGAGTTTCCTTCAAAGAAATTATAGCAATTTTCTTTCCCACCATCATTGCTTTTCAAAGGACTTGCTTCTCTCATCTTCCTGATGCCAGCATCATAAAACCTTGAACCTACACCAACGTCAAGTAAGAAAAATAGTTCCTGGTTTTCTTTTGTATCTCCTTCTTTTTGAGGTTGAACATCTTTTTAATTTATTTTTTCATCATTTGGAATTTGTGTTCTGTGAATGTTCCTTTATATATTTTGATGAGTTTCTACTATGTTATTTGGCTTTATTGTATTCCTAGAGCTTTTTATATATCAGAGAAATTAGAGATTTTCCCTAATTGAGTGTTTTCAAATTTTTCTCACTTAGTATTTTGCATTATTTATCTAATATCCTTCTCCTTATAGAAGTATAAATATTTTTATGCAGTCCAATTACAGTATTTTTCTTTAAGGTTTCTCAATTTTCCTTTTTTTAAAAAAAAATTATCTGTTTAGTTATTTAGTAGCGCATCTCGTTATGCAGCTCGGACTTGTAGTGATCCTCCTGCCTCAGCTTCCTCAGTGCTGAGATTACAGGCATGCGCCACTATGCCTGGTTTCACTGGCCAGCTTGGTGCACCTGAGGCTCCAGCGCTGGCATATCTTGTGCCAGGCAAGTGCTTAATCTACTGAGCCATCTCCCAGGCCCAAAGTTCTGCCTTTTTTTTTGTTTGTTTGTTTTGTGGAACTGGGAATTGAACTCAGACCCTTGGGCTTGCCAAAGCACTCTTTATTTATTTATTGATTGATGGAACTGGGGATTGAACTCAGACCCTTGCGCTTGCCAGGGAAGCACTTATTTCACTGAACCATCTCCCTGGCCCTATTTTTTTTCCTATTTATTTATTTATTTATTTTTATTTTATTTTTTTGGTGGTACCAGGGATTGAACTCAGGACCTTGTGCTTGCCAGGCAAGTGCTTTTCTGAGCGATCTCTCCCCCACCCCCTGCCTGCATGGCATGTGGTACTGGGTATCAAACCCGGGTCCTTACACTTGCCAGGCAGGCACTTGGACCACAGAAGTATCTCCCTAGCCCCTGAATTTTCTTTATATCATGCTTATAAAAGTCTTCCCTACTTTTGAGTAAGACTAGGGATTTTTTATACTGTTATCAGATTTTTTAAATTTTATTTCTTATTTATTTTTCCCATAATTTTATTGAGAAACAACGAGACAGTTTCAAATCAAATTGGTAGGACAGTTTCAATAATTAACACATTGCATACTCTCTTCCTAGTGGTTATTTGCTGTACAAGATGCAGACATGATATCCTATTTACAAACACTATTAGAACAAATCCCTCAATTCATTAAGAGAATGTAACTATATCTCTATCCTAACCATTTTGAATATACAAATACAAAATGGACATTCATCTGTATCCCCTTTTTGTTTAGTTCTGTCATTTGAATATTATAGGTGTGTTAACTCAGCAAAATATTCTAAAAGAGTCCAGTAGCCCATAATAGTATTGGAGTCTCCTTCCAGTGATGATTTCTAGATTTTTTTTTTCTTTTGGCAGAACCGGGGATTGAACTTAGGCCCTTGCGCTTGCTGGGGAAGCACTTATTCCACTGAGCCATCTCCCCAGCCCCAATTTCTAGATTTTTTTTGTCCCAAACAAATAATTATACAAAATAAGTCTAAATGGTGGCAAAGTTTCACATTTATTAATGGTAAGGGGAGGAAAACAGAGGGATAAAAAAGGAGGAGATGGAGCTCCGCAGAGTGAGGTCAGGCTGAGTAAAATAAGGAAAAAAAAAAATACACCCTACATGATCACTTCGTAAGTGATTGTGATGTCCCACACACCGTAAGGTGGGCGACTGTGAAAAACACAGTAGTGTGTGCTCAAAGGCAACTGTCCCTTTTCGTCTGTCCCACACTGGCATCACACTCGGCTCATTCTCTCAAAACCCTGCTGGAGATCTCAGAAGTCCACCCGGAGGGCTCTGAGAACTACGGGGCACGTGTTCCAGAGTTTTGCCAGCCCTTTCTCCCAGCTAGTGGTAGATATGTCCAGGCTTCCAGCTTCAGTAAGGCCAGGAGTTGAACACAGGGCCATGCCCTGAGCTGCATCTCAGCCCAGTAAACTTGTTTGGTCTGGTTTAGCTGTAATGTTTTTATAATTTTCTTGTTTTATTTCTCAATTTATTGATTTTCATATAAATAACTATTATACATGAAGGTTCAGATTCTTCAGGCATATGTTTTTAGGGAATATATATTTGGCCTTTTTAAAAATAAATTGAGAGAGCTAACAGGCTTAATTCCAAACACCAAAATGATCCTAACATGTACCTCTCCAGCACATGTAATGATTTCCAGCTTTGTCTCCACTGAACTAAGTATATTAAACCTAATTCTTCATTTCATTGACATTTACACATTCATTTTTCCATGTATAAATGTCAGGGGCTAAATATCAAAAAAGATGTACAGACCTCAGTGTACCCAGATATTCATGCAGTTAAAACTAAACAATGCAGTCATCTGAAAGAGTTATTTGTGAGCTTAAGTACCAAAGTCCACATCCTAAGGGTTCAGGGGTGTTGATATATAATGTGCAAATGTCCAGTAATTTGAATTTTAAATATCGAGGGATTAACATTTATCACATTAAATTGTGATCAGTACTACTGCAAGGGACTTTTCCGGGAGAGTCACAGAAAATGTTACAGAGGATGACCTTTGAGGTTGGTATTAAAACTGAAGAGAACTTTAAGAGTTCATTTAAAAACTTGGTAATTGGCTTTTAGCCAGAGCAGTGTCTGGAGAAGGATCCTTAGGGTCCTGATGCCGTCCTTCCTATGATCAAACCTCCCCTATCAAAGCTGGGCAGGGTCTGCTGCCAGCCATTTGACTCTTGTGGATTATTTGCCTTCATTCACAATGAAAGTATTACTTCATCTCTCAAATGCCCTGGTATTGTATACCTCTTTATCTTATCTCTAATTGTATAATAAAGGGCTTTTCCTCCAGAAAGAAACCAGACAAAAGCAGATCGCTGTGTTTGTGACTCATGCCTGTAATCCCAGCACCCAGGAGGCTGAGGCAGAAGGATCACCATGAGTTCAGGGTCAGCCTGGGCTACATAGTGAGTTCAATGCCAGCCTGAACTGTATAAGAAGACTTTGTCTCGAACAAAAAAAAAAACAAAAAAAAAAGTAAAGCAACTCATAACATTCTATGTGAGTTGGCCGAATGATCTACTTTCATCGTCTATGGTGTGGCCATTGGGGGTGCCAGTAGGCTCAGATGCGCTGGAAAAGGCCACCCACGCCTCTGTGGCAGGGCCTGGAGCCTGCCTTCTCAGAGCCTCTACCTCTCCTCCTCGGCTGCATTCCCAGTGTAGTTTCTTTCACAGTCCACGCCCTCTACTTCCCTCCAGTTCCCAACACACACTGAAGCATTATTATACCCGCCAAAAGTATTTTCTCAATATATTTTCTTTCTTTTTTCGGAACTAGAGATTGAACTCAGGACCTTGTGCTTGCCAGGCAAGTGCTTATTCTACTGAGCCATCTCCCCAGCCCTTCTCAATATATTTTAAAAGCATACTCTTACATCCTCTGCTCTCCAAGCCCAAAATGCTGCAGATTTGAAACTAATTAAGAGATCTGTATATGAGGACTCTAACTTATCCGCCATCAGGGAATGTCCTGGAAACTCCCATGCGATGGGGCAGCGTATTATGTATCCTGTTCTTTTCTCACTTCAGAGCAGCCTGCCAGAATCAGTGGTGCCATCTCTTCCCACCTCCACATTCAGTGATGCCACTTGGGTAGCCTGAGATCAGCGATAATAGGAGGACTTATATCGCAAAAATCAGTACAGACCACAAAACAAGAGCTGTTAACCATCACAGCCAATGGTGAAATATTTACTAGCACATCACTACCTTAAGAACCACTTGGGGCTGGGGAGATGGCCCAGTGGAATAAGCACTTCCCTGGCAAGTGCAAGGCCTGAGTTCAATCCCTGGTTCCGCAAAAAAAAAAAAAAGGAATCTGTCAGGGTCAGCCAAATAGCTCAGTGGATTAAAACGCCTGCAAGCAGGTGCAGAGTCCAGGACGTTTGATTCCTGGGCCTGCCATGTTGGCCCCGCCCCCAGGGCACACTGAAAGGACAATGGAGACAGGGTGTATTGGTGCACACCTGCAATCCCAGCTCTTGGGAGGCTGTAAACAGGCAGATCACTAGAGTCTGATCTAGTAGTGAGACTCTGAACTCCCTGTAGACCCTTCCCTAAAAAAAAAAAAATAGAGTCTGTCATGGTGTCTAGGAGTAGGTAACCGATGGTACTCAGGAATGGACTGGAGTCAGGGATTTGAAAACCACCGCAACTCTGCCCTTTTCATGCTTTTCTTTCGGTAACGACCTGGTTCTGGTCTATCTGGGCTGTGATAGTTAGGCTCCCTTGGCCTTTGGGGGCTAGCAAACATCAGGAAAAAGTAGACTAGTCCTAAAGACTATCACATTAAGAGAACACATGTGGAAACATCAGGATGTGAAGTCAGCTCACTCTTTAAAGACTGTGGCCAGCAGAGACACCAAAGCAGCCAGATCCAAGCAAAGCAAAACCATTAAAATCAAACTGTTGAGGTAAAGAATGATCTGTCCTATTCCAAAATTCAGTTAGGAACTTTTCAGATCATAAGGGACACATATCAGGTAGGAAAATACAAATAAAGGCATGTGTATCACAGTCATTAAAGTAACCTTACTTTAGTGTAGTAGACATCATACCTTAAGATTGTAATGAGGAGACTGGGCGTGGTGGCAAGCGCCTGTAATCCCAGCTCTTAGAGGGGATAAACAGGTGGATCACTATGAATCTGATCTAGTAGTGAGATCCTGAACACCCTGTAGACCCTTCCCTAAAATAAAAAAAAAATAATAAAAAAAAAATCGCAATGAGACATGTACTACGCAAGGAAGCATGAGGAGGAAGTGCACAGGCACAACTGAAACTCTGTCTCTATGTGCAATGACATCAAGAGACCAAGTTCCTACCTGCCCCCATCACTGCCATAAAAGCTATACACCTTTGGCCTATGCTTGGGTCATCATAAGGTTCCTGGCCCCCATGGCTTTCTCCCATGTATTCCAGAGTCTTGTTTCTGTTCCAAGATGTTTCTGTTTGTTCTTCTGACAGAAAACACAAGAACCCATGGAGTCAGGCAAAGAGAAACGTAGACCCTGAAATCTGCTCTAGATCCAACCACCCAGACAGAAACTGATCTATTACCTGGTCCCAAGTCCAAATTCTCAAAAAGGAACTCCAATTGCAAAATAGTTCTACTGTGATCAACATCTGGCGAAGGTAATGTTGGGTAAGAGTGGCCAGGCCATGAGAATGAGAGGAAGAGGGGGAGTTTATTTATTTATTTATTTTTCCGGAGCCGGGGATTGAACTCAGGCCCTTCCACTTGCCAGGCAAGCGCTTATTCTACTGAGCAATCTCCCCCGCACCAGAGTGGGAGTTTAGACAAGGAAAGGGAAGAAGCAGTCCACACAAAAATGTCCAGACATCACGGGCACCGCAGGCAAAGCTCCAGGCAACCAGCAAAGGAGTGTAGGTGGCCCATCCATCAGGAGCCACATCTGCAGATTTAACCAACTCAGAAAATACCGGGGGTGGGTAAAGCATATTCAGACTTTCTAGATTTTATTCCCTAAATAATGTAGTATAACAACTATCTGCACAGTCTTCATATTGTATGTGGCATTGTAAACAAACTAGACATGATTTAAAATATATAGGAGGATTGCATAAGTTTCATGCAAATACTGTACCATTTTATATAAGAGACTTAAGCACTCATAGGTTTTGGTATCTAAAGGGTCCCCTGTGGATACAGAGGGACAATTGTGCATATGTTTTGTGTTTCTACCAACTTAAGTTTTACAGAATGCTTTCTAGGCACTCTAAGAGCCGAGAAATCATGGAGGATAAGAGCATTAAGAGCCAGTGCCAGCGGCAAGCTACAGGAGAGCTAACTAGTAATGCTTAGACAGTGAGAATTACCTTGCCTACTGGAAGCTCAAGAGTAAAAAGGTCCTAGAAGTTGTGACCTCAGGACCTGGTCTTGTCCCCATTTCCATTCTGTCACATCCAGACCAGTGCCCTCAGAGACACAGCTCCATATCACAGTCGCAGCCATCATGCGTGGACTCAGACATCCACCAAAGAGGACGGTTTCTTTTCTGCATGTGTTTTTTTAAGCCTGGAGACACTTTTCTGGGAATGTGCTCACCAGCACACTTCTTTTTTCAGAAGAAGATGACACAGCCCTGCTTGAACTTCTCATGACAAGAGGGTTGATTATCCAGAGGATTGGCTTAGCGCAATCAGAACCTTATTCAAAGTCCCTTAAGAGAGAGGGGGCCGATGGAACAAAATGAGGACCTGATAAAATGGAAGAAAGGAAAACAATCAATGGGGGCTACACAGGCCTCTTCTGTATCTGACGGGGTGAAGTGGCAAGAGGAGGCAAGTACTCCAACCCGAGTGGCATTTCTCCAAACTCTTTTGTCTCTTAGCTCACAGACCTGCCAGTCAGTCTCCAACCCTGGCTGTAGACCCTTCTGTTGGAACCTGGCTTTTATCTCCCCACTTTGCCCTTTTGATTTATACTAATTAGTAGCAGAGCTGGCTCCCTGCCTGGCATTTTCACTGCTAACTCGAGAGTTTGAACACATGAAACTTTATGGTGACAGAGGACCCTGATAAATAAAAACCGTTACAGACTGCAGGCGCCTGTCATGAGGGAGGATAACAGACTGCCTTTGAAAGAGTCCAAACTTAGCAAAGAAAAGAACAAGAAAACAGTGTTGCCAAGAATGATAGAATTCTGTTTTTAAAAAATATCTCACACACATTTCCTTTTGTAAATACAATGGGAATTTACGACGAGAAATAAGTTGTTCGGGGCTGGGCCTGGGGCTCAGGGAAAAGAACACGTGCACAAGGCCCTGGGTTCGATCCCCAGCAGAAAAAAAAAAAAAAGGAGAAAAAATAAAAAGGGAAAGGGAAAAAGAAAAAACAGGAAAGAGAAGAAATATAAATATTTTATTTATAATGCACCTTTCTCTTGTCAACTTCCCCAGGCCTCTCCAATAACTTCCAATCCACCTGCAAAAAGTTGTTTTCTACCTTCACCTATAGCTTTATTAAATTGAAGTATTTAATGCTGCTCTTCTCTGTGCTGAAAAGTGACTATAACTTAGTGTTGAGGGGCCCTGCCCCTTAGCTCTGTTCTTTAAGTGGCTGCTTCGACAAAGCAGTCAGGCTCAGGTTGCTGTGGTTCAATCCCCACAACTCCAGCCAGCCAAACCTGCCCTGAAGGCATTCGGAGCAAAAAAAAAAAAAAAAAAAAAAAAAAAATCCTTATTTGGGGCCAGGGCCTGAGTTCAATCCCCGGTTCTGAAAAAAACAAAAACAACTTAGCACTGAGCTGATATGTAAAAAAAAAATTTTTTAAAATGTATATTCTCCCTTTGTCTTCTTTCACCAGAGAGTTAGTGCCCCCACCCCCTCAACCTCTTTGACCACATGGTCCTGACACGTAGAGAATATCCAGGTGGCCCAGTACTTGGAAACCTGTCAGATGTTATTCAGTGCAATGGAGAACACATCATACAAGGCTTTGGCATATTGCTACAGGGAAACCCTGTTTAGAATTCACTAATTGGGAATTTGTGATAATTTGAGGAAAGACTGGCTGAAGTTAACCTTTGTACTATGGGGGGGAAGAGTTCACTGAAGTTCTGAATAGTGTAAACAAGATTGGAAGGGGAATAATTATCTACTTAAAAGAACCAGTTGTTTTGAAAAGCTTTAGAAGTGTCCTTTTACATACAAACAGGGTAATTATGATTTAAACAAAGGCTGGCCTGTTCCTAGGCTTCTTTGAAATGTCAATTACAAATTACTCTGGTCTATTCACCAAGGCAAAACCCACCCTGGTGTACCAGGCCACAGTTTGGTTAGCTCATTTCTACTTACTGTATTTGAAAATAATAAACCCAGAGTTCTTTTAAAGTAATATAATTTAATTCAAGCTTTTCACTAAGCTAGACAGTGGCTGCATCCTCTATTGTGGATGAGGATATACTAATTACTAGCCCATGACAATAAGAAATGCATGGAGGGAAAACTGCCTTTATGCCATGGTGGACTAGCTGGATGACGGGGAAATCTCTGAAGAATAGTACTCTGCAGCAGTGACTTGTTTTGTTTTGATTTGACTACTTCTAGCAAGAAACCCATTTTGCATTGCAATTGGGCTCACACACTAAAAAAGAAAAATTCCCTTATTATGTGCAGTACTGTTGCTTTCCATTTTTTATCAATCTTAGTCACACCTGCTAAATTGATTTCACAGTCTATGATAGTAGTCCTCCTTTATCCATGAGGACATGCTCCAAGACCCCAGAGATGCCTGAAAAAATGGACCGAACCAAGCACTATACAGCACATATTATGATTTTTGTTATATATCTATACTTGTGAGAAAAAATTTAATTTATAAATCAGGCACTGTAAAATTAACAACTACTAATAAAATATAAGTAGTATAACAATATATGGCTATCCTTCCTGGTTTGTGTCTAGATGTCCAGCCCCCAACACCTCATTCAATCACAGGGCTTTTTTGGACATGGCTAAACCAAGAGTGTATGATGGACTGGTTGTGCAATGCTGGGATTAAGGGTGGGCAGTCACTGACTCTGTCCACTGATTGGATTCACACCGCCCTCATCTTGGTAGGATGAATACAATGTAAGGGGCAGAGAGAGGCTTGTGCTTGTCTCCACTCCTTCGTGTTGCCTTTCCTGTCTTCCACCACCATCCACTATTGCCATCCTGCTGTGTGCCACCCCGCCTTGGAGCCAATCAAGTATGGATTGAAACCTTTACAAACCATGAGCTCAGTGAATCTTTCCCTCTTTAACTTCGGATGTCATGTGTTTTGCTTTAGCAACAAGAAAAGTAACTAAGACTTATGTGGGTATGGTCTCTCTTAAAACACTATCTATCTATCTATCTATCTATCTATATCTATATCTATATCTATATCTATCTATCTATCTATCTATATATATTTATTTTTATTTATTTATTTTTTTTTTGCTGTACCAGAGATTAAACTCAGGACCCTGCGCTTACCAGGCAGGTGCTTATTCTACTGAGCTATCTCCCTGGCCCTTAAAACATTATATTTAAATAAGTTTCAGTATCAAGATTGACCACAAGTAGCTGGCCATAAACCACCAAAACCACAGATAAGGGGAGGCTACTGTAAGAGTCACCATTTTGAAAACACCACCCAGAATATGGGATGGGAGATGGAACACCTTCATGAGAGAAAAGGTGGTGGCAGAGAGCTGCAGTTTCCACCTGGTTTCTTGGTGGAGTGCAGCTTGCTGCTATGCCAGTGAGAATCACTCTGCCTGAGTTGGAGCATGTCAGTCCACTCGCTGGCCCAGATGTCATCCTCATGCTCCTTCTTTCAAGCTCTAGGCCATCAACCTCATTCTCTAGTCCCTATGTTATAGACAGCTAAGTTAGATAAAAATTAATAGACCTTCAGAGGGCCAGGGAGCTAGCTCAGGGACATAAGTGCTTGCCTGGAAAGCGCAAGGTCATGAGTTCAATCCCATACACCAAAAAAAAAAACAAAGTTTAATGGCCGGAAAGACAAAAAATAACAAAGACTAATGATTAATAAAAAGCAACTAAACTCAAGGGCCTGAGTTCAATCCCTGGCTCTGCAAAAAAAAAACAAAAAAAAAAAAAAAAAAAAAAAAATCAAAATTGTGGGGGAAGACACATATTAAGTTCAGGCCTCAAGATAAAAATGCAGGCAAGCCGGAAGTGTGGCCCTGTGCTCCGGGACTGTGGGTCGCACTATGGAGGCCTACGAGCAGGTCCAGAAGGGGCCCCTGAAGCTGAAAGGCATCGCCGAGCTGGGCGTGACCAAGCGGAAGAAGAAGAAGAAAGACAAGGACAAGGCGAAGCTCCTGGAGGCGATGGGGACGAGCAAGAAGAACGAGGAAGAGAAGCGGCGCTGCCTGGACAAGCGGACGCCGGCGCAGGCGGCCTTCGAGAAGATGCAGGAGAAGCGGCAAATGGAACGGATCCTAAAGAAAGCATCCAAGACCCACAAACAGCGTGTGGAGGACTTCAACAGGCACCTGGACACCCTCACCGAGCACTACGACATCCCCAAAGTCAGCTGGACCAAGTAGGCCCAGCAGAGTCTTCTGGAAGCTTCTCCCACTCCACCCTGCATCTGCCAGTACTTTTGGGAACCATCTCATCATCCTGGAACCTGATTAAAATCACACTGTGACTGTCCCTTTACTCCCATGTCAGTTTTCTCAGTAGCATGGAAGGGAATGCCCTAGTTAGGTTGGACTGGGAAGTTGAGGATTCTCCCAAGGTCGAGGTCATTCCAGGGTGACTGCCTCAGAAAACAGCTGGCTCTCAGTTACAGTGCCCAGGGGATGGGCTCTTGGTGAGAAGCCTCCAGTAGGGGACGCATCTCAGGCTGCAGCCTCTGCCACCTGACCAGCCCGACCACGAGGCCAGGGCAGACGTTGGCCTGGTCCGCTGCCCTTCCGCCAGCACAGTGCCCAACACCCGTGTCTGCTGCAGGGCCCTGCTGCCCATCACAGCTGTTAGTGATGCAAGTAGGCACAGCTTGAGGCCTGGGGCACGGGGACCTCTGCAGACTGCGCCACCTGCGCTGTGGTTGGCACAGACATCAAGAGGACAGAGGAACCAAGCACCAGGGCTGGGCTGCCCCCTGTAAAGTACAGAGTAAAGCAACACCTGTTCGTGATGTGCGTCCCCTCGCATCAACTCCTCAGCCGTTCAGAAGTGCTGCCTTCTGCTTGTTGAGCAGGCGCATGCTTGAGGTACAGCATTATCACTGGGCCGTCACAGTTCTGCCGCGGGCTGCAGCTGAGCACCACAGAGCCAAGATGACAGCTCCTGTCCGGAATCCACGGCATCAGAAGTGGCCTGGATTGCAGATCCCCTGGGGCTTGGGATATTGGGCACGCGTAACTAGGTATCAGGAGAGGGGGACCAGATTTAGACAGTTCGCTCCTGACAGGCGCCTGTCTACACGGCCTTCAGGTGGTTTTACGGGATGTTTTTATTAGTGGATTCTGTGATGCAGGATAAAAATAACATTCATTGTGCTGAATTGGGAAATATACATGGCTCAAGTTAAAAAAAAAAAAAAAAAAAGATAAAAATGCAGGGGTCAAGGAGATAGCTCAGCAGTCTAAGTGCCTACCTGGCAAGCTCAAGGACCTGGGCTCAATCACCAGGATTGCATGCCATGCCAGCCCCGGAACCACGGCTACACTGTGCCAGCCTTGAAACGGAGCATGGTGGCACATGCTTGTAATCCCAGCACTGGGGAGACTGAGAAAACAGGATCCCTACGAGTCTGAGCTGTGTAGCAAGATCCTGTATCAAACAAATAAATAACCTTTTTTGAAAAAAGGTAAAAATGCAATGGCCAGGCCTACATGCCTTCCTAAGGGATAAACAATAACTTGAGATTATATTATAGTTAGCACCACCTGGTCCAGTAAGTCCAGAGAGGCATCAGTCACCCAAGTGAGTGGGTGACCAGAATATTTGGATCCATCCATTCAAAAATTGCCTTTGTTCTTTCCATTTACCTTTGTTACATGACTTGATTCCCTATTGGATGGATATTAGCTAAAAAACTATACTTATAATCTTATAGGTTGGTGGTAATTTGACCCATGTTTCACCCATGTTGTGACTCTGTTGAATAATTTACCTCTGATAAAGGGCCTCACTTTCAGGACCGCCTCTGTCTCTCAGGAGCTAACTCTCAATAAATGTGTCCTATTCTTAACCTCTGTTGTCCCTTAAAATTCATCGTTGGATTTCAGGGGACACATGTGGTACAAATGACATTTAGCAGTTAGATTTCTCCTCTATCACATATGGCCTCTTTTTTCCTCATCATTCAGCTCAAAGCTGAGTTCTGACCTCCCCAACATTTCCAGCTCAATCTCTACTTCCCGTTTTTTCTTAGAAGGTCAACATTTCCCACTGTAGGGCCGGGGAGATGGCTCAGTGGAATAAGTGCTTCCCTGGCAAGCATAAAGGCCTGAGTTCAATCCCTGGTTCTGCCAAAAAAAAAAAAAAGTACCAAAAAATTGTGTTTATAATGGGGCTGGGGAGATGGCTCAGTAGAATAAGCACTTCCCTGGCAAGCGCAAGAGCCTGAGTTCAATCCCCAGTTCCACCAAAAAAAAAAAAAAAAAAAAAAAAAAAAAAAAAAAAAAAAAAAAAAAGTCAAAAAAAAAAAAAAAAAAAAAAAAAAAAAAAAAAAAAAAAAATTTCCCGCTGTAGATGAGGTGAGCTTTCCCCAGTTTACTTCAAACTGCCCCCATGTCTGCCTAGTTTCTGATTCTCAGCTGTATTTCCTGTTGGTGGTCCATCTCTTGTCTGTCTGACCTAGGTTCAGTCGGGAATTGATATCCAAATAGTTTACCTAATTGTAACGATTAAGAACATGGATGACGTATAGGGAGGTACATTGGTGATCAGATACAACTCCAAACCCAACTCCCCCATATTTGTCAGCTGAATCACCTTGAGTGTGTGATTTAATTTCTCAACATCTCAGTTTCTTTATTAGTCTAACTGGAATACTATCTATCTTGCAGGCTTCTGAAAGACAAATGACCTTTGTAAAATGTTTGAATATGTCTTGCAGGAGACAGGCCTTCTCTCACCTAATATCACTTAATATCTCACCTAATACCTATATATTGCCCTTACTCTTACATTTAACCTAGTGACTCCTCTCCTCTCGCACTAAAACCACACCACCCAATCTGGAGGGCTAATACTGGCCAGTGGTGCCGAACCTATAGCATGTATGCTGCAGCAGGCACAGAAAGACCACTCTGTCTCCACATGAGCCAGATTGCCCCAACAGCCAAGCACCAGATAAGAGATTTTTTTCTAAACTAAATATCAGTTTGGGCACTTTGGGTTGCAACTGGGGTACTCAGTCTCTAAACTGTTCTCCATCATTGACTCAGCCTATCTACCTCATGGTTTGTGTACCTACCTTCCCCATTCCCCATCTTTCTACAAATATCCCATACATAGACTCTATCTTCACTTCATTAGTTTCAGTTGGACCATTCCCATAATTCCTTGCATCCCAGTTCTTTTTTTTTTTTTTTTTGTGGAACTGGGGATTGAACTCAGGCCCTTGCGCTTGCCAGGGAAGCTCTTATTCCACTGAGTCATCTCCCCAGCCCTGCATCCCAGTTCTTTTTTTTTTTTTTTTTTTTTGTGGAACTGGGGATTGAACTCAGGCCCTTGCGCTTGCCAGGGAAGCTCTTATTCCACTGAGTCATCTCCCCAGCCCTGCATCCCAGTTCTTTTTTTTTTTTTTTTTTTTTTGCAGAACCGGGGATTGAACTCAGATCCTTGCGTTTGCCAGTCAAGCGCTTATCCTACTGAGCCATCTCCCCGGCCCTGCATCCCAGTTCTTGATAAGATTCATATGTTTGATGTAGATGGACATAGGTGAGTTCTTCCCCCTGCCCATAGGTAAGTTCTAATGCTTAGCCTCATAGATGGGCCACAGACAGAGCCCAAGAATCCCCTGCTCTCCTCAAGTCAGCCATCCAAACAGGTGCTAGACTTTGGCCACAAAAAACAAAACAGACCAAATGTATCCCATCCCAAAAGGAGGGAGTGAAGAGGAGACTGTCATTCATCCCTGGGGACCCACTCTGAGACCCCACACCAGGCTCTACACAAAAATAACAGCTAGACTTCTAGGAAGATGGTAGAGCAGTAAACAGCAACCAATCAGCCTTTCTGTGATTCAGAATCCAGACCCTGAATTATAACAACTTGGGAAAGAAAAGCAGAAAGGAGATGGACCCCCAGGATACAGAAGATTTTAAAGGGAAAATTGGAACCCACAGGGAAACTGCAGAGCCAGATTTCAGTGCAGAGAAAGAAAGGAGAAAAACTGTACTTTCTCCCTGACTCCTGGCTTATGGGACAAAAGAGGAGGCTCAGAGCCAGGGTAAGGGCAGGTGACTCCCAAGGCCTTCAGGCAGAAATGCACCAGTGAAACAGAGCAGTGTTCACAGTGAGTGTGGATATTGTTTTTAGAGGGTTTTTCTGTTTTGTTGGTTAGGTGTTCTCTCTGGTTTTTCCCTCTTCCTTTTCTTTCTGTCTTCACCAGTTTTCCAAAGCTTGAGTGATCTCCCTTTGTCCTGCAGCCTTGCTTTTAGTCTCTTTCTCTTCTTTTATTTCTGTTTTCCTCTTATCCTTTTTAAACGTTCTCCTTTAAAGGTAAAATCCACTGTAATGAGTAGATATCTACTGTATATAACTTTCTGATTTGTTTTAGATTTTGTTATATAACTGTAAATCTAATACCTATGGCTGATGATAGAAAATCAACAGTTACCACAGTTTGTTATTTTCCTGACTGTGCTGGTGCTATTGTTACTACTAATTGTACTCCTTTAGCCAAGGTGACAAAGTTGTTGTGATCACTTTTTCTTTCTTGTGTGCCAATAGCAAGATTGGCTGGGGGTCATAAACAATACCATAGTCCAGTACTAAAGAACTGGGTGCTAGGCCAAATAGGCAACAACCTCTCATCCTAGTAAATTAAAAAGGCAGTATCTTAGGACAGACTTAACAGCCAAACGCCAACGACACATAGAGGACATCTCTGAAAAGTAGCAATTTCCTAAAGAGATCTCAATATTAGTAATACAGTTACCCAGCATAAGCAGCTTATAAGCATCAATGCAGAAAACAAATTAAAAAATAGAAAATGCAAAAACATAAAAGCATGCTGTATGTCTGCTTCTTGTACTATGGATAACCACTAAGAAGATAACAATGTACAGTGTATTGACTATCAAAACTGTCCTATTAATCAGCTGTGAAACTGTCTCATTCATATTTATTTCTCAATAAAAAAATAAAAGAAGAACATGCTGTAACTGCAGACTTCCAGTTCACCTGAGACAAATCCAGGGGACATTAAGGGTGGGAGAAATCAAAAGCCATCCAAAAAAACCAAAGCCACCCAGTTGAACTTTCTTAAATGGTAGTTGTGGAAGTGACAAAGCAGAGGACTAAATCTCTAAAAAAAAAAAAAAAAAAAGCTGGAACTAATTACACAAGGATGATGACCACAGTGAAGGACATGGTTAATGAATCAAAATGGATAAAACAGATAAACAGATAATTGTTTTTAAAAAGTCAGTCTTGGTGGTACACACCTATAATCCCAGCACTCAGAAGGCCAAGGCAGGAAGATTGCCTTGAGTTCAAGGCCAGCCTAGGCTACACAGCGAGTTCAGGGCCAATCTAAGCTACATGGTGAGACCCTGTCTTTAAAAAAAAAAAAAAAAGGGAGCTCAGAAAGGTTATGGATGCAAGGGGCCGGGGAGATGGCTCAGTGGAATAAGTGCTTTCCTGGCAAGCGCAAGGGCCTGAGTTCAATCTCCGGTTCCGCAAAAAGAAAGGTTATGGATGCCACTTGAAGATATACTTATAAGTGAAATAAACCAGACCAACATGTGTAAATATCATATTGTCTCCCTAGTATAAGAACTTAAAAGAGGAATTACATATAGAAAGTTACAACACAAATAAAAGGAAAGCGAGAACTTGAGGACTGGACAATGAGGAGTGGGCAAGGAGAAAAGCTGGGAAACTTGACAGGGGCAAAGCCATGCATTTGTACACAGGAGATGGGTGGGACAGTGATCTTAGGGTACATCAGCAGGTTTTTGAGACTAGCGGTTGGCTGTTGAGTGTAATGGGTCAACTCACATTTTAGATTATAAATGTAAATCTTGTGCTTTCTGCTGTAAATGTATACTCACCACTGTTCTAAGTTGTTTAGTAAATAGTGGCTGTTACTTGCTGTTTGCTAGACAAAATTCCTATCTAACCAACCCCTGTAAACAAAGTTAGATTACAGAGATGGCTTCATAAAGAAACTAAATGGGATTTAACTTCTTGTAACCTTGGGCTATGCAAGGTTGCCTGCAGGTACTCAAGTGCAAGATAACCAGAAACTAGAAGCCCCAGGAAATTTCGTTTGGGTAGTGGTCATAATGACCCTGAAAGCATTACCAAACAGAATGTAGTTTCATGTTTTAAAAGCCCCCTGCTTCCTGGGCTAGCTGCCTTTCGGTCCTCTCCTACGTGAGAGCTGATGGGGGCCCTGAGCTCAGTAATAAACGGCTTTCCAAATTCCAATCTGGCTGATCTGGTTCCTATTCTGAGTGACCCATAACATTGAGATTCTCACTCTGACTAACTCTACATGCTGGTGCTTGTGAGCCAGCTGGCTTCACTGAGGATGGCGATGTGTACTAGAGGGGTCACACTTGGAGTACCTGCCATCCTGGTCTTCTAAATATGTACTTCTTGTCATGACCAAAAAAAAAAAAAAACCAAAACTCCTCTATGTAAGAAAGGTATGGTGGTACATGCCTGTAATACCACCACTGAGGGAGGCTGAGGTAGGAGGAATAAAAGTTCAAGTCCTACCTAGGCAATTTAGTTGAGAGCCTATCTCAAAATAAAAAATATAGAAAGAATTGGGGATGCAACCCAGTGCTCGTTTCCCTGAATTTGATGGCTAGTATTACCAAAAAAACCAAAAACCAAAACCCAAACAAACAAAAAACAAAGAAAACCTAAGAGATATATGGATTTTTGTAACCATGGCTCTTTCTATATAAAATATATTAACCAAAATAAATTATAGGGTAATTTAAAAAAAAGAAAAAAAAAGGTTATGAAAACCATAAATACTCAATGCAGAAAAGAACTAGGCTCCATAAAACAGATTCAAAGAGATATCCAAGAAATTAAACATTCTATTGAAGGTATACACAACAGAATCAACCAATATTAAAACAGAATATCAGATCAAAATGATAGGTTTGCTTGTTATTAGCAATTAACAAACTGTTATTCTTAAAAATAGCAAGGAAGCATGAAAAAGCAATCTAACAACTTCTGAATAATGCAAAGAAGAATAACATAAGAGTGATCAGAATCAGTAAAAAAGAGGCCGGGGAGATGGCTCAGTAGAATAAGTGCTTCCCTGGCAAGTTCCGGCCCCTCTTTTTTTTTTTTTAAAAAAAATTGTACTTGTTTTATTTATTTTTTTGTGGCCCCAGCTCAGCCCAGAGTGGGGCTGGCATGGCATGTGGTGCTGGGAATTGAACTGCGGTCCCTGGGCTTACCTAAGCTTGCCTAAGCAGGCGCTTTAGACCACTGAGCTATCCCGCTGGCCCCTCCTCCCCTTTCTGTATTTGGTATAGGGTCTTGCTATACAATTCAGACTCCCAGTGATCCTCCTGTTTTCAGTCTCCCAGCACTGGGATTATAGGCACTTGACAAGCAGGCACTTAGTCCACTGAGCTGTCTCACCAACCCTCTACTGATTTTTTTTTTTTTTTTTTTTTTTTTTTTCTTTTTTGCGTGAGAGGAGGGGGCCAGAGTCCAAGCACAGAGATTAAATTGGGGTTTCTTTTTTTTTTTTTTTTGTGTAATCGAGGATTGAACTCAGGCCCTTGCGCTTGCCAGGGAAGCGCTTATTCCACTGAGCCATCTCCCCGACCCCAAAAAGTAGGGACGGAGGCACAAACCGGCGACCTCATGCCCTAGAGCCCGGCGCGGGAACCGCTGAGCCAGGTCGCTGACTTCTACTGATTGATTTCTTTGCTGTGCATAAACTTTTGGTCTGGTATAATCCAATTTGTTGATTCTTGCTGTTATTTCTTGTGTGAATGAGTTTCTGTTTATGACATCCTCTCTTCACCTATGTCTTCAAGTGTTTTACTTATTTTATCTTCTAGAAGTTTTAATGTTCCTGTTTTATTTTTTATTTATTTATTTATTTTTTAAATGGGATTTTTTTTTTTTTAAATTTTATTTATTTATGTATGTGTGTGTGTGGCCAGCTCAACCCACCAGGGGGCAGGCTGGCTGGCATGTGGTGCTGCGGGATTGAACTGCGGTCCCTGTGCTTTACTAAGCTTGTTTTAAGTAGGTGCTTTAGACCACTGAGCCATCTCACCAGCCCCAATGTTCCTGTTTTAATGCTTAAATGTTTGATTTATTTTCATTTTAATTTGGTATATGGCAAGAGATAAGGGTCCAGTTTTATTCTTCTGCAAACAGGTAACTAGTTTTCCCAATATCACTTGTTGAAAGCCTATCTTTACTCCAACATGTATTTTTGGTCCCTTTGTCAAGGATCAAATAGTAGGGACTAGGGACACAGCTCAGAAGCACCTACTTGGCAAGCGCAAGGTATTAGTACCAAGAATGGTCAAATAATTGAATATGTGTGAGGAGGCTTCTGTACCCTAAATTCTGTTCTATTGATCCACATGTCTGTTTTTATTCCAGTGCCATCCCATTTTTATCACTATTGCTTTGTACTGTAGGTTGAAGTCAGGTATAGCTATGCCACTTGTTTTGCTATTATTGCCCAAAATTGCTTTTGCTGTGCTGGATTTTTTTCTGGCTCTATATGGATTTTAGGACTATTTTGGGGATTGATTTCTTTAGGTCTATAATCTACACTGTTGATATTTTGATTGCAACTACACTGAATCTGTGTAATAGTTTTGGAAGTATGGCTATTTTGACAATATTTGTTCTGTCTATCAAGAGGAAGAGACATCTTTCCATTTTCTATTGTATTGTTCAGTCTCCTTCAGAGGAGAAAAAAAACTAGTTTTTCTTTGTAGAGATCTTTCACTTCTTTAATTATGTTAATTCCTAGATATTTCATTTTTCTTAGAGCTGTTGTGAATGTCATTGTTTTCTTAATTTCCTTCTCAAGGACCAAAATGGATAATAGACATTGGGAAGTAAGACAAAGATATTCAAATGGAGGCCGGGGAGATAGCTCAGTAGAATATGTGCTTGACTGGCAAATGCAGGGTCCTGAGTTCAATCCCAGGTACCGAAAAGAAAAAAAAAAAAAAATCAAATGGGAAGGAGAGAACAAGAGAGGGAGGAAAAATAAAAGTAGAAGGGAAAAATAGAAACAAATATAATGCAGTGGGGAGGACAAGAAGTGTTGGAGGGCAAGGGAATGGGAAAAAAAAAAGAGTCAATATATATTATGTATGGGTTCAAATTCCCTATGATGAATGTGGTCATATATATCAAAGTGTACCAACAAAATTAATTTTTTACAAAAGAAAACAGCCAGCCATCACCAGTATTTTCAGCCCTGGTTTCCTGCGCCATCTACCTGTTTACTGGTTCTGCACCTCACAAATTATTCTGGTCCCAATCTACCTGCCCATGCTTTTTTGCCTTGCTTTTGCATCTTACTGTATCTTGATTTTTTTTCCTCAATGCAATTCTCTCTTTGGCCTAAGAGAGACTGGGAAAAGTAGCAGCTTTTGATATGAATGAGTTGTTAATGGTGTCATTAGTGCATATTCTAGATGTATAAACAAACCACTTGGGGAATGAGCACTTACTCTGTCATCTGGGAAGTAGTTATTGTCTTCTTTTTCCAATAGACTAGGTGAACTTTTATGTGCTCAGGAATCAATTAATGATGGTGTTGGAAGTGATGATTAACTTACCTGCAAATCAGTAGCTTCATCTTCAGAGAGTAATGACTGAGATCACTATAATTAAGATCCTGAATTCTGAAGCCAATGTCCTGGGTCTAAATCCTGCCTGTGAAATTTTCTACTGTACTTTGAACTTGGTTCTTTTGCATGTCCATTGTGGGGGGGATGCTATGTAGATATGAAAGTTAAACTTTTTGATCACATCAAACTGGAAATATAGTATCAGCATTATTAATTCACTAGTCAGTCATCGTCATTCTTGTGGATACCGGCCCCTGCCCCAGTTCCTCTGTTTCCCCAGATCCTCCCCTTTGATTCGTGAATCCTTTTGTGTATTGTTTCAACCACATTATTTGTTTACCATATAGTCTAGTATTGTGCTACAAAGATGACAAATCCCGGATTCTACATTTAAAGATGGATGGATTAAAAAAAAAAAAGATGGATGGATAGATTGATAGATAGATGATATATACATAGATAGATAGATAGATACATACATACATACGTAGATAACAGAGACATGCAAACAAACATATTCATCAACATATTAAGGGTGCTGACAGAATTTTCAGGGCACACTGTAACATAAATGAGGTTATGGTGAGTTCTGCCCGGGGGCTCAAGGGAAGGAGAATGACAAGAAGTAGGGAAAGTCATTGTGGAAAAGGCTGGTGCTTGAGCTGACTCTTGGTACTCTGCTTCCTACCTGTGCCTTCAGGTCTGTCCCAATTCTGAGACATACCTACATAAGGTGAGGTTTGAGCTCTCAGAAATATCTCAAAAGAGCTCTCAGAAATATCACCCCACACCCTAGATTCCAGTGTCTAGCACATGATTTGTGTTCTCACTCTGCTGCCAACTTTATTATCATCATCAGTAATGGAATCAGCTTTTGTCTATGCCCAGAGTCACAGCTCTCTTGTCTGTATGCCCCTCTCTTCCATGACCCCCACAAAGCTCAGTTCATAGAACTAGGCAGTGTTCTTACAGGGGAGATGGTTCAGTAGAATAGAACTAGGCAGTGTTCTTGGCGATATATGATAACCAAATTGTTCCTCATGACATAAGCCTTCTTTGAACTCTAGCCCCATAGCTATAGTCTCTGCCTTACTACCATACTTTGCTCTTGCCAGCTCTTTCCTCTGGGACCTGTTTTTTACTTTACTAGCTGGGCATCCTGCTATCCTAGGAGTGAATGATCACCAGAATTGTCTCCCATTTATCCAGACCCATCTGAACTCCTCACAACAAGGACCCCATATAACTGGAAAATCTAGCACCAACCATGTCTGAATGCTAGTCAACTTGTAACCAAATTTGTTCCTTGACCAAATTTTATTTTATTGTGTTTTGTTTTGTTTTTTGAGACAGAGTCTCATTGTATAGTCCAAGATATCCTTTAACTCACTAGTACCCTGGGCTAGCCTAGTACTTGCAGCAATCTTCCTTGTCTCAGCCTCCTAAGCAATGGATTTACAGGTGTATGCCACTATGCCCACTTGGCCAAATTTTAATCAGAATCCTCTGAACCATCTTCTAGGCTTCAACTGATTTGTCTTTGGTCTGCTCAACCCAGTTTTAGTGAAAATGCTTTTAATTACTAAGTTTTAAAAGAGTCCCCCCAAACTTTTATTCCTGAGTATGCTTGATATCCAATGTACTCTCTCATCTCCCATCTTTGATATAAAAGTCTTTGACTTGCCTTTAGCAAGAATCTTGTTAGTCAGTTTAGCAAGAATTAATTCCTATCCTTGGATATACCTTAGTAATTTTCTATCCACTGACATACACCCACATCCATGTCTTTAGCTATAAATCTCCACTTTTGTTATATTAGGAATGGAGCTCAATCTATTATGCCTATTGACCTCTAGTACCATAGTCTTTTTTTTTCCCATAGTCTTGAATAAAGTCTTTACCATTTTAATAAGTATCAAAAAATCTTTATCTTTAGCATTTTTCATGCCCTACACAGAACTGTCGAAAGTCTATTGTCCAGGGGCCGGGGAGATAGCTCAGTGGAATACACGCTTCCCTGTCAAGCCCATGGCCTGAGTTCAATCCCCAGTTCCGCCAAAAAAAAAAAGAAAGTCTATGGTTCAGCTGCCCTTCTAGGTCATGCTGCCTCCCCTGCCTCTAGGAATCAGGTCTTATTCCAGGGCCTCAAACCCTCCTCAATAACCCCAAGTGGACACATGTAGCAACAGAGCTCTGGTAGAATCACCTGAAATTATGCACCTTTGTTCATTCAGTCAAATAATCAAATCATATGAATAAATGTAAATGATTTCTCAACATAAAGATGTTTTCAAAGACCTTTCTCATTGTATTATAGACATAAACAAAATACATATACTCAAGGCCTAAAGTAGCTATCTGGTGCTCTTTTGATTGAATTAAAAAAAAAATCATAATGGATGCAGAGCTTCAGTGCTCCCATGGTGCCATGCACATATTTGCTGGCTTCTTAGAATAAAGAATTGGCTGAAATTTTACCTCTTGCATTCCAAGCATGTTGTTGTTGTTAATAGAGAGATTTTATTGTTAAAGTCTCCTCCCCTAGGGTTCTGGTGATTTTTTTCATACTTTTCGTATCTTCTATTTGGCTTCAAATAAGGTAAAGGCTTGACAAAATTCAAATTGTACTGAACTATGTGTTGATTTCAGTTATGGAACTTTCCTCATGAGTGTCTTTTGTGAGAACCATTTCTGAAGCTCTTTGTAGGAAATGATGTGTTAACCACTCATTGGTTCTCATAGCTTTGCAATGGGGGCAAGGCCTTTCTCGGAGTTGTTGACTTCCCAGATTCTGGTGCCTCTGAGTGACTTTTCTCCTGTGCATGCTTTGTAGTGAGGGGTGGTGTTCACTTTCACTCTCCTTCCACGAAGAGGCTCCTGAGTCAGATTCTCCACTGTCACGCTCAGAGGTTTCACTGCCTTGTTGAGCCAGATTCACCTTGTGGGCTGCAAAATGGCGCCTGACTCGTCTTTGTTCGAGATAAGCATTGACCAAATCTACTTCTGAGTCAGTGATGGGGAAAAGTTGATTCTGTTTTGGTTTCTTCGTCATTTGTGAAGAGTCCACGCAACCACCTTTGTTTTGCCGCTGATAGGAATTTTCTTTGCTTGCTAACCAACAAAGCAAATGAACAAGTTAGGTTCACTGTTGGTACTAGAACTACACATCACCCATGAAGCCTATGGCATGAGTAGGCTCACACTTACTGATTAGCTGTGATGTCATTACCCTTCTCTAGTCATTTGCAAATACCAGATATTTGACTACATTTCCAATATCAGACCTATTATGGTTTGTATCCAGGTGTTCCCCCAAAGCCACATGTAGTCACTGGAATGGGCTTTAGACTGTGATTACTTCATGATCCAGTGCTGGGATTATGGGTGCTACACCCCGCCTGATCTGGGATGGATGCCTGTCTTCCTTATGTTGCATTCAACATAATCCCAGTGCTGCTGGGATTATAGGTGCGCACCACCATGCCCAGTCTCAATCATCGACTCAGCCCACTCCAGGGGCGGGGCCAGCACAACTGACCAGGAATCGAACCCTGGCCGCTGCACTCTGCCTAAGCAGGTGCTTTAGTCCACTGAGCTATCTGGCCGGCCTTTGTAGCAACCCTCTTGCGTCAGCCTCCTCAGTGCTGGAATTGTGCCACCACACACACAATTTAAGTTTAGAAATTTTATGGACATTGAAATATAAAGGGCCGCAGAGATGGCTCAGTAGAATAAGCGCTTGTCTGGCAAGCGCAAGGGCCTGACTTCAATACCTGGTTCCACCAAACAAACAAACAAACAAAAAGAAATATAAAATCACAGTACATGGAAGGCTGTAAAGAGGAGAGTCACTATGAGTCTGATCTAATAGTGAGACCCTGAACACCCTGTAGACCTGGCTTTAAGAATACAGAACAGAGAGAGAGAGAGAGAGAGAGAGAGAGAGAGAAAATATATAAAATCAAAGAAAAAGACCACCAAACTTTTCCAAAGAAGGGACTTCTTATCTCTGCCTGAGGTCTCAAAGATTCAAGTGCATTTGTGAATATGACTTGCATAGCAAGAACTAAGAAAGATTTTTTTCTTTAAGCAATGATGTGCTGGAATCAACTCGCACAAGTTCATAAGAGCTGATCAATTTTCGGGAATTCTATGAGATAAAATTTAAGACAGTCAAAACTAAAATTTAGGGGACCACCCGCTTGGGGCCCCTCCTGTCCCTCTCTCAGACAGAAGCTTTCTTTCCCCCAGTAAATATATTCTGCTCATTAAAAAAAAAAAAAAAAAACTAAACTAAAATTTAGCCAGGCATTGTGGTGTATACCTGTAATCCCAGTACTGGGGAGGCTGAGGCAGGAGTATCATCTCAAGTGCAAGGCCAGCCTGGGCTACCAAGTGAATTCAGACCAGCCTAAACTACATAACAAGATCCTGTCTCTAAATTAATTAATTAATTAATTAAATACATACAATTTAGTCAATCTACTTTTTAAAATGTAGAAATTACTTGATGGTCATTATTTCCTAGTTATTTACTACAGTTTCTGGTACCATAGGCTCTTAAGCTACTTACGTCTGTTGGATTTGGATATTGGAAATACTACATCAAGGTGTGCAACTGTGTGTCTCTCCCAACTCCATGTTCAATGATGCTGTGTTGGTAGCTTGAACTTAGAATTGGTGGGAGGATTTCTACACTGAAAATCAGCAAACACTAAAGATCAGGGCTTAATGTACGGCTGTGTTTGTTGATCGGCAGCTTTGATTTTATTTTTTGTATTGTGGTTTTTTTGTTATAATGCTAAGGATTGAACCCAGGACCTTCACACTGAACTACATCTCCAGCCTTTTCTTCTTTTTCTTTTTCATTCTTATTTTTGGGGGGTGTGCCAGGGATCAAACTCAGGACCCTGAGCTTGCCAAGCTATCTCCCCAGCCACTTATTTTTCATTTTGACATAGGGACTCACTAAGTCACTAAATTGCACAAGCTTAGCTTCAATTTGTAATCCTCCTGCCTCAGCCTTGCAGAGTGCAGGTGTACTTATAGGTGTAATTATAGGTGTACACCATCACAATCTAGTTTGAAGTATGATTTTGTTCACTGTCTAGGTTAAAGAGAACAATAGAGTTGAGTTCAAGTAGTAGTGAGTTCAAGGCCATCCTGAACTATACAGTGAGACCCTGTCACAAAAAACAAAAACAAAACCAAAACAAGAAAAAGCGATAGAGAGCATATGCTTCTAACCACTACATTGTGAATAAGATCCCAAAATGAAACCTATTCTTCCAATACTCTAAAGCTGTTATTCATTTCAGCAAAGATGCTACTCAAATCATGGACAACCAAGTGAAGTTTGAGCACACATCTTCCACTTCAATTTCATCTTACTTCTCGACTTTAAGGGAGATACAATTCATGCTGAAACTATATTTTTTAATCAGATGCAAACATGGGACATCTGAGGACATAAGAGTCTGCCAAAACTCAAGAGAAATATTTTATGGGACTCGGTTGTTTACACAGAATTTTCTTTTCTTTTTTAGGAACTGGAGATTGGACTCAGGCTCTTGCACTTTCCAGGCAAACACTTATTCTACAAAGCCATCTCCTCGGCCCCAAATTGAGAACTTTTTTTTTTTTCTTTTTGTGGAACCAGGGATTGAACTCTGGCCCTTGTGCTTGCCAGGGAAGTGCTTATTCCACTGAGCCATCTCTCTGGCCCCTGGATATCTTTTTAAACAACTTATAAGCAGCAGTGTTCTAGTGAACATTTAACAATGGACTCTTCAAAATATTTGTGTGTATATATGTATTTTAAAAAGTATTGATATATGAACTGGGTATGGTGCCACATTCCTGTAATCCCAGCATGCAGGAGGGTGAGGCAGGAGGATTACCACAAATTTGAGACCAGTTTGAGCAATGTGGTGAGTTTAAGTCCAGCTCAAACTTCATTGCAAGATTCTATCTCAAGAAAAAACATTTTTTTTTTTACTGACATAAAGGATGCATATCACAATATTTATTTATTTATTTATTTATTTGAGACAGGGTTTTGCTATGAGGTTCAAGCTGGCCTTCACTTTGTAGCCCAGACTGATCTTGAACTCGAAATGATCCTCCTGCCTCAGCCTCCCAAGTGATGGGATTACAGGTGTGTGCTACCACGTCCAGCCCTTACAGAATTCATAAGTAATAAAATACAGAAATTGGAGTCATTTATAGGAAAATGGATATAACTTGAGATTATAATGTTAAATGAAATAGATCAGATAATTAGCTTAAATATCTCCTGGTTTCTCTTTTACAAGAAACTTGACATAAAAAATCAAACAGAAAAATAAAAGCCAGGTAATAGGAAATAGGAAGATAGATCTTTTTGTGATGAGTTAATGTAAAACTAAGTGTAAAAAATTACTCAGCTCAATTTTCTGTGACCCTGCTTCCTTGTAAGACTGCAAGGAGGCTTGGTGTACTGTTGATAAATCATCAATATACTGAGAGTTCCTAAAAAAAAAAAAACAGTGCTCCCAGAAAAAATGTGTGCTGAGTAATGGTCACGCTGTCCTTAAAGGTACTGTCCTATGTTAAATGACAAATTTGTTTGCCAAACAGGATGCAGTTTCTGCCTTTAAAACCTCTATACTTCTAAGGCTCTTGGCCATTTGTCCTCTCCTGCGTGAGTATGGCCAAGTGGTCCTGGGCCCGATAATAAAAGGTTCATATTTAAATTTTAATTTTGGATTCTGGTCTGGTTTCTATGTTGAGAACCCATCACACTTTTGCAAATGGGAAGAGGACAAAGAGAAAGGGGGCGGCATGTGAAAAGAATTAAGACATGTTACACACAGGTAAAAATTCCCCTCAAGGAATATACTCATTATGAACTGCAAGCATGTACTAATAAAAGTAAAAATTAAAACATCAAAACAAAAAAGATGTGACATGCAGTTCATTTTTTGTAATAGCATCAACGATGAAAATGTGGGAGGGGTCGGGGCCGGGGATATGGCTCAGTGGAATAAGTGCTTCCCTAGAGGGCCTGAGTTCAGTCCTCCGAGGGGAGTGTAGGGAGGATCAGCAGGCAAGCCTAGGCTCCACCCTAGCAGTAACGAAAAGCTTCTGGGCGCTGGGGACGCAGCTGCATTCTGCCCTGCGGAGGACAGAAAAACAAGGGCGCAGGCCGCTAGGCCCTGGGCAGAGGCCGGTGCTGCAGGCCTCCCCTCCGTTGCTCACTGCCCAGCCCAGCGCAGCCCTCGGTCTTTGGTCAAAGCTCCACGCCCCACGCCCAGCGCGAATTGGCTCTCACCTTTATTTACTGGAGCGATCGTCCCACTCTCCTCATTCTGTTTATTCTCAGACATCTGTTTTAGAAATATTAGTTAGTAAGCATGACCTCAGGTGCTGTTTTTCTCTAAGACCTCCTTGTTGAGGAACAGGATTGTTTGAAGCCTTTGAGAATGACTAACTATGCAGCGCTCTTGTAAGTACTGAGTACTGACGGAGTTCCCGTGTGGCCCAGGCCTTGCTCCTGGTGTCTGTCGGGAAGACCACACTTTTGACAGCAGAACTTCCCAGACTCTTGAATCAAGCAAAATGACACAAAAGCAAGAGGGGAAATAACCCTGATGGGGAGCTATGGGTTACAGTTTGCCTGCTGCCTGCACTCATTCACAGTACGGAGAACTTTTATTTAAAAACAAATTTGAGGTAGGAATGGTGGCACACACCTGTAATACCAGGACTCTGGGAGGCTGAGGCATAAAGATTGCAAGTTTGAGTCCAGCACATATAATTTAATAACTTAGCAAAAGTCCTGAGTTCAATTCCCACTACCATGATAAAAATAAAGAAGAAAAAAATAGATTTGACAGTACTCACATGAGTTTACAAAAAAAAAAAAAAAAATTCAAGATCGTTTTATCAGGCCATGTTATTGATGGTTCTTTAAATAAGATGTCTAATGTGGGGCACTTACATATGCATAGCTCTTTATTTTTATTTATTTATTTTTACAGAGCTCTTTAATGTGAACTGAGGGACTCACTATCTCTTACTTTTTCAGATATTTTCCTCCAAATGCTACCATAATATTTTATCTTTGAATATGGAAATCGGAAGAAATTGATTTCCTTGAATAGTTCCAATGTCAAATATTCGTCCCAATACTCCATTAATATTTTTGTCCCATTTTTCAAATTAATGTCCCACTTTCTGATGATAAAAATGATTGTGCTAAAAGATACAAATATAAGCAACTCTTTTAGAGTATATAAAAAAATTTAGAATTATTCATTAACACCTTCTTTCTCAAGGAATCTGTCACCAGAGAATAATACCCTCACACATGGAGAAAGTTTGTACACAGAAATATTAATCACTGTATAGTTAGGATGCTACAAACACAAAACTTAAGCAATAGACAATATTCAAAGTTAATTATAGAGCTATAAAATTATAATAAAATAGGCTATAATGGAAGAAACTATATTTTAAGATTGGGCTAAAAATCAAGATGCAAACTTGTATATAATCATATCTTTTTTTTTTTTTTTTATTTTAGGGAAGGGTCTACAGGGTGTTCAGGGTTCAGGATCTTACTACTAGATCAGACTTGAGTGATCTGCCTGTTCACAGCCTCCCAAGAGCTGAGATTACAGGCACTTGCAACCACTCTGCAAGCCCCGGCAGCAGGCCGGCACTTCACCCCCGACTGGTTCTGAAACCCTGGCCCCTGCGCCTGCTTGCAGGTGCTGCAATCCATTGAGCTATTTGGCCGGCCCTATAACTATATAAACATGAGTTAGCTAGAAATATGAAAATAAGGCTTTAAGGAGCATATGTACAGAAGTGTACAATGGTTGGTTTTATATTGTAAAACGGTGACTTTTCCTCTTCTATTTATTTGAAATCATCTACAGTTAGGACAAAATAAATTTATTCATTCATTTTAGAAAGTCAAATTTTCCTTGGGTTGAGAAGTACCATAATTGGATATTTGTAGCAGCAATCCAACATCCCTGGCCCATTGCTTTGTTTGTATCTCTAATGAGAGATCACTTTAATTTTTGGAGTATAATAACCATTTTCTGAACATCTTGATTGAAGTTCTCTTTTAAGATATCATTGGGAGGGGTGTTCGGGTTTTTTTGTTTTGTTTTGTTTTTACTGTGTTGATTGTTGCTTGAGACAGGATTTTGCTATGCAGTTCAGGCTGGCCTTGAACTTACTATGTAGCCCAGATTGTTCCTGAACTTTTCGGTGATCCTCCTACCAAGTGCAGGATGATTGCCTTGAGGTCAAGGCCAGCCTGAATCACAGAGCGGGACCCTGTTACAAAACAAAAAGATATCTTTTTTTCTCCCCATTCTAAAAGATATCTTCTTTTTTTTTTAAAGAGAAATTCCCAGAAACAGTTTTTATTTATTTATGTGTGTGTGTGGCCAGCTCAGCCCACCAGGGGGCGGGACTGGCTGGCATGTGGTGCTGGGGGATTGAACCGCAGCCCCTGTGCTTTGCTAAGCTTGTTCTAAGTAGGTGCTTTAGACCACTGAGCCATCTCACCAGCCCCAAAAGATATCTTTTTTAAAAAATGTTTTGGGGCTCTGTAGATATGAAGTTTTGGGTTTTTTTTTTGTTGTTGTTTGTTTGTTTTTTGTTTTTTTTCGGAACCAGGGACTGAACTCAGGCCCTTGCACTTGTTAGGGAAGTGCTTATTCCACTGAGCCATCTCTCCAACCCCTTGATGTATTTTCTTATTATCTCCACATTTTCTATAATACGTACTTTTGTAATGGAGGGGAACAATGTGTATAAACATTTATTGAGCTTGTATCATTTCCACAGACATCTTCCTTCTGTGATATCAAGTCAAAAAATAGCCATAAAATCAAAAGGAAGATTTTGCATTAAGCTAAGTGGCATCATATGAATTGTGGTTACAAAAGCCATTTTGTTGCCTTTCTCTGCATGACATAGTGAGAGAGAACAGCAGCAGTGCCTGACCCGATTCAGTGATTTCTCCAAGCCATGTAACAGCTGTTTCCATATACGCAAAATACAGATTTTGGACTAACATTACCCAGAAAAATATAGCACTAGCAATCTGAAGAAACATTAAACAAATCTATAAATGAACCAGAGTATTTATGGTCTCTGAAAGCAAAGGGATAAATGCATCTTCAAATCCAGGGGAAATCAGCCCACTTCATGTTGGAGAATAATTATCAGATTTCTATGGCGCTTCAACCATGACTTCAAGGTTTGTAAATACAGGCTCATAGTTTAACAGAGAAAATGAAGAAGTTCAAAGGGAAGGAAAAACTCCATCCTCCTTGACCACTTTCTCATGTGCTTCTCAGGTTTCCAACCAGAGACCCTTCAGAAGAAGCACTCCAGCCAGTTATAGCTGCCACCAGGGCACAAAGTGAAAGAGGAAACCCCTCAGAAAATTAAGGTTTTAATCAGCACTGAATAGATTTAATTCCACTTTTCAAACTGTGCTTTGAAGTCAACAAATAACATAACAGGAAAGCTAAGTCTATTCCCCCTCCATTTCTCTGTCACTAACTGCTCCTGTGACATGGGATGAGTCACTTAATTTCCTTGGGCCTTATCAACACCACCACCACCATCATAATCAACAATGGAAGGCAGGGAATAATGGTATTTTACTTGCCTATAAACAGAGCGCTGGACCACAAGCTCTCTAGAGATCTAGCATTCAGGCCTTGAGGCCCCCAAAGAGCTGGCACAAGCAAGGGAGCAAAGGAATAGCTCACTCCTCTGACGTGGTCTTCATGATAAAAAGGTCAGTGAGCAATTTCAATTTTTCCTTAATTTTCTAAAGTAGCTTTTCCCTTCAATACCAGGCCTGCCATGCCACCCTGCCCCTGGGGTGCACTGAGGCAGTGATTAAGACTGGGTGTGGTGGTGCCCACCTGTAATCCCAGCGCTTGAGAGGCTGAAAACAGGAGGATCATCAGAAGTCCGATCTGTGTAGTGAGACCCTGTATATCCTGTACTGAAACAAAACAAAAAAAAAGTAGCCAGGGAGATAGCTCAGTAGAATAAGCGCTCGCCTGGCAAGTGCAGGGTCCTGAGTTCAATCCCCAGTACTGCAAAAAATAAACAAATAAAATAAAAATGTAAAAATTTCAAAAAAGGGCTTCTGTTGTGAGTGGCACACGTAGGACAACTTGATTGTTCTGTGTGCAGAATCGACATCAAGAGATTTCAGAAGCATAATTTTTTGGGACTTGGGCAGCTAGTGATCATTGGTCCTGGTGCCCTTAAAAAATAAATAAATAAAATTTTTTTAAAAGTAGCTTTTCTTGCCAGACCAGACTTCAACATACAGCTAGGGAGTCTAAGACACAGATAAGCTGTCACTATTCTAAATCTTTTGGTGAAGTGTTTACCTTAAGAAGCATTCAGGGGGCTGGGGAGCTAGCTCAGTAGAATAAGCACTTCCCTGGCAAGTGCAAGGGTTTGAGTTCAATCCCCGGTTGCAGGGGTGGGGGGTATGGTGACTCAATACCAGGCGTGGTGGTGCACGCCTGTAATTCCAGCACTTTGGAGCCTGAGGCAGAAGGATTGCCATGAGTGCAAGGCCAGCCTAAATTACATAGCAAGACCCTGTCTCAAAAAAAAACCCCAAAACAGTGACTTTAGTTCTATTTATTTATTTATTTGTGGTACCGGAGATTGAACTCAGGACCCTGCACTTGCCAGGCAAGTGCTTATTCTACTGCGCTATCGTCCCGGCCCAGTTCTATTTTTTTTTTTTTTTTTTTTTTTT
>NW_004524736.1:6330090-6332201 GCF_000260255.1 Octodon degus | reverse complement strand
GTGGTTGGGATAGATATATAGTTGCATTCTCTTAATGAATAGAATGATTTTTTCTAATGGTGTTTGTAAGTAGGATCACAAGTCTGCATCTTGTATAGCAATTAACCACTAAGGAGAATATATGCAGTGTATTATTTGTTAAAACTGTACTTTCGATTTGATTTGAAACTGTCTCATTGCTATATGTTTATCAATAAAACTTTGAAAAGAAAAAATAAAAAAAAAATTACAGTCTTTTTTTTTTTCTTTTTTCTTTTCAGAACCGGGGTGTGAACTTGCGCTTGCCAGGCAAGCACTTATCCTACTGAGCTATCTCCCCTGTCCCCTAATAATAATAATCAATTGCCATTTTGGGGGGGCAGGCTAGCACGGCAGGCCTGGGGATAGAACCCCTGGCCTCTGCACCTGCTTGCAGGTGCTTTAATCCACTGAGCTATTCTGCTAGCCCTCAAAATTGCAGTCTTTATGGGTCAAGGACAAGACAAAAAAATTAAGCAATCATTAGAAATGTTACTGAGTGAATATATCTTGATGAAGTGTTTATAATATTATCATTAAGATTAAAAGGCAGATACAAAAGCAGATACAAAAATATACACTATATAAAGCCAAGCATGTAAGAGCAAAGATAAATCCATTGAGGTAGAGAAAAGGAAAGAGAAGGAAGTCAGAGGAGCAGGAAAAAGAGAGAGGAGACAACCTAGAAGGACATACTCCAAAAAGTTAACAGTGGTTATCTCTGTGAGAAAGGATTAGAGTAATTTTAAATTTTCTTCTCCATCTTTTCCAGTGTCTGATTCTCCTAAGATTGAATTATTTTTAAAACTAAAATACAGACTTTTAGAAAGTAGTTTCATCAAAGTCAAGTGAATTTATTTAATGAACAAAACCCCCTAGTATACACTAAGATATTATTTAAAATAAAAAAGGATATCCTACCCAGACAGAAGCCCGAGAGAAGAACACCAGGAGCGATACAATGACAAAGTACCAAAGCAGGAAGCTCCCTATTGTCCGACAAGAGTCATCCTTCTGGCATTCGGAATCTTGGATTGGGTTGTAATGACCTAATGGTAGTGGGGGAGGGTCCACCTCCCAAAATAAGGACAAAAGGTTTCCCATGGTGGCTTCTTGTTTAGAAAAGAAAACATACTCAAAGGTGAATGGAAGCTATTTCACTCCCTACCACATGACAGCTACCTTGGCAACCAATTATGACATACGCTCAAGCAAGTGTTACTAGAACTAACTTCTTAGATTTCTAAGTTTTGGGAAGATTTCTCCAAATTACTTCTATCAAAAATTATGATATAGGTGCTGGACAAACAGGCTCTCCACATGCGGAAAACTAAAACTTGACCCAGGTCTATCACCATGCACTAAACTAAAGTCAAAATGGATTAAAGTCTAAACATTAAAGCAGAGACACTAAATCTCATGGAAGAGAAAGTAGGATGCAACTCTTGAACACATAGGGATAGGCAAAGAGTTCATGAACAAAAATCAAATCACACGGGAAATACTTGAAAGAATTAACAACTGGGACCTGCTCTTATTGAAGTTTTTGCATGTCAAAAGAAATTACCAACAAAGTGAAAAAAGGCAACCCACAAATTTGGAAAACATCATGACAAATAAGAACTCAGACAAAGGTCTGCTCTCTAAAATTCATAAAGAACTAAAAAACACTAGGGCCCCAAAATTTAAAGACCCAGTCCAGAAATGGGCATCCAAGGTGGACACACACTTCTCAGAGGGTGAAATTAAAGAAGCGAATAAATACTTGAAAAAATGCTCCACATCACTAGCCATCCATGAAATGCAAATTAAAACAACATTGAGATATTATCTCACCCCAGAAAGAATGGCCATCATAAAGAAATCAACCAAACAAATGTTGGAGAGGCTGTGGGGGAAAAGGAACCCTTTTCCATTGCTGATGGGAATGTAAACTGGTGCAATCATTATGGAAATCAGTGTGGAGACTCCTTAGAAAACTTGGACTGGAAATCCCATTTAATCCAGCTATTCCTCTACTGGGAATCTTCCTGGAGGATCTGAAAACATCATATCATAGAGATATATGTGTGTCTATGTTTATAGCAGCACAA
>NW_004524736.1:6325498-6329418 GCF_000260255.1 Octodon degus | reverse complement strand
TTGCTGCCATGCTGTCTCTCAGGTAGATGATTGTTCAAAAAGAAGGGTGTGGTGAATGAAGGCAGGAGACAGGAAAAGGAATGTGCGGGACTGTCCTGCTACAAGGTTGTATATGGCTAGATTTCTGGACTTATGTGTAAACATAATTATATAATTCTTTATGCCAAGAAAAAATTATGGTATATTCCTCTCCCTCAGCTCCTGTGCCTCAATATCATTTATTCTGTTTCAATTTGTTTTTTTTTTTTTTTATAGTCAGGGTCTCACACATAATAGGCAAGTGCTTTACCACTGAACTACATCTGCAGCCTTGCTTCAATCTATTTTTCCCATAAATTTGTATATATTTTATTTTCATATCTTTAAATCTAAGTATCTAAAACATAAGCGTCTAAACTTTAGTGTAAGTGAGCTACACTAAGTAAAAATAAATTATCTTTATATATATATAAAATTAATGTATATGTAACAAAATTTATTTTTATATTTTAACTCAAGTTAAAATTACACAAGCTCATAATAATCAGAATTTAGACATGGTGATGCATGCTTGTAGTACCAGTACTCAGGAGGCTCAGGCAGGAAGATTTCCTTGAATTCAAGTCCAGCCTGGGCTACAGAGTAAACTTGTCTCCAAAAACAAAAAAAGTAAGTAAATAAATGTTGCTCTTTGGGGCTACGGAGATAGCTCCGTAGAATAAGCTCCTGCCTGGCAAGCGCAGGGTCTTGAGTTCAATCCCCAGTACCAAAAAATAAAATAAAATAAAATAAAATAAAATAAAATAAAATAAAATAAATTGCTCTTTTTATCAGTCTCTTTTAGATGGATCATATTACTGTAACTTAAAATACACAGTTTAGATGCATTACAAAATGAATCATATTCCCTCAAAATTTAAACATTAAAACCCTCAGGTATTTGGGGGTAGGAATTAGGATACAGCCAAGGTCCTTATAAAGGGAGAAGACACCAAGGATTTCACTACTGCAGAAAAAAATGCCACGTGAGAATACAAGGTCAGGTGGCCTACCTCTATGCCAAGGAGACAGGTCTCAGAAGCAGCCAAGCCTAGTGACAGTGACCAAGCTTAGTCTTGAACTGCCAGCCTCCCACACTGTGAAAAAACAATCATCTGTTGTTTAGAATACACTGCGATTTGCAGAACAGATGCATCCCATGGTTTGTGATATTTTCTTATGTAGCCCTAATATATAATGCAACTGTCTATCAAATTTGTATGGTAGTGGATTTTTATGTTATTTATTTGTTCATGCATTTACTCACTTATTTATTGTGGAAACTGTGGATTGAACCTAGGACCTTCACAATGAGCTACATTCTCCATCATTTTTTAATTTTTTATTTTGAGACAGTGTCTTGCTAAATTGCCCAGGCTGGGCTGGAATCTTCCTTCCTCACCCCAAAGAGTGCTGGGACTACAGGTACTGTGCCACCACACCTGATCAGTAGAATTTTTTTTTAAAAGCATTGAATAAATACACAATAGCTCATAGGGTTACATTAGGAAGGGGAAATATGTATAGTTATCTTAGTTACTCTATCTTTGTTGAGAAAATACCCAACATCTACAATTTAAGGAAGGAAAGGTGCATTCACAGTTTGTAGAGGTTGGTTCAAAGGCAGGGTAGCAAGGCCAAGAGGTATGGCAGAGGAAAAACAGTCCAAAGCATAGCAGGCAGAAAGCAGAGGGTGGGTGGGAGAGAGGGCGAGGTATCAAGGGAGGAAGAACATATACCCTTCCAGGCTGTGCCACAGCAATCCACCTTCTACCAGGCTTTACCCAGCTACAGAATCAGTGGACTAATCCAGTGCTGGGTACATGCCACCAGGATCTAATCACCTCCCCCAAACCCCACCAATGAACACATGAAATTTTGGGAGATATCTGGATATAAATCATAACATTAGGCCTGTTGATGATTACAACAAATGTACACAATTTCTTCTTAGGAAAGAATCAAATATGGGGGACATGACAACCTGGTATTTTAATTTTGATTTGTACATCGAATTGAATGCTTTCATTTTGTTTGAACAATTTTTAAGTTACTCCATTATCAGACCCCCTTGCAGTGGACCCCAATCTCCTGTGAGGTGTTACTGCACACAATAAAAAGAGTGAGATAAAATGACGCTGAAGGTCCAGGGACATAGCTCAGGGGCTTAAGTACTGCCTGGCAAGCACAAGGTCCTGAGTTCAATCCCCAGTACTGAAAAGAAAAAAAAAAGCACAAAAGGACGCTGCAACAAGGATGTGGGATGACCAATTGTTCACAAGGAACAAAAGGCCACAAGGAGCCAGCACACCTGGTATTTCTTGATTACATGTACCAGAGGAAAATGGCAAGGGGATTATGGGATGACTCACAGGTCCCTGGTGATCTTATGCTAATGAGGATCTTTATGCAGATGAACAAAGAGTTTGTCCTTTCCCAAGTAATTTTTTTAATTACTACTCAATTCTCAAGGAGCCAGGATGTCTTCAGCTGACTAATCTTGCTCTAAGGTGTCACAGCATCATATGGTGACTAGAGGAACATGGGAGTTGTTTCCATATAGCATAGCTGACTCCCAGAGCAGCCCTAATCATGACTGAATTATGAAATGATTTTTCCCCCAAAACCATATAAAATGATATTGATGAACTCGACAGTCCATCTCTAAATCTACAGCTAATGCCAAACAACATGGCTGCTAAGGCAATATAAAACTGAAAAATAGGGCTGGAGAGATGGCTCAGTGGTCTAAAGCACCTACTTGAAACAAGCTTGGCAAAGCACAGGGACCGCGGTTCAATCCCCCAGCACCACATGCCAGCCAGCCCTGCCCCCTGGTGGGCTGAGCTGGCCACACACACACACAATAAATAAATGTAATAAAAATAAATAAATAATTAAAAAAAATTAAAAAAAAAACTGAAAAATATTCACTTTAATTTGTAACACCTTTCAGGAGGTACCTTATCTACAGATTTACCTATCAAAACAACAGTGAAATTTCATTTTCTCCTTTTTATCCTTGGGCTCAAATCAGGGGAAAAAATGAGTCATCGGATATAGGTGATGTAACAATCTATTGGTTTTCTATGAGACGACTTATTATGGGTCACACTTCTCCATATTTGGAATGAGTTGCCTGGCGAGAGGGATGGTTATTGGCCCTGTGGACCTCAGGCTATTGTCACCAACTCCAGGAAATTCAAGGAACCCAGGCTGAGTTGGCTGCATTTTCCAGAACTCTCGTTGAGTGTATGTCACTTCCTATCTATGGCATCAGAGTTTATACAGGCTGAGTTCTTGGGCCAGGGAGCCTTTATTTTCTACATTCTCTGCCTAAGGGTGCATTTGTTAAATAAAACCAAAATCAACTCCGAGATAAACCTTTTCCTCAAAACTGTGACGTAGGGGAAAGAAATTCCCAGCCTGCTAGATGTACAAAATACCAAATTCATGTTCTCTAAAATTGAGGAATGAATTCTAGGAACAAAGGAAGTTAAGGGTAGGAAGAACTTACTAAAAGAAAGAAAAGCTTCTAAAGGAGCAGAAGGCGGCCAGGAAAATGGGTTGTTCACTAATCCCACTTCTCAAGGGTGTTTTATTGAGCAAAACAATTAGATGAGGCAAGTTCAAGGTGGGACAAAAACTATAGCCAACTAATAAGATCACAAATATAGCTGCTGGGCCGGCCAAATAGTTCAGCAGATTAAAGTGCCTTCAAGCAGGCGTACTGGCCCCTCCCCAGGGGCACGGTGAGCTGGGGCTGGGCATGGGGGCATGTGCCTATGAGCCCAGCTCTTGGGAGGCTGTAAACAGGCAGATCATTACAAGTCTGATCTAGTAGTGAGACCCTGAACACTCTGTAGACCCTTCCCTAAAATACAAAAAAAAACCAAAAAAAA
>NW_004524736.1:6308059-6325398 GCF_000260255.1 Octodon degus | reverse complement strand
ATATAGTTGCTTAGGTAACACTGATCCAATGGGAAATCACAAGGTAGGTGTGAGATGGGACAAAACTATGGTGAACCACTAAGATTACAAGTGTTGGCACACAGGTAATATTGATTGCAAGGGGATCCAGTGGGGAAGTAAGTCATGTATCAAGTGCACACAGAAAAGATAAGGACTTCATGTATCAAGTGCACACAGAAAAGATAAGGACTTTCTTTTTTTTTTTTTTTCCTTTTTGAGACCAGGTCTCCTATGCAGTTCAGGGTGGTCTTGAGCTCACTTTGTAGCCCAGGCTGCTCTCAAACTTGCAAGGATCCTCCTGCTTTAGCCTGCTGAGTGCTGAGATTACAGGTGTGTGCCCCTAGGCCCCGAAGAAAACGCCTTTCCACCCAAGGTGATTGACGCCTACTTAGAATATCAATCACTGCTGACCATTTCCTAGGGGAAGTACATGGGTGTAGTCCTCCTTTTTTCTTGAAGCTTGGCCTTCAATAAATGAGTCTCCAGCCATAGTTGTCTTCACTGACCTTTCCAGGGCTTATCACTCCCTGTCTGAATGCACACAATATTTCTTTTTTTGCAGAACTGGGGATTGAACTCAGGACCTTGCACTTGCTAGGCAAGCGCTTATTCTACTGAGCTATCTCCGCAGCCCCACAATATTTCTAAATAACTTAGCTATCTATAATTACAGGTTCTCCTGGGCATGGTTGGGTGGCACACAACTTTGGGAAGCTGAAGCAAGGAGAAGCTTTTGAGTTTGAGTCCAGTCTGGGCACCTTACTGAGACCCTATTCAAAGTAAAATTTAAAAGAACTGGGGAGGTAGCTCAGTGGGCAGGCCTTGGGTTCAGGCCCCATTAAAAGGGGGGAAAAACAAGTTTAAAGAGGATTCAGGGGCCAGGGAGATGGCTCAGTGGAATAAGCACTTCCCTGGCAAGTGCAAGGGCCTGAGTTCAATCCCCTGTTCCGCAAAAAAAAAAAAAAAAAAAAAAAGGGGGGGATTCAGGAGGAAGTTTCTGTTTTCAATGTTAAAACTACTACTTCAATAAAATAAATTGGTTTGGTTGTTGTGTTACTGCTGTACCCTCATCCATGGATATTTAAGAATTTACACTGGAGCTGGGCGTGGTTGTGCATGCCTCTAATCCCAGCACTAGGGAGGCTGAGACAGGAGGATCTTTGCGAGACCAGCCTGCACTACAGTGAACTCGAGATCAGCCGGAACTGCATAGCAAGAACCTGTCTCAAAAAGACAAAAATAATTTACACTGAGAGCTGGATGTGGGGATGTGTCTGTAATCCCCAGTATTTCAGACAAGTCTTAACTGCATAGTGAGATCTTGTCTGAAAAAAAAAAAAAAAACCACTGGGTAAAATAATTAAGGGAAATACACATTTTAACTACAGCAAGTAATACTTTGTCATTGCCAATGTCTGGACACATTGCCGCGCACACTGCATCTAGCCCTCAAAATCACCCATCTAAAATCTGCTTAGAAATGCGAGCCCGGAAGCACCCAAAAGAAGCTAAAATTATAGTAATATAAACAAAATTCATTTTCTAAAAAATATTTTTTACTGGGGGTTAAAGCCTTGCCCACATTTTGAGGCTCAGGGTTCTCCTGAAACCCCATAGGGAACCACAAACTCGTAAGCTTGTTTCCATAGTAAAGCTGCTAGCTCCGCCCCCCTGCGCCTTCTCATTCTCGCGAGAGGAGACAACCCAGTTCTTCCGGTACCCGTGGACCCGCCAGTCTATGGCGTTTCCTCGGCGCTTGCCTTTGCGCATGTGCAGTAGGAGTGGCGGGAGCCTGCCTCTTCCGGCTGAAGATCACGGTGCGTTTGGGGGGAACATTTTTGTGCTTCCTGGGCGTGAGTTCCACGCGGGCTTTCAGAGTTCCGCACCTAACTGATGTGCTTGGGATTCAGCCAAAAGAGAATGTGTCTCTTATGCCGTCACTTGTAGTGGAAAGGAGGAAGGAAGGGACAGGGGTGACAAAGTTTGTACCGAGGCACCAGGAGGGAAGCCCTCAGAACCCGGGCAGGGTGGCGGCGTGCGGGCTCCTCTGGTCTGGGCTGCTGCTCCTGGTGGCTGGAGCAGGTTTCCCAGTTGTGTGTAAGAATTAGGTCTGGGGAAACAAGGAAAAGCAGCAGCTCCCAATGTGGTGCCGGACGGAATGCGCCGTCCCCATTCTTAACTCTCGTTCCTTCACACCGTGGGTACCCTCTTGCCCTTACTAATTAACACACAAAATGGAGCAGCCTAGCTGGGGCATGTGGAGTGGAGAGTGCTGAGGTGCAGACCCAGCAATGGCTTCTGCATGGGGGTGTCAGAGAACAGCCTTTCGATTTACAGGATACAAATGGTTCCCTTTTAATGTACTACTACTACCATTGTAAATTCTTGTAAAACGATATTTTGTCATAAAGTAACCCTCTGTCTAGTCCATACAACAAAGGAAAGTGGTGTTAGCCTGGGGTCTCCTATATGTGTCTATGGCTGGAATGATATATACTGAAATGTAAGTTAATCACCCAAACGAAGGTGAAAATCTAAGCAGCCAGTGGCTGGTTCAGAACTTTTTGTGTTGGTTTTGATCTTTAGTTTTTTTTTGTTTTTTAAGTTACTTACAGGATTACAGGCCTGCACTGCCATGCCCTACTTTGCTGGCCAGTTTAATTCAGCTTAGTATTCATTCCTTCCTAAACAAATGCTGCATACTTACTTTGTTCCCAGTCTGGAAGTTCAGCCGGAAGGGAAGAAATGAAGACTCTTTCGGAAGAAACATTCTAGGAGACAAAACGTGGAGTATTTATTTGCAGGCAAAAACCAATCCTTACGTTGTAAAATATGGCAATTTAATTTATTGTTAGTATTAAATTGCTTGAAATAACTGGCTGGTTCTCTGAGAAGTATAACTTGGTTCCCTTTTCATGTACTACTACTACTATTATTTTTTTGGTGGTACCAGGGACCAAACTCAGGTCCTTCAGGCAAACACTTATTCCATTGAGCTATCTCTGCCCCCTCATGTGCCAATATTAAATGGGGAAAATGACAACATTTTAAAGAGGGCTGGGGATGTAGCTCAGCGGCGTAAGCACTTGGTTGGCAAACACAAGGTCTTTAGTTCAGTCCCTGTTACCATCAAAAAAAAAAAGCCAAACATTTTAAAGATGAGGAAAAGTATATGCAGTTTTTCTTTATGAAGATGTTTTGGTCTCTTAAACGGAGTAGTTTCTTTTGATTAATTCCTGTGCTTTTTCTTTTGAGTAGATGCAACGGGAGGCAAGCCCTAGTAATTCCCTTATTGACAGAACCATCAAGATGAGAAAAGAAACTGAAGCTAGGAAAGTAGTTTTAGCCTGGGGCCTTCTAAATGTGTCTATGGCTGGAATGATATATACTGAAATGTAAGTTAATCACCCAAAAGAAGGTGAAAATCTAAGCAGCCAGTGGCTGGTTCAGAACTTCTTTGTGGTGGTTTTGATTTTTAGGTTTTTTTAAAAGTTAATTGAAAAGCCTTTTTTTGTTTTTTCAGGACTGGAAAATTGATTAGTTCATATTATAATGTGTCATACTGGCCCCTCTGGTATATTGGTAAGTAATTTCCTAAAATTTAGATTTATTACTAATGAAAAACTTGCTGGCAGGGTTATGTATTGTCTGTTTTGAGACAGTGTCTTGCTATGCAGTTCAGGTAGACTTTGAGCTCATTTTGTAGTCCAGGCTGGTCTCAAACTCTTGCAGTGATCCTCCTGCCTCAGTCCCTCCATGCTGGGATTACAGGCCTGTGCTGTCATGCCCTACTTTCTTGGCCAGTTTGTTTGTTTGTTTGTTTGTTTTTTGCAGTACTGGGGGTTGAACTGAGGACCTTGTGCTTGACCAGACAAGTCTTTATTCCACTGAGCTATCTCCCTGGCCCCTGTTGGCCAGTTTAATTCAGCTTAGTATTCATTCCTTCATTGAACAAATGCTGCATACTTACTTTGTTCCCAGTTTGGGAGTTTAGCTGGAAGGGAACAAATGAAAACCCTCTTTTGGAAGAAACATTCTAGGAGAGGAGACAATCAAATTAAAAATACAGTTACAGATAATTATGAGTTCTGTGAAACAAGATAAAATGTGAGGATAAGAATTGTATTTGTTGCTCTTGACATACTGTCTCCACATTTTCAGCTTTCAAAATCAGCCCAGATTTCTACTCTATGGGTGCCTTCCTTAATTTCCTCTTTCCTTCCACTTCTCTGTCTCCTCTTCCATAATCCTTAGGCATGGAAAGTTCTTATGATGTTAAATTTCATAGCCTGTACAGATTAATGCAGAGCCTGTTATGGGAACTAACCTGACAAGTGGGAGGGATTTGGAATCTGCAGACTGATTCAGAATCATGTCTTACTAGCTGTATACTAAAAATCATTTAAAGCCAGATGTGATACATACCTATAACCTACCACCCTAGGAGGCTGAGTCAGGTGGGTTGCAAGTTCCAGCCTCACATGGGCAACTTAGCAATCAAAGGGGGATGCAGGGGCTGGAAGTATATCTCAGCGTCTAGTCCCCAATCCCAATAAAAGGTCACTTAGTCTCTCCATGACTTGATTCATTATTAAAGTAAGGGTGGGCTGGGGATACCGCTCAGTGGCATAGCACCTGCCTGGCAAGCACAAGGTCCTGAGTTTGAGTCCCAGTACCAAAAAAAAAGTGAAAATAGGGTGGTAAGGGTTGGTGATCGTTTGGTACTTCCAATAAATGCCCTGCACCTAATACATATTCATTAAATGTTAGCTGTTGGAAGAATAAGAAGGTAGTTTTCAATTTTATTAATGTGCTAAAGTATGAAGGGGTTTTGTTTCTCCACCAATACATGTCCTCCACCACTATTTTAAAACTACATTGCTGAAACTGGCTGTGGTGGCACACGCCTATGATCCCAGTACTCTGGAGGCTGAGGCAGGGAGGTATTGTGAGTTCCAGACTAGCCTGGGCTACAAAGTGAACTCAAGGCCAGCCTGAACTGCATAGTGAGACTCCATCTCAAAGACAATAAATAAAAATTAAATTGTTGTCTTCCAGAACTTGCTCTTGCATCTCTCTTCAGCCTTAATGCCTTGTTTGATTTTTGGAGATACTTCAAATATACTGTGGCACCAACAAGTCTCATTGTTAGTCCTGGACAGCAAACACTTTTAGGATTGAAAACAACTGGTGGTGAGTGTTCTATATGCTCTATCTCTTGTAAGGAGAACGTCAGCAACAAATATTTTTTAATTTTCCCTTTTCATAGACAGATCTGGAAGGGATTTCCAAGACTGTCTAGTTCAACTATATTAAACAGTACATTTTCTTAAGACTGATGGTTATCATTCTTAATGTTAAAACTAACATTCAGCAACCTAATGGAAGTTTATTCTACTGGTTCCTTAAATTAAGTGACTCTCTTGCTGGATGAAAGTCAGTTTTTTATTTTGAACTCCATGGAAAGAACAAATGACTAATTGTTGTCCTTTAGTAATATATTAATTTAAGAATCAAGCCCTTCTGGTACTTTATTTTTTTTCCTGAAAGGGAAAAAAACAGTTGGAACTGAGTGTGGTGGCCCATGCCCTCTGGAAGGCTGAGATAGGTGGATTGCAAGTTCAAGTCAGTGTCAGCAGACTGTGTCTCAGAAACAGGCTAGGAGAGGATATAGCTAGTGCAGAGGTCCTAGCTTCTGCTTCCAGAATGCCCCCGCCCCCCCAAAAAAATCCTTAAATCTGCATTTATGAAAGTTGTTTAAAAGTATATGTGTATGTAGATATTTATTTTGTTTTTTCTTTCCCTTCTAGTTGTACAGACTACTCCTCCACATGATCTAACAGCCACCCAGATCCCTCCCTCTACACCTTCCCCTTCCATTCAGGGGCAGAGCGTGTTGAGTTACAGCCCATCTCGTTCACCAAGTGCCAGTCCCAAGTTCACCACCAGCTGTATAACTGGATACAGCCCTCAACTGCAAAGCATGTCCTCAGGCAGCAGTAGTTCATACAGCCCTGGAGTGACCTACTCACCAGTCAGTGGTTATAATAAGGTAATAGCACTTCTCTTTTAGCCAGCACATTATTTTAGAATTTGGGAGGTATGCCATTGAAAATCATCCTGTGAGTTGGAGCTTCTCATTTTAATTAATTAATTAATTAATTAATTTGCAGTACTGGGGATTGAACTCAGGCCTCTGTGCTTGCCAGGCATGTGCTTATTCTACTGAGCTATCTCCCTGGCCCAGAACTTTTTCTTTTTTTTTTTTTTTTTTAATTTGTTATTTATGTGTGTGTGTGTGTGTGTGTGTGGCCAGCTCAGCCCACCAGGGGGCGGGGCTGGCTGGCATGTGATGCTGGGGGATTGAACTGTGGTCCCAGTGCTTTGCTAAGCCTGTTCTAAGTAGGTGCTTTAGACCACTGAGCCATCTCACCAGCCCAGAACTTCTCATTTTATTTCTCTGTGATGGCACACACTGTAATTTCATCAAGGGTATTGCTGTGAGCTAGAGGCCAGCCTGAGCTACATAGTAAGAGACCCTGTCCAAAAAAAAAAAAAAAAAAGCTTCTCATTTTATTAATGAGAAATCTATTTTTTTACTTTAGTTTCTTTTACTCATGTTTTCCCCTTTTTGCTGCTTTACGTGAAACCTGTGTTTACATTTAGGAAATTGTAATCTTTTTATCATGTTGGTTTTTATCCAGAATAAGACTGGATTGTCATATGGCTTGACACGGGACTATGAACACTTTCCATGGATGAGTGCAAACCTTCATTTCAAGCTCCACGAAAATTTGGGTTTTGACTTTTACCCTTAGTAACACAAAATTTATAGATTTACATTTTGATTTGATTTTGTTATTTTGTGTGTCTGTTCTTTTAATTTATACATTGGATTTTTTGAGACTGTGTTTCACTATGTAGTCCAGGCTGTCCTTGAACATAAGGTGATCCTCCTGCCTCAGTCTCATGGATGTTGGGAGTACAGCATGTGCCACCAAACCTTTATTTTTTTTGGCATGTGGGAGAGGAGTCAAATTCAGCACCCTTTGCTTGCCAGGTGGGCAGTTATGCCACTGAGCTATATCGCTGGCTCTGCCTGTCTTCTTTTAAAGCATCTCTCTTTGTAATGAAATTCCATGGTACTTGTTACCCAATATTAAAATCATTTTCAGCATATAATAGAATTTAAATCTTTTTTTTGTTATTTTTTGATTTTTTTTTAGGCTGGCTCAGGCTACCTTAAGGGCAGGTCTGGTAAGGCAGGTGGAGGTGGGGATTGAACCAAACCGTGGTTTTCCTGTGCTTGACTGCATTTGCATGAGTAGGTTCTTAAATAACTGAGCTAACTAGCAGGCCCTCTGGTTTGTTTTGTTGTTGTTGTTACGTTTTGAGACAAGGTCTCACTGTGTAGTTCGGGATAGCCTTGAACTTGCTATGTAATTGAGCCTGGCCTTGAACTTAACTGCAGTCCTCCTGCCTCAGCCTCCTGAGAGCTGCAACTACTGGCATGCACCACCATGTCCAGCTAGCTTGTCATGTAATAGAATTTAGAAAATTACCTGGTACAGTAGTACATGGCTACTGTCCCAGCACTTAGGAGGCCAAGGCAGGAGTATTCCAAATTCAAGTTCTTCCTTGGAAAATTGGCAAGACCTTGCCTTGGAATAAAGAATAAAAGAGCTGGGAATGTAGCTCAATGCAAAAGCCCTAGATTCAATCTTCAGTACCATAAAAAAAGAAAAAATGAATTTAGAAAATTTTGTGTAAGTTTAATGCTAGGAGAAAGTACGTGTATATATTGATAATTATTAATCCACAGGTAAATACTACCATAAGAAAAGCACTATATGATTATTATAGAAAATAGTCCTACCATTCCAAAATAATCTGTTTAATAAGGCTGAAATTTCTCACCCCCGGAAAAATGGCTATTATCTTTTTTTTTTTTTTTTTTTTTGTGGAGCTGGGGATTGAACTCAGGTCCTTGCACATGCCAGGCAAGCACTTATTCAACTGAGCTATCTCCCCAGTACCAAAATGGCTATTAGGCTATTATCAAGACATCAAATCAAAAATAAATAAGTACAAATTTAAATTTAAATTAAAAAATCTAAGAAGGGGAGGGACAGGATTATATATATATCTCAGCAGCACAGGTGCCTGCCTGGCAAGTGGAAGGTCCTGAATTCAATCCCCGCAAAAAGAAAGAAATCAACTAGTAACAAATACTGGAGGGGTTATTGGGAAAAAGAAACCCTTCTTTGTTGATAGGAGTATAGACTGGTATAACCACTCTGGAAATCAGTGTGGATATTGCTTTAAAAACCAGACTTAAAGATCCCATTCAACTCAGCTATTCCCCTGCTGAGTATCTTCCTAGAAGAGTTAACAATATATCACAGAGATATATGTGCATTCATGTTCATAGCAGTGCAGTTTGTCCCAACTAACTCTTGGAAACAAATGGCCATCAACCAAGGCATGGATAAAAAGATGTGGACTTTTTATACAATGGAGTACTACTCAGCCACAGTGGATAAACTGGATACTTTTATAGGTAAATGGGTGTGGCTTGAGACCATACTCATAAGTGAAATAAGTCAGACTCAATAGGTAAACATTGTATTGTCTCCCTAGGGAGAGAAGCTAAAAGAGTTAAGATCCAAAATGTACTGTAGATATTGTGAAGTGAGAAGAAATTGCTCAGCAGAAAGGAAAAACTGGGATAGGGAAAAAGCAAAAAAAAAAGTATATTGTAAAGAAAGATTTGCACTCATAGCGCTAATATTGTTTGGACAATTAAATGCCTATATTTCGTTCTCTGAGTAATTTAAAGGTAATACACAATGTATTAATGTTACTCCTACTTTGAAATTTTGATTTATTTATTTTTTCTCTTTGGACAAGATCAGGGGTGTTCAGGGTGGTTTGGCTATAGACTGTTTTCTTTTTTTAAAATTTTATTTATATGTGTGTGTGTGTGTGTGTGTGTGTGTGTGTGTGTGGCCAGCTCAACCCACCAGGGGGCGGCGCTGGCTGGCATGTGGTGCTGGGGGATTGAACCGCAGTCCGTGTGCTTTGCTAAGCTTGTTCTAAGTAGGTGCTTTAGACCACTGAGCCATCTCACCAGCTGCAAGACTGTTTTCTTTTTCTCTTTAAAATTAGAATCCAAGATACCATAGTTTAATCTTGAGTATTTTTTTTTTTTTAATTTTTAAAAACTTTTGCTAATTCTAAATATCGCAGTACATAAAGTTCTTGGTAATTTGGAGGAGGCAGGTAGCAAAAATCCAAATCCAAGGGAATTTTACCAATTTCCATTATCACAGAAATGTCTGAGAGTATTCATTGAGCTTTAGAAGTATGCAGGGTAGAGCTGGGGAGATAGCTTAACAGCATGCGCACCTGCCTGGCAAACGCAGGGTCCTGAGTTTGATCCCCAGTATCAAAAAAAGAGAGAAAACAGTAAGTATGCAGGGTATACAGGACTAGTAGGAGTGAATGAATGAATAAATAATCCTAAGAAATATAAATGATGCTAAGTGAAGAGAGAACATTTTCTTGGGTAAAAAGATACTGTTATAAAGCTTTTCTCCATATAACTTAAAATTCCAGCCAAAGTCTCCAATGACTTTTTTTTTTTTTTTTTTTTTTGTATTTTATGGAAAGGTCTACAGGGTGTTCAGGGTCTACTAGATCAGACTTGTAGTGATCTACCTGTTTATAGCCTCCCAAGAACAGGGATTACAGGCGTGCACTGCTACGCCCTGTCTCAATTGCTGTCTCAGTGCACCCCACGGGCAGGGCCAGCCTGGCAGGCCCAAGGATTGAACCCCAAGCCCCTGCCCCTGCTTGCAGGCACTTTAATCTGCTGAGCTACTTGGCTGGCCCTTCAAATAACTTTTTTTTTTTTTTTTTTTTTTTTGTAGTTCTGTGAAGGTTACTTTTTGACTTTAAAGTTAATACAGAAAAACAGTCTGGGAGGTTTTGAGTTAGAGGTTATATGGAACCTTCAAGAGCTTTCAGTGATGCAAACAGCCCTCTGCAGCATGTGTGCCATAGGTTCCACCACTGCTATAGATGTTAGCTTTTTTGTTTTGTTTCTGGTGGAACCGGGGATTGAACTCAGGCCCTTGCACTTGCCAGGGAAGCTCTTATTCCACTGAGCCATTTCCCCGGCCCCTAGATGTTAACTTAATAATTAAAATACACCTCTTGGGGGCCGGTGAGATAGCTCAGTGGACTAGGTGTCTACCCTGCTTAGTTATTTAAAAAAATATATGTAGTATATACACTAAAGTAGCAATGCAGTAGCATCCCCAGTGCAATGATAACATAAAAGGTTTTAATATGTTAGCTAAAAATATAAACCACTACACTAATTATCAGTTAACATGACTTCGTTATGAAATCCAATAGAAAGAAACTATTAGTAAATAGGAGGCCAGTAATTTGTATTATAATGCTTAACATTGTAAGGATAAGGAAAGCCCAAATAAATGTACCTGTTTTTAATTTTACTTCATTTTGAAGAGAAAAAAAAAGTAAGAATAGAAACAAAGACAAACAGAGCAACATATAATACACATGTTACAAATTTTCAAATCAATAACAAGTTAACGGTTATATATATATTTTTTATTATTTTTTTTGAATTATATAATTCTTTTTAAAAAATTTTATTTATTTGTGTGTGTGTGTCCGTGTGTCTGTGTCCGTGTGTCCGTCCGTGTCCAGCTCAGCCCACCAGGGAGCGGGGCTGGCTGGCTTGTGGTGCTGGGGGATTGAACCCTGGTCCCTGTGCTTTGCTAAGCTTGTTCTAAGTAGGTGCTTTAGACCACTGAGCCATCTCACCAGCCCAATTTTTTTTTTTTTAACGGTTATATTACATTATTTTTATTTTCAAACCTGTTACATTAACATGCAGGTATGCAACGTTGGACAGATAATTGAAGATTAATGCTTGCTTTCAATATGCCTTATTTTTTACTTGTTTTTTTACTATTTAAAATTTATTTTAAAGAGAACTTTATAATTGATAACAGATTAGAAATGGTTCAAATTTAGAAGAACAAGATGAGAGGTATTCAACCTTGGTTTTTGTATTGCACATTGCTGTCCTCAATATAGTTGCTCAGATCGTAGATATCAGCATACAGAGTTAGTCAAAGTGAAAATTCTAAATACTAACTGCTATTTGAAAAAAAAAAAAAAAACTGATGAAAGTATTAGTATAGGCATCTCAGCCATCCTGTATATATACTTGTATGATTTTTCGCCTTTTTTCCTGTCTTTTCTCCTTTCCCTCATCTTCATTGTTTAATCCTTATGTTCAGTTTCTTTCTGTTTTACAATATCTGTCCTACCTTTCAGATTTTATTCTTTTAGGTTCTTACACTAGGGAGACAATATTATATTTACATATGTGGGTCTGATTTATTTCACTTATAAGTATAGCCTCTAGTTGCATCGCTTTAAAACTCTTTATCTTCTGAAGAATATCTTGGTTTCAAGTTTTGAAATATTAGGAGTAAAGATATTATAAACTATAAGGAGAAAAGCTGTCATAAAGCTATTATATCCATGTATAATTTTCTGTGTGGACATAGGTTTTTAGCACCCTTTAGGTAAGTATAACAAAGAGCGCAACTGCTAGATGGTATGTTAAGATATTTCACTTTTTTTTTTTTTTTTTTGTGGAACCGGGGATTGAACTCAGGCCCTTGCACTTGCCAGGCAAACACTTATTCTACTGAGCTATCTCCCTGGCCCCTAAGATATTTCACTTTGCAAAGAACTGTGCAGCTGTACTAAAATAGCTGTACTGTTTCACATTCCCCCCAGGAATGAATGAGAGTTCCATCATTCTGCAACCCCATCAGTATTTGGTGCTATAGGTGTTCTTGGATTTTGACCATTGTAGCAGGTGTGTCACTCTTTAAAATTCAAAAAAATCTAAAATAAAATTTAAAGAAGCTAAAATCAATTTATTTTGTGTAGTTGGCAGGCTTTACCTCCTCTCCTCCTTCTCCATACCCTACCACGGTTGGCCCAGTGGAGAGCAGTGGCTTGAGGTCCCGCTATCGTTCTTCACCCAGCATCTACAACTCACCTACTGATAAGGAGGACTACATGACTGACCTGCGTACTCTGGACACTTTTCTCAGAAGTGAAGAAGAGAAACAGCACAGAGTTAATCTGGGTACACATATTTTCTTTATATCTAATGCACTCGACATAGTTCTTAAGCTATCATTTCATTATTTTGATATTTGTGCATAAATTTGTATGTCCTTTTACCAATATACCTTAGGAGACAAATACATTTTTGTATTACCTTATATGTAATATAAGTTTGGCAGTTAAAATTAACTATCAAATTTAAGAAGTAAAGGGGTTGGTGAGATGGCTCAGTGGTCTAAAGCACCTATTTAGAACAAGCTTAGCAAAGCACAGGGACCGCGGTTCAATCCCCCAGCACCACATGCCAGCCAGCCTCGCCCCCTGGTGGGCTGAGCTGGCCCCCCCCCACACACGTGCACGCGCATACACACACACACACACACACACACACACACACACAAATAAATAAAATTTAAAAAAAAAATTTAAGAAGTAAAATATGGCTGAACCGGGTGTGGGGAGATGGCTCAATAGAATAGGTGCTTCCCTGGCAAGCGCAAGGGTCTGAGTTCAATCCCTGGTTCTGCCCAAAAGAAAAAAAATAAGGCTGAACTAACTGAAAAGTTTTGACCATTTCATCTACAATAAGATTAGAAGCCTTTTCACATAATACACTATCTCTGTAAAGTTTAGATTGTGAAATGTTTTTGAAGTGGCATGTAGCAAAGCTTATTCAGATAATAGCCATCTCTTCAGGTAGTGCTTTTGGGGCTGGTGTGTGACTCAGAATGAGGACAAAAGTAGTATTTATCCTGTTCTTTTTCAGAACATTTTTTGTCTTTTAGTAGTTCCTTAAAGCCCATAGTTTACCATGGGAAACAATGTTACGAAATTGTAATGTTTTGGGTAGATTTGAGTATTACAAAGTCAATTATTTGAAACCAAATTAGATTATTGAACCAAGTAATCATTTTCCCTCAGGATCTTTCAGAGAAAACACTTAAGGCGCTACAACTTGGGCCATGTGGAGGAAACCAAGTTATTGGACTATGGCTCTTTGTGTTCATTGAACTCTCTAGGACTTTTTAATACTGCCTGAAAGTGCCACAATGTTAAGGAAACAAATCAATAGTATCTTGTTATATTATCCACATTTTTTTCTTCTTTAAATTTTGAAATATTTCAAGTTACTGAAAATTAGAATATAGCACAGTGATCTCTATACATCTTTGTAATTTTCAGATGTTTTCTGTCACAATTTTTTCTTTGAGCTATATAGAAGCTATGTAGATATATTGCTGTTCGGAAGTGTTATTGGTGTTGCTTTTAATTTTTAGGTTGAAGAAGCGTAGTTAGCTTTATTTGCTCCAAAGTTAATTGTACTGTCCTTAAAGATTCTGGTGTGTATCTGGGTTTTTCTTATCTTTCTTTTTTATTTTATTTTATGTATTGATTTATTGATTTATTTATTTTTGCGGTACTGGGGATTGAACTCAGGACCCTGTGTTTGCCAGGCAAGCACTTATTCTACTGAGCCATCTCCCTGGGCCCTATTTTTTTTTTTTTCTTCTCTTTCTTTTTGTAGAACATAGGGAGTATTGGTTGGTTGGCAGCCTTTTTGAAGACTTCCTCTTAAGCTTGCTATGTGCTCACTTTTTTTTTTTTTTTGGTGCTCACTTTTTTAAAAGTGTTTTTTTTGTATATTGGAAAATTCATCTCCTAAGTTTGGTCTCTGTTCATTGAGTTCAGATTCTATGATGACTAATAACTGACATTCTTAAATTCTTGTATTTCTTTAATTTTTATCTCCTTAATCTACCATTTATTAAGAAAGTTATGGGGCTGGGGAGATGCCTCAGTAGAGCAAGCACAAGGGCCTGAGTTCAATCCCCAGTTCCACCAAAAAATAAATAAATAAATAAAAAAGAAAGTTAATCAAAGCTTTGGTTGATGATTTTTTTTTTTTTTTTTAGGCAGGTTCTTTGTTGACCAGTTCAGGCTGACCTTGAGTTTACTGTGTAGTCCGGGCTGACCTTAAACTCAGAGCGAACCCTGAGTGCTGGGATTACAAATGTGTTCTACCACCCTTGGCCTGATGGTCTTTTATTAAGTATTTCCTCATAAGTGTATCAAATTGCTAAACACATGTAAGATTTTATATACATATAAATTCAGAATATAGTAATGTCATTCTGGTAAATTATCTTTTCCTCTTTTTGCTTCAGGTCTGTTTTGTCTGATATTAATACAGCTATACTATACTAATAACTTTTGGCCAGTGTATCTGTGTCCATCCCTGTATCATTTTTTCTTTGGTGGTACTGGGTTTGGGGATTAATCCAAGGTATGCTCTTCTACCGAGCTAAATCTCCAGCCCTTTTTTTTTTGAAGCAGGGTCTCACTAAATTGCCCAAACTGGGTTCATACTTGGAACCCTCCTGTCTTAGCCTTCCTAGTGCTGGGATTGTAGTGTGAGCCTCTCTGTGTGTGTGTGTGTGTGTGTGTGTGGCCAGCTCAGCCCACCAGGGGGTGGGGCGGGCTGGCATGTGTTGGCTGGGGGATTGAATCGTGGTCCATGTGCTTCGCTAAGCTTGTTCTAAGTAGGTGCTTTAGACCACTAAGCCATCTCACCAGCCCCATAGTTGTGTATTTTATACAAATTAATTTGTAAGTAATATTCTGTGGTAATTTACTCTCAGACTATATAAATATGTATTCTGTTCATCATATTTTAAAATTTGGTACAAGGTCTCACTACACAGCTCAGACTCTTAGTGATCCTTCTGTCTTAGCCTCCCCAGCACTGGGATTACAGGCATATGCCACCACACCCAGTGCTTTATCAAATGTTTTAAAAATTTATTTATTTATTTATTTATTTGGTACAGGGTCTCACTATGCAGCTTGGACTCATAGTGATTCTTCTGTTTTCAGCCTCCCTAGTGCTGGGATTACAGGCATACACTACTGTGCCTAATTTTGGTGACCTGCGAAGCAGGCTGGGGGTCTGGGGCTGGCATGGCATACAGTATTGGGAAACAAACCCAGGTCTTTGTGCTTGCCAGGTAGGCACTCAGACTGCCGAACTATCTCCCCAGCCCAGTCATCAAATTTTTGGGTTTTTTTTTGGTGGAACCGGGGATTGAACTCAGATCCTTGCGTTTGCCAGTCAAGCGCTCAAATTTTTGATGTAGTACTTTTAACATCCTTTTAAGATTTCTTTTGAAAAATAAAGGGCATAGTGGTACATGCCTACAATCCCAGCACTTGGGAGGTTTAGGCAGGAAAAGCTTTATAAATTCAAGTTAATCTGAGCTATATAATAAATTCAAGGCCACCTTAGACTGTGCAGTGAGACCCTGCCTCAAAATAATCAAAGAGAAAAAAAAAATTGCTACTATGTGATTGTGGTAATGTTTACATAAAATTTGTCCCGCTTAACTTTTTTTTTAAGGGTATAACTCAGTGATAAATAAGTATAATCACATTATGTAAGCACCTTTTAGACATATTTAATGGCATTATAAGATAAACTTGTTCTTTCTCCCAATCATGTAATTTATTTTGATGTTTCATGTCTGAGATTTGCCTAGTGGCATCCCCTCTAAGATGACTGTTCTTTGTGACATGAGCCTGTCATTTCTTGAGCATTGTCACCACTACTACCACTGCACAGTTTCTAGCCACACAAGTTATTCCAGGCTCCTGTACTTACTTTGGCTGGCTCTGGAGTTATCTGTTTCTGGCATTCCCCCCCCCAGCCCCCCCCGAACCAGGGATCGAACTCAGGCCCTTGCACTTGCCAGGAAAGCACTTATTTCACTGAGCCATCTCCCCAGCCTGGATTTATCTGTTTCTTCTGGGTACCCTGTTACCTTTATTAGAGATGCTATTTTATTTATTTGTGTGTGTGTGTGTGTGTGTGTGTGTGTGTGACCAGCTCAGCCCACCAGGGGGTGGGGCTGGCTGGCATGTGGTGCTAGGGGATTGAAATGCGGTCCCTGTGCTTTGCTAAGCTTGTTCTAAGTAGGTGCTTTAGACCACTGAGCCATCTCACCAGCCCCCTAGAGATGCTATTTAAAATTAGTGTCTCGCGTATGTGTTGGCACATAACTGTAATTCTCACAGTTGGGAGACTGAGGCAAGCCTCATAAAAAGATTATCATAAATTTGAGGCCCGCCTGAGCTACAAAGTGAGTTCAAGGCCACTGTGATGTTATGTAGTGTCTTGTCTTTTAAGAAAAATGAATATATGAGCTCTAGAGTATGCTGTTGTTACTGGATATTATGGCTGGCCCCCCACCCCAGGCCCCATGTGATCATAGGTGGGACAACTTTTGCATAGGTGGTTGAATCTGGAGTGTGTGATTGATTCATGGTGAAGTGCTGGGATTAAGCATACTAAGATTGGGCTGGGAAAGATAGCTCGGTGGTCTAAGTGGCTGCCTGGCAAGCAAAGGACCTGGGTTTGATCCCCAGTTCTGTATGTCATGCTGGCCCTGGAACCCAGGGCTGTGCCAGCCACCAAAACTGGGTGTGGTGGTGTATGCCTATAATCTAGCACTGGGGAGGCTGAGACAGGAGAATTACTGTAAGTCCAAGTTAGAGCTGAGCTGCGCAGCAAGATTCTATACCAAAAACATACATACTTACATATATAAAAAAAGATTAAGGGTACTAGGATTAAGGGTGGCTGGTTATTGAATCTACTGATTGGCTTGGCACTACACTAGTTCCAGGGGCCTGGACACAATATAAGTGACAGATGGGCTTGTTTTGTCCGTTGGTTGCTTTGCTACTTCTGCCCAAATGAGACCTCCAGTCATAGTTTTTTTTTTTTTTCAAAGGAACTTTTTTTGGTCTTATTTTTACTATTTTCTTTTTGGTACTGGGAATCGAACTCCGGGCCTCACGCTTACTAGGCAGGCACTGAGCCATGTCCCTGGCCCAATCCCTTTTTTTTTTGGCAGAACCAGGGATTGAACTCAGGGCCTTACACTTTCCAGGCAAGCACTTATTCTACTGAGCTATCTTCCCAGCCCCCAGTCATAGTTTTTTTTTTTTAATTATTTATTTATTTTTATTTATTACATTTATTTATTGTGTGTGTGTGTGGCCAGCTCAGCCCACCAGGGGGCGGGGCGGGCTGGCATGTGGTGCTGGGGGATCGAACCGTGGTCCCTGTGCTTTGC
>NW_004524736.1:6306161-6307854 GCF_000260255.1 Octodon degus | reverse complement strand
CTACATTCCCACTGTCAGTGGAGAAGGGTTCCTCCTTTTGCCCACAACCCCTGAAGCATTTGTTACTGGTTGATCTCTTAATAATAGCTATTCTTTCTCAGGTGAGATGGAATCTGAGTGTTTTAATTTGAATCTCTTGAATCACCAGTGATGTTGAACTTGTTCTCATATATTTATTTGCTGTTTGTTTTTCTGTGTATTTGTCTCCAATGCCCTTTTTTGGATTGGATCTTTAAATTTGGAAGGCCGGATCTTTCTTTCTTTCTTTCTTTCTTTCTTTCTTTCTTTCTTTCTTTCTTTCTTTTTTTTTTCCCCAGTTCTTTTTTGTTCTTGTTAGTAAACCTTTGAGAAACACCTGGTACACGTTTTTCCCCCACATTGAGTTGTCTCTTCACTCTGTTGGTTTCTCTTACTGTGCAAAAAGTTTTTTAATAGGATGATATACCAGTTGATTCTTTGTGACAGTTACTATGTTATTGGAGTTTTATTCCTAAAGTCATTGCCTACACCAATGTCTTCAAGAATTTTACCTATTCTTTCTTCCAGAAACAGATTTAATGTTTCTACTTTAATATTTAGATCTTTGGCCCATTTCAAATTTAATATGAAAGGTATGGGTATGAAAGGTATGGATCCAATTTTTCATCTTTGACATGTCCAGTTTTTCCAACACCATTTATTAAAGAGGCTGTCTTTCTATATGTTGGGCCTCTTTGCCAAATGTAAGGTAGCTGGATCTGTCTGGAGTTATTTCTACATCTTCTAGTCTGTTCCATTGGTCTTAGGGTCTGTATTTTTGCCAGTGCCGTGCTGTTTTTATCACAGTAGCTTTATAGCAGAATTTCAAATCAAGGATAGTGATGCCCCCTGCCTTGAGTTTGTTGCCTAGAGTTGCCTTTGCTGTTCTAGGTCTCTTGTGGTTCCAAATGAATTTTAGTATTATTTTTTATGAGCTATGCTGTTGGAATTTTAATTAGAATTATATTAAGATTGTATAACAGTATTGGAAGTATGGCCATTTTCACTATATTAGTTTTTTCTACTCAAGAATAGGAATATCTTTCCATTTTCTGATATCTTCAATTTCCTTTTTCAGAGTACTGTAGTTTTCAATGAGAGATCTTTTACATCCTTTAATTCCTAAGTATTTCATTTTTTTAGATGCTATTATGAAAGGTGTTTTTTTCCCTAATTTCTCTCTCAGTGAGTTTGTTATTCATGTATGGGAAGGCTATTGATTTTTGAGTGTTGACTTGGTGTCCAGATATGCTGCTGAATTTGCTTATTAAATTTAGTAATTTCTTAGAGTTTTTGGGGTTTTCTACAGAGTATTATGTCATCTGCAAATAGTGATAATTTCCCTTCTTCCTTTCCTATCCTTATTCCTTTTATTTCTTTCTCTTATCTAATTGCCTTTGGTTAAAGTTTCCAAGACTATGTTGAATAAGAGTTGAGACATTGGATATCCTTGTCTTGTTCCTGATTTTAGTGTAAAAGTTTTTAGTTTTTGTCCATTAATCTTGGCTGTTTGTTTGTCATGGATGGCTTTTATTAGATTGAAATAAAGACCATTTGTTCCCTATTTTCTGTAGGGTTTTTATCATGAATGGGTGCTGGACTTTGTCAAAAGCTTTTTCTGCATCTGTTGAGATGATCATGATTTTTGTGTCCCATTAGTATAGTGCATTTATTG
>NW_004524736.1:6301329-6305991 GCF_000260255.1 Octodon degus | reverse complement strand
TTTTTTTTGTGGAACTGGGGATTGAACTCAGGCCCTTGCATTTGCCAGGCAAGCGCTTATTCTACTGAGCTATCTCCCCGGCCCCTACATATTGTTTGACAATATCTGAGGATTTTTGCAACTATGTTCATTAGGAGATTGGCCTATAGTTTCTTTTTTCTTTTTTGGGTCCTTCTCCAGTTTTGATATGAGGGTAATGCTTGCTTCCAGGAATGAACTTGGGAGTATTGCTTCCTTTTCAGTTTCATGAAAGTGTTTGAGAAGTATTAGTGTTAAATCTTCTCTAAATTTCTTATAGAATTTGTCAGGGAATCCAGGACTTGAGCTTTTCTTTTTTTGTAGTTTTTTTGTTACATCTTCAATTTTATTGTTTGATACTGTTTTATTTAGGATTTTTATATTTTCTTGATTCGACTTTGGAAATTTATATGTGTCTAGGAATCTGTCCATTTCTTCTGCATTTTCCAACATTGGAATACAAGTTTTTGAAGTAGGTATAGATGATCTTCTGAATTTTTGCAGGGTCCATCATGACCTCACCCTGTTCATTCCTAATTGCATGGGTTTGAGTCTGAATTTGTGGTTATATAACAAAGTCCAAACCAGAAAATTGTATGCAGTATCTAAGTCCTTAATATGTCAATTTTGCACTCAGAGATTTTGTTTGTTTGTTTGGTTGGTTGGTTGGTTGGTTGGTTGGTTGGTTGGTTTTGAGACAGTCTCACTGTGTAATCCAGGCTGGCCTTGAGTTCACTATGTAGCCCAGGTTAGCTTGAACTCATGGCAACCCACCTGCCTTAGCCTCTGGAGTGCTGGGATTACAGGAGTGTACCACCATGCCTAGCCAGGGGTTAAAATTTAAAATGGGTTAGGGAGAAAATAGAGAAGTGGAAGAAGAGGAAGAGATTAGAAGACTGGAGGACAAAGGGGAATCTCATTAACTGGGAAATAGGTACAGAAGATAGGAGGGAAAGGAGGAAGAGATAAAAAGAGGAACTGAATGGAACCACAGCCACCAAGAGAGCCTAGACACTACTTCACCCTCACATAAATACAAGTTGAAACAATGGAGAAAGATAAAGTGGGGGGGGAAGCACAACAAAACAAAGAACTTACAAAACAATACCAATACCAAAAAAAAAAAGGAAAACTACTGCAACAACAACAAAAAACAAGATAGAGAAGAAAATAAAGTCCACTTCCAAGTTTGTCCCTGCTGTCACCGGTAAACAACTATGGAGGCAGCAACTGATCATTGTTGATTTATCCCAAAAAGCCAGCAGCCCTGCACCCTCTGGCGGCTGGCTGTCAGCACACCTCCAGAGCCTGAGCCCAGCTGAGAGCCTTTAGATGGAGACAGCAGCCGCTCTGAGCTCCATCAGTCTCCTTCCAAAATAGTTTCCCACCAGTGTTGGCAGGTTTGGACCACTCCTCTTGCAGTATTTCCCATCTTGGAGAGAAGATACCATGGGTACCTCCTCCTTCATTGAGGTTTCTTTCTTCACCCTCTCCTTGGGCTCAGTTCCTTCCTGGGTCCAGAGGAACTTGGCTTCCTCCTTATCTTCTCCACATTGCTCAGTGTTTGGATGGCAGTACTTGCAGAGGTTCATTCTCTGCTGCTTCACACTATACAGTCTTGCTGCCTGTCTCATTTTATTTTTCTATTTTAGGTGTTTGTTGGTTTGTTTGCTTTAGACAGAGTTTTAATATGCAGTTCAAGCTGGCCTCAAACTCATAGCAAACCTCCTTTATCAGCCTCTAAGTGCTGGGATTACAGGCTTGTGCCACCATGCCTAGCTATGTTGTCATTTTAAATAGACTTTTTTCCCCCCGACATTTCAGTTACCTAAAGTTCTTAGAGGTTATTAACACTCTTGTTTTGTTGATTGTCATATTTAGAGGCTTATTTCCTAGTGACATATGTGATTTTTGTTTGTTTCCATAAACAAGACCTTCATTTTCAGTTATTTTTATTAGAGCTTTAATCAGTGCTTTGTCTGTCTCTTGCCAGCTGTTTTGTATTTGCCTCTGTCAGGTGCCAAGGAATATTGTTAACCTTGAGCTTACTTAAATCATTTGGGTTTGGAGAATCCTCGCCTCACAGGCAGTCTAAATGGGTATTCTGAATTCATTGAGGATGAATTTATAATTTTAAAATCTCTTGCCAAGTGTGGTGGCACACGCCTGTAATTCCAACACTTAGGAGGCTGAGGCAGGAGGATCACCTGAGCTACATAGTGAAACCCTGTCTCAAAAATTTTTTTTCACAAGAAGAAAATATGTAAAATAGGGCTGGGGAGATGGCTCGGTAGAATAAATGCTTCCTTGGCAAGTGCAGGGGCCTGAATTCAATCCCCAGTTCCACCAAAAAGAAAAAAAAGAAAGAAAGAAAAGAAAACAAAATATATAAAATAAAATCAAGGGTATTTTTTAAAATGTCAACAACTTAAGACAGGTTTTTAATCTGTTGGTACCAGTGACAGGAACGTTTTTTTCTTACCACTGAGACTATGGCCCTATGCTGGACACTGGGGATAGTATGGTTAAGATAAAGGCCTCAGTCCAGCTGTCTACCTCTTTCTGGAGCAGATCCTTATCTCCGGTTCCCTCTGAGCACTGTAAGCTAAGTTGGTAGATTTCTCAAGGCCAACACAGTTGTCCAGAGCAGCCCATGCCATCAGCTCCCTAATCGATGTTCCCTTGATTTTCAGTTCCTACTTAATTTTTAGTCACTGGCTCTTCATACCTTACTTTTTTTTTTCTTTTTTTTTTTTTTTTAACAAGGTCCCTTATTTATTTAAATAGTAAATTTATTTAGTAAACATTTTTAGGTATTGTAGGTGTTTTGCATTATTTGGTTTGTTCTGTTGCTAGATTTACAAATCTTTGAGCGCTGGCTCTTAGGTTTTTGAGGTTCTTCAGCTATACATCTTGTGTTATTTTGGAGGTGCTGTTAGTGCTAGTGATTGTTGTAGAAAGCCCCCTATTTTGTCACTGCTTGCTATACCTAAAATATTTACTCCAAGTAACATGCAACTAGTGTTAAACTTACTGCTTCTAATTTTTCTTAAGTTCAAGGTTTTGATTTTTATTTTTGTTGAAATTAAACTTGGGACCTTGTCCCACTTGCTAGGCATGCACTGTGCTCCTGAGCTATATCCCCAGCCCTAAGTTCATGGGTTTTTTTCACCTAAAGATTAATTATCTTTATTAGTCAAAATGATTAATCAAAACAGGAAAAGTACAGTTATGACCGTGTTTCTTACCTTCCTGTTTTGTTGCCTGTGTATTTAATCATTTGTGTTGCTTTACAACCTCTTTTCTTGCTGTTAATTAATTCCTAAAAGTCAGTTTTATCAGATGTCCTACCTGGAAATTTAGCTTCACATGATGTATGAATTGGTTAGTTACAGCTAACTATTTTTATACCTTGATGAAACATTGTATCTACCTAAGGACAAGACTGAATAGTCTTCAAGGTTTTGGTAAATTGTTCTCACATAGCCCTTCCGTGCTTTCTCATCCTTTATAGCTATAAACAGCACAAGAAAACCTGTTTTATTAGTCACTTCTAGAACTCATGCTAAAGTTAAAAATGAAAAAAAAACCTGTTCTATTTGTGATTTTTTTTTTTTTAATGTAGATATAAAGTATCAGTTGATATTTCTGGTGTTTGTTAACCCCTAGAAAAATAAACCCAGTTATAATTGTCTTTGAAAACTTGCTTATTTACTCAGGCACTGCCTGAATAAATAGAAAAAAATATTGTTGCCCTCAGGGAGTTCAGATTCTCTTTAGGAAAACTGCCAAAACTGAAATCCTCACATAAGTACTCTGGCAGAGGCCTCTATAAGAGGAAGTTGCTGAACATCAGTTTTTAACATTCCTAAAAGTATATTTGTAATCAAAAGGTCTTTTTTTTTTGGAACCGGGGATTGAACTCAGGCCCTTGTGCTTGCCAGGGAAGCACTTACCCCACTGAGCCATCTCCCCAGCCCCAAGGTAGTCTTTTTGTTTGGTTTTGGTTTTGGTTTTTTGGTACTAGGGATTTTACTCAGAACATTCTCACTAAGCTACATCCCCAGCCCTAATTTCATTTTCATTTTTTATTTTTAGATAGGCTCTCACAGAATTGCTAACTTTCTTGAGCTGGGCTCAAACTTAATGGTCCTCCTACCTTCTTTCCCAGAGTGGTAAGATTACAGGTATGCACTACCACACTTGGCTCAGAGTCATTTAATCAGTAAAGTACTACAGACTACTACATAAAGCACAATCATTCAGGGACATAGTCCATAGAATAATTTATTGATAGGAGGCTGTGGTGACTCTACTCAGAAGGCCCTTCTAAAAAGTTCAAGTTTTAAGGAATGAATGAACTCTGTGTGTGTGTGTGTGTGTGTGTGTGGTGCTGAGAATTGAACCCAGGGCCTTACACATGCTGCTGCAAGTACTCTACCACTGAGCCACATCCATAGTCCTTTTTACTTTTCACTTTTGCTCAGGCTAACCTCAAAATTGTGGTCTTCCTGCTTCATCCTCTCAAGGAGCTCCAATGACAGGCATACGTGACCATGCCCAGCTGAAACAAGTTTAATCTTTTTTTTTTTTTTTTTTTGGTGGAACCGAGGATTGAACTCAGGCCCTTGCACTTGCCAGGCA
>NW_004524736.1:6296925-6301229 GCF_000260255.1 Octodon degus | reverse complement strand
TATTTATTTATTTATTTGGTACAGGGTCTCACTAGCCAGCTCAGACTCACAGTGATCCTCCTGTCTCAGTCTCCTCCCCAGCACTGGGATTACAGGGATGTACCACTACACCCAGTTTTAGTGGCCAGCATGGAACATCTGATACCAGCACCACATGCAGTACTGGGGATTGAACCCCAGTCCTTGCATTTGCCAGGCAGGTGCTTAGGCTGCCGAGCTATCTCCCTAGCCCAAACACACTTTTAACCACGTGTAATTCATAGCATTCTTTTAAGTTATGACACTTATCTTTTAAGTTATAACACTGTCGCTGGTTTGATTAAAAACCCAACTGTTATAAAAAAATGCCCTTCAAGCCAGGGTTATAGCTCACCAACGCAGTGCTTGCCCCTCAGTCACAAGGTGCTGAATTTTAATTCCGAGTAACCATCCCCCCAAAAAATGCCCTTCAAAATAGGTAACTTAAGGGCCACCCAGGTAGCTCAGCAGATAAAAGCACCTGCTTATGCAGAGCACAGGGGCCAGTGTTTGAACCTCAGCTCCACAAGCCATGCTGACTCTGCCCCTGGGGTGTGCTGAGACTCAGATGAGACTGGGCATGGTGGCACGTGCCTGTAATCCCACCACTTAGGAGGCTGAAAACAGGAGGATCACTACCAGTCCGATCTACATAGTGAGACCCTGTAAACCCTGTACTAAATACATTAAGAAAAAGCAGGTAATTTAGTTTTATTTCTTTATACCTTTACTAAAAATGCACTGATTAACCTTTCTTTTTTTAGAGGAGGGATATCTTTTTGAGAGAGTCTCACTATGCAGTTCAGGCTGGCCTTGAGCTTACTTTGTAACCCAGACTGGTCTCAAACTCACAAAGATCCTGCTGCCGCAGCCTGCCAGTGCTGGGATTATAGAATTGTGCCACCACGCCAAGCTTCTTTGTAATTTTAAACATAAGGAATCCATGCTCTCCAAAGAACATGATGTGGTGATTCCTTGACTGGAATCCAGACACCCAGGGTTCATGGGTTAGCACTTGGATGGGAACGTTTCCATACCTGACTGAATTCTTTTGTCATTTTAGGAAGCCCAGATTCTACCTCTCCTTCCAACAGCCCTACGTTTTGGAACTACAATCGTTCTATGGGAGATTATGCACAGACTTTAAAAAAGTTCCAGTATCAGCTTGCCTGTAGGTCTCAGGCCCCTTCTGCTAACAAAGATGAAGCTGATCTCAGTTCTAAGCAAGCTGCAGAAGAGGTAAATGGAAAATAAAAATAGCTTAATATTTATAATTTTTCAAATTGCTAGAAGGTCTTCTGGCACAATTTTCCTGTAATCTCTACTTTTACTAGATAGAATTATAAATCCGGCACTCGTTACAGTGGAAAGCCTCCTATTAATACTAACTTATATTGTACATTTACTCTCTATGCCCTATGGGTGACATTAATGTCCGACCTAAAATATTTTCTACATTTATTACACAGAGGCTCTTAGATATCTAATATATAGATATATAGTTAGCGTAATAGTTAATCTAATATATAGATTATATAGTTAGCATATACCAGGCTCTTGGTTTTAAAGGATTCAATTAGAAATTTGATAATATGTAACTTTATCATTTTAATGCCCAATGTGGGATTTTTATTTTATTCTTGAAAGCAAGAAAAACGACCAGCAAGATAGCTCAGCGGACTAAGTGCCTGCTTAGGCAAGCACAGGGACCAGATGTCAATCCCAGCACCACATGCTATGCTGGCCCTGCCCCTGGGTTCCCTAAGCCATATCACTACAAGTCCGAGCTATGTAGTAAGACCCTGTGCAAAATACATTAAAAAAAAAGAAAAGGAAAGAAAGCCATTCTTTAGGGGCCAGCCAAATAGCTCAGTGAATTAAAGCACCTGCAAGCAGGTACAGGGGCCAGGGATTTGATCCCCAGGCCTGCTGTGCTGGTCCTGCCCCCAGGGCATGCTGAGACTGGGTGTGGTGGCTTGCACCTGTAATCATAGATCACGAGTCTGATCTAGTAGTGTGACCCTGTAGACCCCACCCCTAAAATACAAAAAAAAAATCTTTAAACATACAGGAATTTTATATTTGTGCATAAATGACTCATTAAGTGGATAGTAAAGATAATTGCTGAATAATAAGTAAATATTGATAGTTTTGAAGATTATTTTCAAAGTTCAAATATTTTTAAGGATAACAGGAAGGAATGATTTCTGGCAAGATTTTTCTTCATTAATTATTAAACATTTTTAATAGGTTTGGGCACGAGTGACAATGAATAGACAACTTCTTGATCATATGGATTCATGGACAGCTAAGTTCAGAAATGTAAGCTTGTGTGTCAATGCCTGCCTGCCTGCCTGCCTGCCTGTTTATCCCTGGTTTCTTTGAGAACAAATTGTTTAGGGCTGGCCAGATAGCTCAGTGGATTAAAGTGCCTGCTTAGGCAGGCACAGGGACCAAATTCAGTCCCTGGGTGTGCTCTGTGGGCCCCACCCCTGGGGCACACTGAGACAGGAGTGAGCCTGGGTGTGATGGTGCACACCTGTAATCCCAGCACTTGGGAGGCTAAACACAGGAGGATCACTGTGAGTCCAGTCAGCTGCCTAGTGAGACCCTTAAGACCCTATAGTAAATACATTTTTTTTTTTTTTTTTTTTTTGTGGTACTGGGGATTGAATTCAGGACCTGCACTTGCTGGGCAAGCACTTATTCTACTGAGTTATCTCCCTGGGCCCCCCCCAAAAATTTTTTTTTTAATTGAAAGATGTAGGAATTAATACCAACAACACAATTAAATTTCACCTTCCCTCCAGCTGATTCCCTGAAACTTGCTGCCTCCATCCTCTGTGCTTTCTTCCTTAGTGGATAAAGAAAATATTCCCTAAAGTCTTACTACAAACTGCAGCTTCTCTTTCCACAGCCCTCATCCCTGGGGAGGGCAGCATCTCTGTGTGAATGCCGGGAAGCTCAATAGGAGTGAATGGGACTGGAAAAGTCTGTTCCCCAGGGAAAGGCACTGAAGAGTACAGCACAGTGAAAGGTGGACCAGAGGAAAGTCTAAGGGTTCCCTGAGAAAGGCTACTCCAGAAAGGCCCACAGCCTCAGAATCCTCTCATTGGGTGTAGTCACTGCTTGATCATTTTCCCCACTGGCACTGGTTATGGAATCATAGTAGCACCACATGCTGCTCAAGCCCCAGCAGCTGGGAGACATGCTGACCCACAGCGGTGTGGTGTCAGGCTCACAAGGACACGTTCTCCATGGAGCCTCTCAGCAGTCCTCAGGCCTCACTATCATTCTCTTTGAGGCCTAACACAGGGCTCTGCTTTGCATATCTTCTGAGGATTCTCCTCAGCAGCAACCTCCACCCATTTCTACAGCAGGGCTCCTGCTCACACATGTTACTCCTTTTGGCTTAGTACCTTCCAGAAGAGATAGGGTGAGCCTGACAGCAGTCTGGAGATATCCCAGAGTGACCATCTTCTGCTTTAGGAGTTTGTTACATTACTTAATTTCTTTCTGCAGAGCTTTGATGTTTTGCTCCAGCCTCTCTTGCAGTTTCATAGTACCAGGGTGGGCAGCACCTCCTGACTCAACCTCACTGAGAGGTCTCCAGGCCTCTTTTTTTTTTAAATTTTATTTGTTTATTTATTTATTTAGTGTGTGTGGCCAGCTCAGCCCACCAGGGAGCGGGGCTGGCTGGCATGTGGTGCTGGGGGATTGAACCACAGTCACTGTACTTTAGCTTAGCTTGTTCTATATAGGTGCTTTAGACCACTGAACCATCTCACCAGCCCTCCAGGCCTCTTAATTTTTTTTTTTTCTTAATGTTTTAAGTTATTAAGGTATTCTCCTTCCCAGTTTTTCATTTTTCTCTCCAAAAAGCTTTTCTGTCATTGTCTGTTTTGTGAAGGAAACAAAAGAGTGATCTGTGCCCTCTGAAAACTAAACAGAAAAGGAATGATACTGTAGAAAATTGAAGCTACCACAGAACATACATATTTTCATTTTCTTTAGAGCAGAACTCTGTTTGATATGGAAGTCTGCTGTCTCACATTCTGAGACATGTTCCCAGCATGCTTTCCTGTTACTATAGCACCTGTGTGTCTTGTGACTGTAGGCAAGTTAGTTCCACTTACCTTCTGTAGAGGCCACCACTACTTCACCCTTCAGCATTCATCATCCATTCCAAGTCTTGTAGAACTATATTAAAATCACTTATTCTAATTTAAATAAGGCATCAGGAGTGTTCAAAAGTGGTAGAAACTTGGACAGGATATATATATATA
>NW_004524736.1:6293007-6296449 GCF_000260255.1 Octodon degus | reverse complement strand
AAAAAAAAAAATAAAGGTTAAAAAAAGAAACTACCACTCTCAGTTAAAATTATAATAAACCAAAAAATAAACAGAAATAGAAAAATATTGTAATAGGCCAGGCACATTGTCAGATGACTGAAAACCCAGCTACTCAGGAGGCTGAAGAAAAGGATCAAGTTTGAGGCCAGCCTGGAAAACTTAGGGTACAAACATAGCTCCCATGGTAGAACACTTGCCTAATGTGTAGTCCTCAGCACTACAAAAAGTAACAGGAAGAAAATAAAAATTTCTGAGCCTGGTTCCAGAACTCTACTCAGAATTTCTGGGTGTGAGGCCTAGATCTCTTTCCTGAACAGCTTAGATGATTGTGTGGCAGCCAAAGTGTACCTGGCAAGTAGGTTGTATGTAATAAACTTTAGAGGAATGAGTGAGATGATGACATGGAACTATCTGCTGCTGTATTTTCTTATATATTGGTCTAAAGATGCTCATATATTAAAAAATACAAAGTTTTGTCAATAACATTAACTAGTTAAAAATAGTTCCTCCTCTGAATTTCTTAGGCTATTGTGTCCTGAAGTTGAGTATTCTTTGGATTTCTTTTTTTTTTTTGTGTGTGTGTGTAACCAGGAATTGAACTTATGCCCATGTGCTTGCCAGGCAAGCACTTATTCTACTGAGCTATCTCCTTGGCCCCTGGATTTCTTAAAAGCAATACACATAGATAATACATTTTCCCAGCACCCAGTAATCAACCACATTACTGCAGCAAATTATCTGTATAGTTAAATAAATTGGATAAAATTCATAAACAGCTTTATGTGACTTTAATTTGAGTCTTTCACTATACTGAATTTTGCTTGGTATATGCACTGCAAAGCAACTCAGTTTTCAGAGGTTTTGAATTGAAATATATTTATGAGGAATTGTGGGCTTTGTCAGAAACATTTTTTTCTTTTTTCTTTTTTCTTTTTTTTTTTTTGAAGAACCAGGGATTGAACTCAGGTTGCGCTTGCCAGGTGTCTTAGTTATTTTTTATTTGTTGCTGGGACAAATACCCGACACACAAAATGAAGGAAGGAAAGGTTTATTTAGCTCACAGTTACTGGAGGGTTCAGTCCATATTCTGCTGGCTCCAAGGCAAACAACAGCAGTTCATGCAGCAGAAAACAATGAAGAGCAGAGGAGGAGCAGCAGCTGCGGCGTCCATCAAGCCTCTCTCTTCCTTCTACACTGACTGCGAAGATCAGCGCTCCACAGTGAAGATCAGAGCTCCTCCAAAGTGGTGCGGCTGCAGATCAAGCTCCTCGGAAGACTGAGACTTCTCCACGGAAGTGCGCCTGCAGCAGGAAACCAGTCAGGGTGGCTTCCCCTTTCTCAATTCCTGGGTCCTGCCCACCTGCAGGGCTAGGTCCCCATGCTGAGATCTGCCAGAGCTGATTCAGCCAAGTTGACACAATGTATCAACTAACACACCAGGGAAGCACTTATTCCACTGAGCCATCTCCCCAGCCCCCCATTATTTCATTTTTATGGTTAAAGCATGAAAATTAAGTGTTGGTTGCCAGGGATTTAGCTTTGCAGCATAAGCGCCTGCCTGGCAAGCACAGGGTCCTGAGTTAATCCCTGGTACCACAAAAAAGAAAAGAAAAAAGAAAAATCTTAGAAAATCTGGACAACTGATTTGAAGGTAATAAAGCAACCATTGTCGAATTCATATTATTTTATTTTGTATCTTTTTTTTAGCATTTTGTATTCTCTCTAAAAATTTTTTTTTAAAGTTTTGGCTGAAGTTGCTACATGAACACATAAAACAGTAATACACAAACATACCAAAGAGACTATTTGGATGGTCTTTCTCACATCCAAGATTAGCGTGATACTGTAGAGCATGGCATTTGAAATTTCTAGTCTGCCACCTGTACCTCCGCACCCCCATTACTGAGCCTAGGGTCTTTGCTTTGTTTTTTGTTTTTTTTTTTTTAAATTTATTTGTGTGTGTGTGTGTATGTGTGTGACCAGCTCAGCCCACCAGGGGGCGGGGCTGGCTGGCATGTGGTGCTGGGGGATTGAACCGCGGTCCCTGTGCTCTGCTAAGCTTGTTCTAAGTAGGTGCTTTAGACCACTGAGCCATCTCACCATCCCTAATGGAATAAGGAAATTTTTTTTTTTTTTGGTTCCTCGAATGCCTTCAGGGCACTTTTGGCCAGCGGGAGAGGGGTGAGGTTCGAACTCCAGCAACCTGAGGCTGACAGCTTTGTGGAAGCAGCCACTTAAAGGCCTGAGCTAGGGCCAGGCCCCCTAGGGTCTTTGCTTTGAGTAACCTTCCCAGCCCCTTTATTTTGTGACAAGATCTTGCTAAAATATACTGGCTGAGCTTGAACTTGTGATCCTCCTGCCTCAGCCTCCCAGTCTACTTGTGTTACAGGCATGTGCCACTGTGCCTAACTCCTAGTCTTAAAATAATTAGCACTCCAGTAGCATATTTACTTAACTCTCTGCCACCTTTACAGAGCTTCTGCTTCCATTCTCTTTCCCTATACTTGACAGTTCTGTTAATATTCAAATACAAGACAAAAGCATTCTTAGTTGCTTCTAGCAATTAAAATAATTATTTCTGAAATACTTTGGAGAAGGAAGGGAAGAAGAAATATTTATGTATTTATATATACAGGACAGCTTGGTAATTGTACTTCTGATTTCTGCTCATCTATTGAAAGAAGCAGTTAATGCTTAAATTCTTTTTTCTCCTTTTTAATTTTTTACAACTTTTCACAAATTTTTCATGATCTGATAATCTGAACAACTAATTTGAAAGCAACAATTTGCAATATAACAACCACTGTTAAATTCCTATTCAATGAAATTCTGTATCATTTCTAATTGTTTTGTTGCTTTTACTATTTTTTATTCTTCTTAAAAAATAAGAGCTGGCTGGCAAGCACAAGGGCCTGAGTTCAATCCCTGGTTCCACCCCCCCCCCAAAAAAAAATTATGTTTAAAAAAAAAAAATAAGAGCTGGGGATATAGTGCAGTGGTACAAGTACCTGCCTGGCAAGTGCAAGGTCCTGAGTTTGATTCCTAGAACATAAAAATACATATATACATATGTATGTACATACATACGTACATACATACAAATTTAAAAAAGGAATACTTTGAAATTACATATACAAAATCTATACTTATTTCTTCCTAGTGGATCAATGAGACAATACTAGTGCCACTTGTACAGGAGATTGAGTCTGTCAGCACCCAGATGAGACGAATGGGTTGTCCAGAGCTACAGATAGGAGGTATGTGAACTAAAGCCTAGCATTTGATTTACTTTTTTTTTTTTTTTTTTATTTTTTTTTTTTTTTACATTTATGTGTGTGTGTGTGTGTGTGTGTGTGTGTGTGGCCAGCTCAGCCCACCAGGGGGCGGGCTGGCTGGCATGTGGTGCTGGGGGATCGAACTG
>NW_004524736.1:6292085-6292873 GCF_000260255.1 Octodon degus | reverse complement strand
AGCTTGTTCCAAGTAGGTGCTTTAGACCACTGAGCCATCTCACCAGCCCCTTGATTTACTTTTAATAAATCAACACTAAAAAAAAATCAGCCAAATGGAAAATGTCTTTTTGAAATGATGAACTATTTCACAACTTCTTTTGTTATTGTCAGATGGGGGGGAGCACACTAAATGTTTATAATACAGTTTTTTTAGTCTTTATTTTTAAGCTTTTTTAATATAACAGCTTTATTAAGATATAATTTACTATTTCATAAGCTCTTTTAATTATGCCTTGGGCTGGTGCAGCCATCGTAATTTTCGAAGACTATCACTCCAGAAAGCTCCCTGCCCTGTAACATGCTCACCCCTCCTATATTTCCCTCTAGCCCTGTGCATATTGACTCTGTCAGCACCCAGATGAGCTAACTGGGTTGTCCAGAGCAGTATATTTTCTGTTTGTATGCATGAGTCTGTTTCAGAGATTTCACATTAAGTGGTATTCAACAGGTAGTCCTTTATAACTGGCTTCTTTTACTTTACATGTTTTTAAGGTTCATCCATGTGATAGCATTTAACAGTATTTCATTTCTTTTTTGTGTTTTTTGTTTTGTGGTTTGTTTGCTTGCTTGCTTGCTTGCTCCTTTGCTTATTTTTTAGAGACAGTATTGCCATGTTGGCCAGGCTGGCCTTGAACTCACAGCATACCTGCCTCAGCCTCCTGAATGCTGGATGCACCACCATGCCCAGCTGTTTATTTCTTTTTTTTAATTAATTAATTAATATATTTATTTATGTGTGGGTGTGTG
>NW_004524736.1:6288986-6291985 GCF_000260255.1 Octodon degus | reverse complement strand
GTGTGGCCAGCTCAGCCCACCAGGGGGCGGGGCTGGCTGGCATGTGGTGCTGGGGGATTGAACCTTGGTCCCTGTGTTTGCTAAGTTTGTTCTAAGTAGGTGCTTTAGACCACTGAGCCATCTCACCAGCCCTGTTTATTTCTTTTTATGGTTAAATTTTCAAAATGCTTCTACAATTTTTTTCCATTCATGAATTTAGTACTATTCGATTTATTTCCACTTTTTGGCTACAATAAATAATGCTACCATGAACAATCATGTACAAGTGTTGATGCAAGCTAACATTTTAATTTCTCTTGGTTATATAATTAGGAATGGAACTTCCCAGTCGTATAGTCACTCTGTATAACCTCTTGCAGCACTACTAGGCTGCTCTGAAGCAGCAGTAGCAATTTATACCCCCACCAGCCATGTGTGAGAGTCCCATGTTCTCTGTACCTCCCCAGCACTGCTGACTGTGTCTCCTGCAGTCATTTCAGTTGTGTCTCACCATACTTTTTTTTTTTTTTGGCAGAGCCAAGGATTGAACTCAGGCCCTTGCATTTGCCAAGGAAGCGCTTATTGTACTGCACCATTTCCCCAGCCCTTCTCACCATACTTTTGGTCTACATTTACCTACCTTTAATGACATTAAACATTTGCATGTGTTTATTGCCATTTTCAGATCCCTTACTTTTTCTTTTTTCCTGTATTTAAGACAGGGTCTATAGGGTCTCACTACATAGATCAGACTTGTAGTGATTCTCCTGTTTTCAGCCTCCCAAGCACTGGGATTACAGGTGCACGGCACCACACCCAGTCTCAGTCCCTCGTCTCAGTGTGCCTTGGGGGCGGGGCCAGCACACCATGCTGGGGATCGAACCCTGATCCCTGCACCTCCCTAAGCAGGTGCTTCAGTCTGCTGAGCTATCTGGGCGGCCCCCTCATTCTTTTTTCTTTTTGCAGAATCTGGGATTGAACTCAGGCCTTTTTGCTTGCCAGGCAAGCGCTTATTCTACCGAGCTATCTCCCTGGCGCCATTCTTTTTTTTTTTTGTGGGGGAGAGGGGACCAGGGATTGAACTCAGGCCCTTGAGTTTGCCAGGGAAGCGCTTAGTCTACTGAGCCATCTCCCTGGCCCCCTAGCAGTGAACTTTTTTTTTTTTTTTTTTTTTTTTTTTTGCGGAACCAGGGATTGAACTCAGGCCCTTGCGCTTGTCAGGGAAGCGCTTATTCCACTAAGCCATCTCCCTGGCCCATCCCATTCATTTTTAAATTGTGTTATATTTTTAATTTGTCGCTTCTCTGTGTTCTTTATCTTAGATGCAGATCTTTTTCAGATTTTAATTGCATTGTATAAAGTATGTATAAAGGAGCTGGCAAGATAACTCCTTTATGGGTGTTATGAATAAGGTTAAGCAGTTTGAAATATTTTTCTTTTTTGCTATTTAATTTCTTTGCATAGTGGTCTTTCAAGATTTAAGAGAAAATACTATGGTAAATGTATATTTGGCATAATGAGAAGCCTCATTCACCTTAGTATTTTAAAAGCTATCATGTGTCTTTTTATACATATAACATCTTTATATTGTTTATAAATTTGTTAAAATGGGCTTGGCTGCTTCTTTAGGAGTAAGTGTGGGTGTGTGTTTATAAATCTGGCCACCAAAATGATAAATTGTAGGTAAACTAGATAATGCAAATTAAGATAAACTATTATTGCTTTCATTTATCAACACCTACTAAGCACCTACTGTGTACTAGATATAGGTACTTTTCTAAGCATTGGGATACAACAATGACCCCCCCATCCCTGCCCTCATTCCTGTTTTCTGCTCGGTTAGTGCTGAGGAGGAAGAGCAACACAAAAGGGGAGTTGGTACTAATGTTTCCAGAGGAATGTTGAAATCGGAGTGAATCAGGGAAGATCACTAGCTTGTGTAAGGACTGAAGGCAGGGAGGAGCCAGCTGTGTGCACACAAGCATGTTAAACTCTTCCTGAGACCATTGTGAAGGGTAATCTGTGTTCTGTGTTTTGTTTTGAACAGAAGCTAGTATTACCAGCTTGAAACAGGCTGCCCTGGTCAAAGCCCCTCTCATTCCAACTCTGAATGCAATTGTGCAGTATCTAGACCTCACACCGAATCAAGAGTACTTGTTTGAAAGGATCAAAGGTAATTTGATTTGAAGGGGAAAACGTGAGTGCTTTTTCATGGCATTTGGGTTTTACAAGTGAAAGCTAATGAGAAATAGAAGCTTTTTTTTTTTTTTTTCAGAGCAGACTAGATCCAATCTCTTTATTGTCAAGGTCCCCATCCTTTACCACCCACCCATCCAAACCTATAGAAAACCCCCAAGCCTAGGAATGTCCTGGGGAGGGGAGGCAGAGTGTGAGGAACCCCCTGTGCTCTGCCCTCTGGCCTGGACAGTGCAGACAGGGAGGGTGCATGGGGGGAAGGGTAGCCAATAACTCCACCTGCAGAAGACGAGGTACCAGCCTGGGATGCATGGGGAGGCCAGGAGTGCCTGTTGCCAGCTTTCCTCTGGTACCCGCTACAAGTTGGCATCCAGGGAGTGGGTGCCTGGTGTGAGGCCTTGGACAGTGATGCCCTTCTCCTGCTGGTGGCCAATGCTCCTGTCAGGCAGCTCTTCCTCGCTATGCGTCAGCAGCCCCTCCTCATCACCATCATCTCGAGTCTGGGGTTCTTCCTGGGTGATACCTGCCTCGGGTGTGGGGGTGGGGGTGGCCTGCTGATACTGGTGCTGCTGCCACCGCTGCCACTGCCACTGCCACCGCCACCGCCACCACCACTGCCGTTGTCACCTTTCTTCTTGCCATCTGGGTTGGCCTTTTGCTCCTCAGCAATCTGATCCAAGCGGCCCAAGAGAGCATCAATGTTGGACTTGATCTGGGTCAATTCTGTCTTGATGATCTGCAGCTCACTGCTCTTTAACTTGATCTTGGCTGAGCCGGTAGTCATGCCTCCGGAACGGGCAAAGAGCTTGACAGGGATGGTAGTT
>NW_004524736.1:6284927-6288696 GCF_000260255.1 Octodon degus | reverse complement strand
AGAGTACTGAACAAAGGCATATCCTTTGTGCACAGAACAGCCGGCCACACGGCCATATTTGGAAAAGATGGTCTCCACATCTGATTTCTTCACCACAGCTGTGTTTAGGTTTCCAATGAAGACTCGAGAATTGATGGATTTGGGATCATTCTTGTTGGTTACATTGCTTGTCTGGATCTTCAAGGACATGGTGGCCACCAGTACCAATGTTGAGCTTAGCCAGCTATTTCTTCCTTTGACTTATAGGGTCAGCAGCAACTGCCTCTGGGAACAGGGCTTACCCAGCTCGGCTTCTCAGAAGCATGGACTTTCTCTACCCCCGGAGCCTGGCTTTGGAAAGGTCCAGAGCTTCGGCGCCAGAAATAGAAGCTTTTTTGAAAACTTTCAAAGTATAACTGTGGGCCAGATGTGGTGACACATGCCTGTAATCCAAGCATTCTCAGAGGCTGAGACAGGAGGGATAGCCATGAGTTCAAGGCCAGCCTGAGCTACATAAGCAAGTTCAAGGCCAGCCTGCACCACATAGATCCTGACTCAAAACCCTACCATAAAGCTTCACATATTCCCCCACCTCAACCCACAGTACTGGGTATTGATCCTAGGAAGTGCTAAAGGTACAAACATCATCCTCTTTTTTTCTTCTTTTTTTGAGAGAAGGTCTTGCCAAATTGCCCATGTTGATCTTTCACATGTGATTCTCCTGCTTCAGCCTCCTCAAGTAGCTGGGATTCTAAGTATACACTACTATGCCCTATTTATTTATTTATTTATTTATTATTTATTTATTTATTTGGCGGAACCAGGGGATTGAACTCAGGCCCTTGCACTTGCCAGGCAAGCACTTATTCTACTGAACCATCTCCCCGGCTCTGCTCCATGCCCCATTTACACCTAATATTTTAAATGCTTTGTTTCATGAAGTATCCAGTTTGTATTCAAACATCCAACTTTCTCATAAACTGTTTTTGGTATTGCTTAAGTTGAGATTTAAGTAAGTAAATGATATATTTAAGTTTAAGGATTGGTTTCCTGGACCCTTCTGCCCCTACATTTGCAGTGTATTTATCAGAGAAATTGGATTGTTTGTCCCATAGTTTCCTATGGTCTGGATTTTGCTGAGTATATCCACTGTGTGGTTTTATACATGGTTCTGTCTTTTTTATTTCCTGTAAGCATGGGTTCAGATGTTTTGGCAGGATTGCCTGATAGCAAGGCTTTGTCATCAAAAAAAGGTTTGTCTTATACACACACACAATTTTTTTTGTTTTTGTTTAATTTATGTGTTTGGTACAGGGTCTCACTAGGGAGCTCAGACTCGTAGTGATCCTTCTGTTTTCAGCCTCCCCAGTGCTAGGATTACAGGCATGCGCCACCATGCTGGGACTCCACGTATGGGGCCAATGTGGCACGTGGTACTGGGGATCGAACCCCAGTTCCTGTGCTTGCCTAAGCAGGAACTTAGTCCACTGAGCTGTCTCCCCAGCCCACACACACAATTTTAATTTTTTTTTTTGGCAGAACCGGGAATTGAACTCAGGCTTTTGCGCTTGCCAGGCAAGCACTTATTCCACTGAGCCATCTCCCCTGCCACAATTTAAAAAATGTAACGGATATACAAAAACGTATTAAAATAACACAGTGAGCACCATACCACCTAGATTGAACAGTTAAAAACATTGACCACATTTGATTCTGTCCCTGTGTGTGCCTATGCCTTTTTTTTTTTTTTTTTTGGTGGAACCAGGGATTGAACTCAGGCACTTGTACTTGCCAGGGAAGCGCTTATTCCACTGAGCCATCTCCCTAGTCCCGCCTATGCCTTTTTGCTGTAGTATTTGGAAGTGCTTTGGAAACATCATTACTTTTCAGTATGCATTTGTCTGAAAGGGAGGAACATGCATTTATATTACTGTAAGCAGTTACCATCCCTTAAAGCTTAGCAGTTCTATAGTATTTGTATATATTTTATTTTTCGGTACTGGGGAATCAAACTCTGGATCTTGTGCTTTCCAGGCAGGCACTTATGATGCTTAGCTATCTCCCCTAAATTGAAATGAGGTGTTTTTTTTTTTTTCGATACCAGGGACTGAACTCAGGACCCTGTGCTTGCCATGCAACTCTTAATCTACTGAGCTATCTTCCTGGCCCCTCTATAATAGTATTGAATGGATAATTCCTACTCAGATTTCCCAGTTCATTGAATTTTTAAAAATCCATGATGATAGATTTGTCTACATTTTGGATTTATCTGATTCTTTCTTTGTAATGATGTGCTTTCCTTTATTCGTATTTCTTATTCTTTTCTTTTATAGTTCTTTAGCTTTTTAAAATTTTACTTTTGTTGCCCAGAACTTTCTCAGGGTGGCTGCATGAGCTCATTTCGATGGAACAGAGGTGGAGACTTCAAAGGACGAAAATGGGATACTGACCTGCCAACTGATTCTGCAGTGAGTTACTCTGTGTATTTTTCATTTTTCAGTTAATATTGCTATTAAAATCATATGTTTTAATTTTCCCATTATGAAACTAAGCATGAAAAATAATTTCAAACCAAGATACAGGGGCTGGGGAGATAGCTCAGCAGTCTAAGTGCCTGCAAGCACAAAGACCTGGGTTCAATTCCCAGTACCGCATGCTGTGCCAGCCTCAGCTGTGTTGGCCACCAAAATCGGGCATGGTGGCGCACGCCTATAATACCAGTGTTAGGGAGGCTGAAAGCAGGAGGATCACTATGAGTTCGAGCTGTGTATCGAGACCTTGTGCCAAATAAATAGATTGCTTTAAATTTTTTTTTTTAAAACCAAGACACAAATAATGAATTACGTAGCACAAAGCCAGTATCTTAACCCAGCCACTGTAATATTTATGTTTTTTCCCCTTTGCATATATAGAGCCACTTTTTTTTTTTTTTTTTTTTTTTTGGTACAGGGTGTCACTATGCAGTTTGGACTCTTAGTGATCCTCCTGTTTTCAGCCTCCCCAGCAGCTGGGATTACAAGTGTGTGCTACCACACCCAGACTCCGTTTCAGCTCAGCGCACCCCAGGGGTGCCTGCATAGCACGTGGTACTGAGGATCAAACCCCAGTTCCTGCGCTTGCCTAAGCAGGCACTTAAATTACTGAGCTATATTGCTGGCCCTGGTGGAGCCACTTTTTAATCCTTTTATCATCATTGTGTTCCTGTCTGTAAAATAATGTATTCTGCCCCTTTTTTTCAGTTTTATAACGTCTTATTATTTTTTTATTACATTATCACATAACTGTTCTCTGGTGTTAGACTTAAAGATTGAAAACTTGGGCCAGCCACATAGCTCAGTGGATTGAAGTGCCTGCATGCAGGCACAGGGGCCAGGGGTTTGATCCCCAGGCCTGCAGTGCCAGGCCCGCCCCTGGGGCACGCTGAGTTGGCAGTTGAGACTGGGGGTGGTGGCATGCACCTATAATACCAGCTCTTGAGAAGGTATAAACAGACGGATCGCTACAAGTCCAATCTAGTAGTAAGACCCTGAATACCCTGTAGGCCCTTCCCTGAAATACCAAAAAAAAAAAGGAAACTTGGCAAAAGGATTTTAGTTTTTCTAAATAATATAGCAAGGAATATGACAGTGTATATTTCTTTCTTATTTAGAATTATCCCTTTAAAAAGATTTCTAGCGTCAGATTTACCAAATCAAAAAGCATAAAATGGGGCCGGGGAGATGGCTCAGTGGAATAAGCGCTTCCCTGGCAAGTGCAAGGGTCTGAGTTCAATCCCTGGTTCTGCCAAAAA
>NW_004524736.1:6244734-6284397 GCF_000260255.1 Octodon degus | reverse complement strand
GGTAATAGAAAAACACAGCATTAGAAACAACACAATTTCACTGAAAAAAGTAATAGGAATTCAGCAGTGGTTGCTGTATTGCGTGATATTGCGTGATGTTACCTTCAAATTAGTAGGTTACCAAATATAAGCATGCAGGATTGGTTTAAAGAAAAAAGCCAAACAATAACAAAAAAATTAAAAGAAATAAAGAGAAGAAAATTTTAAGCATTAACTGTTCCTTTCAAGAGACTAGCAGAAGGGCCGGGGAAATAGCTCAGCAGTTAAGCGCCTGCCTGGCAAGTTTGGGTACAAGCAAAACCGGGTGTGGTGGCACACACCTGTAATCCCAGCATTAGGGAAGCTGAAAGAGGAAGATCACTAGGAGTCCAACCTCTGTAGCAAGACTCTGTTCCAAACACATAAAAATTAAAAAAAAAAAAAAAAAAGACTAGCATAAATCGACAGTACAGTCAGTTATCCAAACTACCTTGCATATATACATAAATAGATCTTTTTCACTTCTTTTATCCTGGTGTTTGCTTCCCATTGAACAAATTCTTTACCTTTCACATATCTTTACCTATATATCTTTCTAATTTTATTTGCTCTTTCTGGTTTTCACACTAGTAAGATAATACAATGTTTGCACGTGTGGATCTGATTGATTTCACTTACCAGTAGTCTCTAGTTGCATCCACTTATCTACAAAAGCCTCACATTTATCCTTTTTTTTTTTTTTTTTTAATGTATTTAGTGCAGGGTCTAAGGGTCTCACTGCACAAATGGGACGTAGTGATCCTCGTGTTTTCAGCTTCCCAAGTGCTCGAATTATAGATGCACACCACCACGCCCAGTCTCAATCACCCTCTCAGGGTGCCCCGGGGGCTGGGCTGGCACAGCACACCAGGAATCAAACCCCCATCCCTTTGTCTGCCTAAGCAGGTGCTTTAATCCACTGAGCCATCTAGCCAGCCCTGAATTTTATCTTTTTTTTGTAGCTGAATAATCCTCAATTGTGTCAAATCACATTTTGAGATACATACCTGTTGTGAAATGATTAATGCCATCAAGCTAATTAACATAATCACCTCATACTTAAAGCAATATTAATTTATTCCACATAGAAACTTTTGGGGGCCAGGGAGATAGCTCAGTAGAATAAGCACCTGCCTGGGAAGCTCAGGGTCCTGAGTTCAATCCCTGATACCGCAAAAAAGAAAGAAAGAAACTTTTTATAACAACACAAATCAAAAAGAAACCCTCAGGCCGGACAGATGGCTCAGTAGAATAAGCGCTTCTCTGGCAAGCCCAAGGGTCTGAGCTCAATCCCCGGTTCTGCCCTCTTGGGCTAGGGAGACAGGTGGGCACCCTAAGCATGTAACTTGCAAGTGCAGGGTCCCAAGTTCAGTCCCTAGTACTGCATGCTGCGCTGGCCTGGACCCCAAATGTGCCAGCACATACCTGTAATCCTAGAGCTGGGGAGGCTGGGACAGGAGGATCACTGCAAGTCCAAACTGTAGAGAGACCCTATACCAATAAAAAGGGGGGGAAAAAAGTCCTTAAACAGTAATAATATATACTCATCACCTCACTCCCAGGGACAGATTAATACAGTTAAGTGAACACCTTTCTAGGTAATTTCATGATATTGCTATACATTCATGCATTTTTAATTTTTTTTTATTTTTATGAATTTAGGGGACCGGGGAGATGCCTCAGTAGAATAAGTGCTTCCCTGGCTAGTGCAAGGGCCTGGGTCCTATCCTTTGTTCGCCAAAAAAAAAAAAAAAAAAATTAGGACACGGTATACAGGGTCTCACTATGTAGGTCAGACTTGTAGTGATTGTCCTTTTTGCAGCCTCCCAAGTGCCCCAGGGGTGGGGCTAGGATTGAACTCTGGCCGCTGTGCTCAGCCAAAACAGGTGCTTTCATTCACTGAGCTATCTGGCCAGCCCTTCATGCTTTTTTTTTTTAAACCTGGGCTTGAGGGCCAGGGAGATGGCTCAATAGAATAAGCGCTTCCCTGGTAAGCGCAAAGGCCTGAGTTCAATCCCCGGTTCTGAAAAAATAAAATTAAAAAAAACCTGGGCTTGAACTCAGGCCCTTGCACTTGCCAGGGAAGCACTCATTCTGCTGAGCCATCTCCCCGGCCCCTGCTTCATGCATTATTTAAAAATACAAGTTGGTAGTGCTATGTGTACTGTTTTTTAGTCTTCTGCTTCACTTAACAAATTTCACCTCAGTAAAATCCATGTCAACATCATAATCTCATAAAGGCATAACTGATAACTTTTTAAATCATCTGTCACTCTTTAAATCCCCTATCACTCTTCCTTATATATACTCTTTTTGTTTGTTTGTTTAAGACGGCCTCACTCTGTAGCCCAGGTTGGCCTTGAACTCATGGCAGTTCTCCTACCTCAATCTCAGTGCTGGGATTACAGACATGTGCTACCACCCCTAGCACTTTTAAACTCTTTTATGCCTACCTTAATGTATTTCCTTCCCTTTGGTCTCCTTTATGTTTTATGTCATCTTTTTCAGATTTTACATATTAAGCCTGCAAATGATGATTTTATTATTATTTGTATATACCACAGTGACATTCAGATTAAGAATTGGGGGCTGGCTAGATAGCAGACTAAAGCCCCTGCTTCAGCAGAGCATAGCTGCTGGAGTTTATCCCCGGCATGCTGTGCCAGCCCCACCCACAAAGCTTGTAATTGAGATTGGGCATGATGATGCGCGCCTGTAATCCCAGTGGTTGGGAGGCTGAAAACAGGAGGATCACTAGGAGTCCGATCTTTGTAGTGAGACCCTGTGCTAAACACAAAAAAATAACAATAATTGGGTATGTCTATTTTATCTTATTTTTGCTGCTAATTAACTATATGGCTGGTTTGAATGATCCCCTTAGTAGAAAACAACCTGGTCTTTTAGGGTTGCTATGAAAAAGCAAAAATGAAGGTAAACTATTTGGTGTTTATACTGCCTCTGCCCCATCTGTCTCCTCCTACACAAAGATAATTGGTTACTTTGTAAGCTGGCATGTTACATATTTTTCTTTTTACATGTAGAAAATAAATTTTCCCATCAAAATACAGACTGGTTTAGCAAGTGTGGTGGTGCATGCCTGTTAGCATGGGGGCTAAGGCAAAGATCACAAGTTTGAGGCCAGTCTAGGCAATTAAAAAATAGAAAGATCTGAGGATGTAGCTGCGAATCAAGTGCTTAGCATTTGTAAAGTCATGGGTTCAGTCCCCAGTAAGCAGAAAAAGATGGATGGATGGGCAGGTAGGTATGTTATTTTGATAGCAAATAAATGTTTCAATTTAAATTTTGACTTTATTATTTGAACATGGCCTACCTTTGCCCATTAAACAAACTGAATCCTTCTGAGAGGAAAAGATTATATTAGTGAGTACTTTATCAAAAGTAATAATTTTGATTTCAAAAAAGAATCTCATTATGTCATTACGGGTACAGATTACCTATAATGAATGTGATCATTATGTGTACCTAAAATATACCGATAAATTTAATTGTTGCATTGTGCTTTTCGCCACCCCCGGAAACTCTCCAGTTTGGGGATAAAACCCAGGCCTTGTACATCCTAGACAAGCACTCTGCCACTAAGCCAATTTTTCCAGCTTTGAATTAGGTGATTTTATCTTTGATTCCATGTTATTTTAAATAGCCATTTGAAAGGATTTTTATTATTCCCTCTTTAGGAAAAAGCATTAAAATTGGAATCTTTGTAGATAATTAAACGGTTGCACCCGTGCTAGATCTTCATGGTAACTTTGCTTGTTTCCTCTTCTTCAGATCGTCATGCACGTATTTTGTACCTACCTCGATTCCAGGTTACCTCCACACCCTAAGTATCCTGATGGAAAAACATTTACGTCTCAGCATTTTGTTCAGACCCCAAATAAGCCAGGTACAAACTTCTGAAAGAACATGTTGGGTTTTTCACATGCAATCTCCCCAGTGGTTTCATTTTTTAATGTAAAATATCTTTACAGATGTTACAAATGAGAATGTTTTCTGCGTTTATCAGAGTGCCATCAACCCCCCACACTATGAGCTCATCTACCAGCGACATGTGTACAATCTTCCAAAGGTATCTCTATATATGAATACAGAGAAAGAGAAATTACTATTTGAGAATGTCTTTGATACTGTTTTCGAAATCAGAATCTCGTTTGTAGAAAAGATATTAAGCTTTTTAAATTAGAAATTGTTTCATTACATGCCTTTCTTTTTCCTATAAAAGTAATGTTTTAGTTTGGGAGAATATAAAGAAAAATGCTAGGTACCGTGGTTCATGTCTATAATTCCAGTATGCCAGAAGGCCAAGGCAGGAGGATCACAGGTTTCAGCCCACCTGAGTAATTAAGTGAGATGTTATCTTAAAAGTAAAATAGAAAAAATAAAGGACTAAGGATGTAGCACAGTGCAGAAGCCCTGACTTCAGCCCCCAGTGCAGCCAAAAACCAAATAAACTATAAAGAGAAATCACTTACTCAGAGGTAGCCTTAGGTAACATTTAGATGTATTTCATCCCTTTTTGAAAATTTTATTTTCATCTTTTTGGTTTTTTTATGGGCTGAAGTATATATATATAATTTATCTGATCTTACACACTGCATCCTCTGCCTCAGCAGTCCAGAGAAAATACCTTCCTTTGCTCCCATAGCTTTCTACTCCTGTCCAAGAGTCTCTTGGACCACATACTTTCTGCCTCTTTTGCTCTGTTAAATTCCTTGATTACCTGGATCCTTCCGTTCTCATTTGCTCCAGTGTTCTCACTTTCTCACCCAAAGGAAAGGTACTTTGTTTAATAAGTGAGTGAGTGAAAATCTGAATTGTGTAGAAATCTGAGGTGTGGTGGAATGGGAGTTGTTTAGAACTAAATTTGCCTACCTGGTTGAATCTTTGGTTTAGTTTAAGTCTTGTCTTTTTTGTCTTGGTTCCAGGGCAGAAATAATATGTTTCATACATTGTTAATGTTTCTGTACATCATAAAGACGAAAGAGTCAGGAATGCTTGGGTGAGTATGCTTTAAAAATGTGTATGTAAAAGTATTTTTTTTTTGTTACTGTTATTTTTAAAAATGTGTGTACTAACAAGCCTAGTGACACACACCTGTTGCAGCACTCACCAGGCTGAGGCAGGAGGATACCTCAAGTTCAAGCCTCTCGGGCTGTATAATGAATTCAAGATTATAACAAGACTTTGTCTCAATAAATACTTAATTTATTTACCATTGTTCTTCATACATTAAGATTCTGTAGAAAAGTGGATGTAGCTCTGAGTTCTACCAAACAGGAGGTTCCTTAAGAGTGCAAGACCACATAGTTCATAGTGAGTTCAAGCCTGAACTGCAGAGGGAGAGCCTGTCTCAAAAAACAGGTTCTTGCCACTTGAAAATTAAAATATAAAACAAAACTTTGATTCTGTTTTTGCCTGAGCTATTCCATTTCAAAATATTCTGAAAATTTTTTGTACTTTTGGAGAGGATAACCATCCCAAAATACTGCTAAGGTGAAAAATTTGTTGAATTCACTTACATAGTTAGTGACAGGACTCACATAGCAAGTTCAAACTTTCAGTAGTGCAGTTTTGATGATCTAGAATTATAGAGCATCAAATAATATATGAAATAGGTAGGTCTTAGCTAAGCCAGGGAAACCTGGTATGGCGTGATCCATGAGCCTGGAAACTTTTGCTCGGGGTCCAGTTCTGCCATATGAAACACTTAAGGCTGACAGAATGTTTATAGAGATGAGCCACCACCCTTGGCCTCTTGTTCATAATTTAGAGGTTATATGTTTCCAGAATTGTGTTGTCCACTGCAGCAGTCATTCAGCACTTGGAACACAGCTAGTCTGAATTGAGAAACCCTGCAATGTAAAATATATACCAGATTTTACAGGAACAATTATATTAAAAAATGTAAGGTATTTTCTTAGTAGTTTTGTATTTTAGACACCTAAATACTATTTGGTTATATCAGGTTAAATATAGTCTTTTTTTTTTAAATTTTATTTATTTATTTGTGTGTGTGTGTGTGGCCAGCTCAGCCCACCAGGGGGCGCGGCTGGCTGGCGTGTGGTGCTGGGGGATTGAACCGTGGTCCCTGTGCTTTGCCAAGCTTGTTCCAAGTAGGTGCTTTAGACCACTGAGCCATCTCTCCAGCCCCAATCTTAAAATTAATGTCATCTGTTCTTAAATGTCTTTTAGAAAATTCAATTATCATGCATGTGATTTGCATTTGAGACCTGCATCATATTATGTTCCTATTGGACAGCACTATTTTAGAAAAAGAGAAGCTCTCCTTAAATATATTAGATACAAAAGACGTAAAATAAGTCAAGTATAGTGGCACATACCTGTAGTCCTACCACTTGGAAGGCTGAAGCAGGAGGATTGCCAAAAAAGTAGTTAGTTCAAGACCAGCTTGGACAATATAGGAAGACCCTCTTCCCTCCTCACAAAAAAAGCATAAAACAGACATGAATATTTACTAGCCACTTTTCTCATACATATTTTTTTTTTCTATTTTTCTTATAACAAGATTAAATAGGAAAGTCACTTTCATGTGCTGCTGAGCTGTATCCCTGGCTTGAAGGACATTTTTGGGTTGTTTTGAAGGACATTTTTTTTTGAAGGAGTTTTTTTTTGAAGGACATTTTTGATAATAGCTTTATTGTTAATTTTTATCAAAACTGATAATGTCATAACTTTCCCTATGGCCCAAAACCTACTTCCCTTCCCAAAATCAACTGCCTGAAACATTTCTAGCTGTTTCTTGTTTTGCTCCTCATAGTTCAGATGATCAAGGTGTGCAGACTCTGGACTCCAGGCTTAGACTTAGACATGTATGGATTTCTTGTTTTGTGAGATGAGGGGTTGACCCCTTGCAGCCCTCTTTCTCGCACAGTTCCACTGCTCTCTGGCCCAGTAGATCGGCCTCATTGTTACATGCAGCATGTCTGGTTTAAAATCTCTTAATGCACGTTCTGCAGGCTCACTAATGCATACCTAGTGGTGAATTCCTGACTACATCCAGCAGGTCAATTCTCTAAGAGGCCTTGCAACTCTTTATCTTCCATTTTGATTATTTTTCTTGGGGGGCATCCAGGTGGTCTTGCTGTGAAGTTCAGGCTGATCTTTTATTTATTTATTTATTTTTTTCTTTTAAATGTATTTAGTACAGGGGCCGGGGAGATGGCTCAGTGGAATAAGTGATTCCCTGGCAAGTGCAAGGGCCTGAGTTCAATCCCTGGTTATGCAAAAAAAAAAAAAAAAAAAGTATTTAGTACAGGGTCTACAGGGTATCACTACACAGATCAGACTCATAGTGATCCTCCTGTTTTCAGCCTCCCAAGCTCTGGTAGTATAGGTGCATGCCACCATGCCCAGTCTCAATTGCAGTCCTAGGGCGCCCTGGGTGCGGGGCTGGCACGGCACGCCGGGGTTGGGGATTGAACCCCAGCAGCTGCGCTTGCTCTGCCAAAGCAGGCACTTTTAGTCTGCTGAGCTATTTGGCCGGCCCCTCAGGCTGATCTTGAGCTCACTATGTACTTCAATTTGCTAAGTGTTTGGATTACAGGCATGCCCCTCCCCCACTGCCTTTTTAAAAAATAAATACCGGGGATTGAGCTTGCCGGGCAGGCGCTAAGCCGCTGAGCTACATCCCTGGCCCCTATGATAGTCCAGTCTTACTAAAATTATTCCATTAGTTTTATTTTCTTATATGATAGTTCTTAAAGTTATGTTCAGCGTTCCATGAATCTGTTTATTCTAAATCTGAACTTTAAGCTAGTAATTACTATTACTACAATTTGCCTAATAAACCATGTATAACATAATTTATTGCATAATAGCATTAAATGTCATCAATTAAACATATTTCCTTGTAAAGAGTCTTGTTTTTGTTATTAGGAAAAGACGTTACACGGTTGGTAGAAGAGTTTTACTGTAACTATTTTTTCTCTTTACAGGAGAGTTAATCTTGGTCTGTCTGGTGTGAATATTCTGTGGATTTTTGGCGAGTAGTAGATCATTTAATTCCCAACATTTGGACCTTTATTGAAGTAGAAGTTGAATCTAAGCATCTCTTACCCACTGCCTCTTCTGAAATAAGCTACATATGTGAGTGTGAGATTTAACAAAAAATTAGCTAGTATACCATTTTCTTAGGAAAATATGTCCTATATGTTCCACTCCACAAAATAATTATGTTTTAGAAATTTCAGTTGATACAAAATTACAATTTTGTGGACTTTTTAAAAAAATGCAGATACTGCAGTTCCCCTTAGTTAGATTAGATAAGTGGAGCAGCTTTTTCATGGTAACCCCCGAATAAGCGTTATCCATGTGCCTCTTCTACTCAGAAATGGTTTTTAGTTGTATTATTTAGTAGTACTTTTTTTGTATTTTAGGGAAGGGTTTACAGGGTGTTCAGGGACTTAATACTAGATTGGACTCATGGTGATCCACCTGTTTACAGCCTCCCAAGAGGTAGGATTACAGGCATGCCCCACCACACCCAGTCTAGTAGTGAGTACTTAAAATGAAAGAAAATGTGCTGATTTTATCTCTGATCCCCAAGTTTACGGCAAATCAGTCTAGTGCCTGTATTGAAAGAAATCAATTTCTAAGTCATGTATTAATTAATCTAGGTCTGTGTTTTAGATTATCAAAAGAGGCTTGACAGCATTGGCATTTTAAAAAGTCAGATGCTCAGATGAAGTTGAGTTGGCAGTTAGCCAGATTTTAGTTGAGACTGTGGGTGGAATACTGCTCCTGTTTTGGTTTTAGCAACTCTGTTGCACTTTTCTGTTATATTTATTATTTTTAGGGTTCTCTTTATGATCTTAGAGATGTCCTTCCCATTTAAAGGTTTTAGAAAACAGTATTTTCATAATACCCAGAGAGTGAAAAGATACCAAGTTATGAGAAGTAGCAGCTGGTAGCTACCTTGTGTGTGTTTTCTAGATAAAGTTTTATAGGGATTACTTCATTACATTCACCTGAACCTGGAAATGGCTACACCCACTGTCTTCTGCAGTACTGTATATGCATCCCTTTTGTAAGGTTTGTAAATTTTTCAGGAAGTTTTAAAAAAGTTTTTGTATTTTAAAAGTTGATGTTCAAAGGAAAAGAGCTTTTGTTTTTGCTGTGTTAAATCTGTTTGGTATGGAATTTTAAAAGAACGTATCACTGAAATACGCTAAATATGGGTCATATTGCTGTGCTGTTAAACTCTACAGTTGCATATGCTTCTTTTAAGCATTAAAAAGAAATTTTAATAACTATATAAAGGCAAAAGTATTAAGCAGGTCGTGGTAGTGCATGCCTATGATCTCAGTACTCAGGAAAGCTGAGGCAAGAGGATCTCTGAGTTTGAAGGTAGCTGACCTGCATGGTAATACCCGTCTCAAAAAGATTAAAAGATATGTTTTTTTTTTTTTTTTTAAAGCAGAAGTCTTTTTCTTTATTGGGCTTAAGGTAGCTTTTAGTCCACATACCTAGATGTTTTTCTTACAGTACTGGGGTTCCAGTCCAAAGTTTGCACATGTTAAACAAACAATATACCACCGAGCCACTCCCCATACCTTGTATTATTTTGTTTCCTAAATGATTGTCAAAGAAATAAGAATACATAGTAAAAGTAAAAGATGTTTTGTGTGTTAAATGAATACGGTTTGCTGTATACCAGGTAGCTTTCCTATATCAACTTCAAAAATACTTGAGCTCTCCTGTACCTAAATGTACCTCCTCCCAGCTCTCCATGCCGTCTTGGGGGTTGGACCCAGGGCCTTTACACTGAGCTCCACCTTCACCTCGTGTGTATGTGTGTTTGTGTGTGAGAGAGGAGGCAGGTTCTTGCTGTGTGGTTGTCCGGCTGGGCTCGAATTGCCATCCTTTTGCCTCTACCTCTTAGACTGCTGGGATTATAGGCATGTGCTACCATGCCCAATTTATAGCCTTTATGTAATTTAAAGAGAAAAAACCTTTGGTGAATTAGTTTGAATTCATCTTTGAGAAAGATAGTGCACTCCAGATACAGCAGTTATTTTTTTTTTTTTTTTCCTTCTGTTAGGTATTGAACCTGTGGTTTTATGCATGGTGAATACTTTATCACTGACCAGTACCCTTAGGCCAAATGCAGGAAAGTTTTTGCATTTTTTATTAGAATAAATCAATAACTAACATCACAGGCCAAATGTCTTTTCTACGATATGTCACAAATTTTCATTGTTTGACTCCTTGGATCCACTAAGCTGGAGTGTGTTTTCTGTATCATTTTATCATTTTCTTCCTGTCAATATCATCCTTAAACAAAATTGGTTTTAATGCATACTTAAAAGTATTTATAACTTAGTTCCTGCTGGCACATACAAGTGCTATGATACCTGGATTTCTGACCTAAGACACAGTATTTTAATGCAAGGATGTATAGCTGTGTGACCATCTTCATAAGGTGAGCCCTGCACCCTCGACGGATGTCCCTCCAAGGGCCACTGTGGTGGCTCTTTGCCTGTGTGCACTTTCTCTTCGCAGTCGCACTCACCTGTGTCCTCCTTTGCCCTGTGCTGTGTTCAGAGCCAGCACCATGTTGTCCTGAGTCCTGTGTTCCTTTCCAGGCCAGTGATTGTCTGCTTCTAGAAATGAGGCCCTGCTTCTCAGTCCCTTCTGCTGGTCAGTGTCCTACCAGTTGCCCTGCTCAGAGTTCTGGCATCTTTGATTCCTTGAGCTCCCTGGGTCCCCAGTCCAATCAGACAGCAAACCTCAACTGTTCTTTCTAACACCATCTCTCACAGCTGTCCCTTTTCCATTTCTGCCACCACTCTGCTCATTTACACCCTTATCAACTCACACAGGACTCCTGCAACAGCCTAATTAATCTCACAGCCTACTAATTGTTGCCATGCTTCCAGATTTTCCAATTCATCCTGCGCATTCCCTTCAAATTTATCTTCCTGAAACACCTGTTTGATCACTTCATTTCCCCTGATAAATTCCGCAGCCTGACATTTAAAGCCCTCCACAATCTGGCCCCAACCTGGCTTCTGTGCTTCATCCTGGGCACAGGCCAGCACAGGCCTCTGCTGGCTGGCTGGCTGTTGGGTTCTCTGTGCTCTCAGCCATGCAGCCTCAGCTCTCAGGGGGAGATGCTCTCCGGTGCGTGGCTCCTCTGCCCTGAGACTCACTCTGATTAAGCCTGCTGTTTGGACCTGGTCCTGACCATGCCCACTGGTAGGCGTTCACCCGAGGGTGATGAGATCTGTGCACCTTGGCACTCAGCAGCCCTATGGATGGATTTAGTCTTGACAGTGGGCCTAGTCTTGTCTCATGTTCACACAGGAATTGAGTTTCTCACTCATCTTTGCTGTAAGCGCTGCTGTTCAGGAATACAGTACCTGCTACTGACCGAAGTTACCTTTTGGGAAAGCTGCTTTCTTTCAGCACATGGGCTTTGCCTATGACCAGGCTGGGCCTAGAGGAGGAAGCAGTCTAGCCGATCCATGTGCTTCTGGGACCCTACTGTAGTAACCTGAGGGTACGGCCAATAGACATTTCTTTAGGTACCACTGAGATCTCCAGGACCAGCTGCTGCCCCTGGACTGTAGGTTGGGGCAGACATCTTCAAGTAGAACCAAGCACTGGCAGGAGGGCTTCTGGGAGTGACCAGAATGAGACTGCCTCCACTCACCTGGGGGGTGGGTTGCACAGTACAACTGTGCTTCTTTGTGGGTCCCAGTGCCATGACCAAAGTGATTGGGCATGCCAGCAGCTTTCTGCGATTCTGCAGGATGGTTAGGTGTGAGCTCTGAGCTAGCTCTCACTTGATCTCTGCACTGTCATCATAATTCTGTTGCCACATTGACTGAAGTGCACTGACCAGGGGTGGTATAGATGGGAAGGTCATGGATTCCACAGCACATGGTATGTCCAAAAGCATTAATAAGAGGCTCAGTGCACCAGGACAGCACAGCACAGGTCACCACCAAGGAGGGCGGTGACCCTGAAAAGTTTCTCAGGGGCCGGGGAGATAGCTCAGTTGAATAAGCATGTGCCTGGCAAGCCCAAGGGCCTGAGTTCAATCCCTGGTTCCCACCAAAAAAAAAAGAAGTTTCTTAGCAATTCATAGTCCTGCACTGCCAGGCATTGTAGTGTATACCTGTAATCCCAGCACTCTGGGAAGTTGAGGCCAGGGAGTCACAAGGTTGAGTCCAGCCTGGGCAACTTAGTGAGATCCTGTCTTGAAAACTAAAAAGGGCTACGGATGCAGCTCAGCACAAAGGATACAACCTGTCCCAAGCACCCTCCCACCAAAAATAAAATCTCTCCTTGCCCCCAAACCAAAGACAATGTTCAAAAGTCTGGCTAGAAAAGCCACAGGCCCAGATGGGCTCTATCACTAATGGGCCTGTAATTAATCTTTCACATGCAGATTTGATTACAAGATAGAACACTCTTTACACCTCAGATAATTGAGAAGCTAAGAGTGAAAATAATGAATGATAGTGCTTTTAGATGAAGAAAATGGCTTTTAAAAGTCTTATAATAAATCAGAGCTAGATCACAGCCCCTTTGGTATTGGAAAGCAATGCTCATTTTTGGATCGTGCTGAGACTCGGCTCTTCCTGACCCTGACAGATCACACCCTACCCACCAGCCACCCATCCCTCTTGCCTTTGCCCCCTATACCTGGCCAGTCCCCAGTTCTGGACTGTACTGGTCTTGTGTCTCAAAGGCTGAGCTTTCTAGTATGTCAGGGAAACCTGCCTCCTTCCTTTCCCACTTCTATACCGGCAGGAAAAAATCACAATGCTGCATCAGACTGCTTTCATGAACTGAGTCCCATAGGAAGAAAGTCAGAAAGTGGTGATCTGCCCTGCTGGAGGCCATACTTTTTCAGGAGCAGATGGCAGTCATGGTTAGCACATGGCATTCAGCAGGTCATGCAGCTCTGTGATGCTTTTGGCCTAGAAAATGGACATCATCTTACTGAACTCCAACTGCAAAGAAAAACTGCTGTGTCTCCTTAGGGGAGGGAAACCTGCTGCAGGGAGCCTGGGCTGCAGGAGTCCCCTACCTCATGAGAGACCTGCAGGATGAAGTCTGCCCTGAAGCTGGCAGCCCCAGAACCTGTTGGCTTGGTGTGTTACACATACACAGCTTCCTTCTCAAGGTAACTGACCAGCCCTAAAACTAAGCTTCATGTGACACTCTGCCTCCAGTTCACTGTTCTGCATGAGTTCTTCAGACTTTTCTATTTTAGTGTTGTCTTGGATATTCCTTGAGTTAAGGAGTTAACATACTAGTTAGGCTCAACTCAGACCATGTGGCTTGGATCCTACTTGATGACAAATTCATGTTCTATGATGTGGTCTCTTTAGACACTATGTGTGTTGTAGCCAGAGAAATTATCTTTACTTTACACTGCGTGGTGCACCTAAGTGTGTTTCCTGTCTCTACTCCACTTTCCAGGTATATTTCCTTCCCACTCAACTATCCCAATAGTTTGTGTTAGTGAGAGATCTGCATGGGTCGCTGATGTCCCCTTTGTTTTGCTTTGTATTTCAGGCTGGTCTTGAACACTGTGTATCCTAGAACTCAGTGATCCTTTTGCCTCATCTCTCAAGTGCTGGGATGACAGTGTGTCCCCTACCACACTTGCCTAGCATCCCCTCACCCAGTCCTGGCAGGGTATGGTGGATAGACACTGCTAGAACAAATACCTGAGCAAGACTTTGGGTCTCTCCTACAGCAGCTTGTTAGACTTCAGTTCCATGAGGGCCTTAGGACAAGTGCATTTGAGGTGCTCAGTAGATGTTTGCTGAAATGACTCGATTAAGTAAACAAGGGTCACTTGAGAAGCAGCCCTCTGCTTTCCATGGGCTGGAATTTGTGGTCAGTGTGGCTTCCATGAATTTAATAAGTGCTCTGTGGCTGGTAGATAGATGGTGGCAGAGAAGAAAAGCCAAGGAGCTGGTGGCTGAATCTAAACTTTAGAAAGGAAGACCAAAGGGCCTCATGGAAGCTCCACACCCTCCCCACTAGGCTCTGTGAAAACATTCGTGGGGCCGGGGAGATGGCTCAGTAGAACAAGCACTTCCCTGGCAAGTGCAAGGGCCTGAGTTCAATCCCCAGTTCTGCCAAAAAAAAAAAAAAAAAAAGCACCTAATTCAAAGTCTTAGCACTTTGGGAGACTGAGGCAGGAGAACTGCAAGTTCAGGTCGCACCAGGGCAACTTAGCAAGATCTTTTCTCAAAACACTTTTAAAAAAGGATAGGGATGTAGCTCAATGCAAGGCCTTGGATTATTGTGGGGAGAGAGAAAGCGAAGAGGAAGGAGGGAGAGAAAGGAAATAAAAGGGACCAGTGAGAAGGAAGGAATGAAGAATGGGAGAGAAGAAGGGAGGGAAGGAGGACAAATGAAAGAAAGATTAACTCATTAGAAGGTCTCTAAGTAGCAGCTGGGAAGGAAAGCTGGGCCATCTCACCTGCCTGATCAGAATGCAAAACCCGCTGCCTCTGGTCTTGCTGAGCTGCACTGGGGTGCACACCAAGGGAGGCCACAGCGCTTCTTCCTTCCTGCTTCCACAGGGACTGTCCCTGTCACTGTGCGTGAGTCTCATGGAGCAGGTATATATTGGTATGGCCAGTTTTGGAGAACATAATCTGTCATAATGTATAGCGCCAAAAATATTAATATGTTTAGACTCATTGGTCCCAGAAAAATTATTCAGGAAATTATTCAACTGAAGAGGAAAGTTATGCCTGAAGGTGTTTGTTATGTGCATTTATTTTCTGTCCATCCAGCTAGTAAATATTGACTGAAGCATTTTGCTAGAGGCTAGGAATACAAAAAAGACAAGATGGACTTATTTTCTTCAGCCAATTCCAGTGTATAGCTACTATCAACAAAACCTATACTAATGTCCAGTGTAAATGGCTTAATAAATTAGATGTAGGGATCTGTTGGTCTCACTGTGAGCGGTTCTGCCTTGGAAGCCACAGCAGCAGCCATGAGAAAGATACACAAGAAGACAAAAGCTGGGCTACAGTCTGCCTGGCAGGCAAGACTCACCCAACCGCACAACAGAATGGTCCTTTATACTTTTACAAAGTTAGTAACATGGGACACAAGGTTACATAGTGACTAATAGCTGGCGTTTACCAGACAAGATGTTTATCTCAGGACTAGGGTAACTTGTTTGCTTTAGGCACTAAGGCCTAGTCCTACCTACACACACCTGATCAATTTCCTAGCTTACTGAGCTCCCAACATCTAGAACCCCACAACTGCAAAGTACAAGGTTGAGATGCCCTAATGAGATTCTAGTAGACTTTGTCCTGACTTCTCTTTAAAATTCCTACCATTTTGAAAAGACTGTAGGATGAGGGGGAAATACTGGGTAGAAGTGAAAACAAAGTTGTGGGTCCACTGTTACCACAAGTGTGTAAGAATATGCATGCTGACCGCCAGTGTCCAAAAGAGAAAATCGAAATGCAGTCTCACTTGCTAGAATGGGAATATGGATAAGTCTGTCTATTTTTAATTTTTTGAAGTACCTTTCACTGTTATATATTTTGGGGACTGAGGTGATGGCTCAGTAGAATAAGCACTTCTCTGGCTAGCACAAGGGCCTGAGTTCAATCCCCAGTTATGCCAAAAAAAAAAAAAAGTTATGTATTTTTAATGTAAAGATTGAAGGGAAAGAGCGTAAATAAAAATTTTATACCTCAAAGGAAGAGAAAGCTCTGCAAACTGAGAAATTGGTGGGAGGCACTACTTTAGTCCAAAGGTTTAAAATGGTGATGGACATGATATCCTGTCCAAACGCTATTAGTACAAATCTTCTCATTGAATTAAGAGAAAGGATATCATGTCTGCATCTTTTACTATGAATAACCACTAGGAAGACAATAGGCAATGTATTAATTATTGAAACTGTCCTATTAATCAGTTTTGAAACTGTCTCATTGCTATTTGTTTCTCAGTAAAATTATTTTTAGAAGGCTGGGGAAATGGCTCAGTAGAATAAACACTTCCCTGGCAAGTGCAAGGGCCTGAGTTCAATCCCCAGTTCCACAAAAAATAAAAAAAAATTAAAAAAGTGAATAAATTTCAAAAAACCATAAAATATGTATCATCTATCTCTCATTTTAAAAAATGGTGATGGATGTCTGTAATCCCACCATTCTGGGTGGCTGAGGCATGAGGATCAAAAGTTTGAGCCCTGCAGAAGGAATTTAGCAATTTATAAAATCCTGACTCAAAAAATAAGGGCCAGCAAGATAGCTCAGTGGACTAAGCGCCTGCTTTGGCAAGCACTGGGATGGGGGTTCGATTCCCAGTCCTGCATGCTGTGCTGGGCCCAACCCTGGGGTGCACTGAGCCAACTGAGTCCAGGCATGGTGGTGCATACCGTAATCTCAGCACTGGGGAGGCTGAAAACGGGAGGATCGCTACAAAGTCAGAGTATAGTGAGACCCTGTACTAAATACATAAAATGAAAAAATAAAGAAATGCTGGGTAAGTAGTTTAGTATGAAGCCTCTGGGTTTAATCCCCAGTACCATTATAAGAGGGGGAATGGTGAGAGAAGAAAAGGAAGAGGAAGGAGGAAGAGAAGAGGAAAAGGCCAGACATGGTGCATGTGCCTATAATCCCAGCTATCTTGGAGGCTGAGGCAGGAGGGTCAAAAACTTTATCTCAAAATTAAAAAGGGCTAATATGTAGCTCAGTTCAAAGGCTCTGGGTTCCCAGGGCCTGACTATCCTAGGCAAGCACTGAACCACTGCTCCAGCCATTTTTCAATTTTGAGAGGGTCTCACTAAGTTGCCTGTGCTGGCCTTGACCCTTGTGCATTTGCCTCCTGAATAGCTGGGGTCATAGGGCTTGTGCAACAGTGCTCGTGTTGAGGCTGAAGGCATCTTGAAAGGACAGAGTATTAGTATCATTTGGGGAACAGGAAGGATAAGATCTTGATGCCTCCCTTAATGAACTTGCTCTAAAAGGGGTATTTTACTTTGATATTGGAAGGAAAAGGAACTCTGGGAATAAACTGTCCATATGCTTATAGAACACCAAGGCTGTGGAATTAGTTGAGCTCCTTTTGATTCATGAAGCTGCTCCTTTACAGAAGAAAAAAAAAATCTTGACTTTATAGCTTTTTCTTTTTGGTACTGGAAATCAAACTCAGGACCTTGCACTTGTTGGACAAGTGCTTGTGCCACTGGGCTCGCCCTATAGAATTTTTTTTTTTTTTTTTTTTTAGTGTATTTGGTACAGGGTCTCCCTATGCAGCTTGGAGTCAGTGATCCTCCTGTTTTCAGCCTCCCCAGCAATGGGATTACAGGCATGTGCTCATGCCCAGTCTCAGTGGCCGGCTGGGGGTGGGCCGAGGGGCAGGACCAGTGTGGCATGTGGTACGGGGGTATCAAACCTATCTATAGCTTGTTTTTAAGGCACTTATTTGGTGGTGGTGGTGGTGGTGTATGTGTGTGTATGGTACAACCTGCGTGTCACCTGGGCTATTCTCCAACTATAAAAACTAAGCTCTGGGGCTGGCCAGATAGCTCATCGGACTAAAGTGCCTGCTTAGGGGCTGGTGAGATGGCTCAGTGGTCTAAAGCACCTACTTAGAACAAGCTTAGCAAAGCACAGGGACTGGTTCAATCCCCCAGCACCACATGCCAGCCAGCCCCGCCCCCTGGTCTGCTGAGCTGCCCCCCCCCCAATAAACAAACAAATAAATTAAAGTGCCTGCTTGGGCAGACACAGGGGCTGGAGTTCCATACCCATTGTGCTATGTCAGCCCCACCCCCGGGACAGGCTGAGATGGCAAGTGAGACTGGGCATGGTGGCATGCGCCTGTAATTCCAGCACTTGGGAGGCTGAAAAACAGGAAGGATCACTACGAGTCTGATGTGTATAGTGAGATTCTGTAGACCCTATACTAAATATATAAAAATAAATAAAACAAAAAAATTAAAAAAAAAATAAAAACTAAGCTTTATTGGAGTCTGCATTCAATTCATTGAAAGAGTAGCTGGGGAGATGGCTCAGTAGGATAAGCGCTTGACTGGCAAATGCAAGGATCTGAGTTCAATCCCCGGTTCCACCAGAAAAAAAAAAAAAATTCATTGAAAGATTTGTTTTCAGGTTCATCTTTTTTTTTTTTTTTTCACTGATGTTTGAGTGCATTATTTTATAAATGAAGAGATTTCAACATAGGAATAGAGCATACTTGTTTCTTTTAGTTTTTAAAAATTTTTAAAACTAGTTGGTAAAGAAAAACACCCTCCATTGTTATGGTTTAGTGAACTTATTCTGCTTTGTAGGAAACAGAGTTAAACCTGGTACTTTTAAATGTTTCCCCAAAATTAAACATGATTTTCAGTTTTTTTTTTTTTTTTTTTTTTTTTTTTTTTTTGGTGGAACCGGGGATTGAACTCAGGCCCTTGTGCTTGCCAGGGAAGCGCCTATTCTACTGAGTCATCTCCCCTGCCCACCAGGTATTATTTTTAAATTGTATTTTTGTTTTGGTATGGCTAAATACTGCTTTTCATAGCTCCTGATATTTTCACTAATTTCGTGTGTGTGTGTGTGTGTGTGTGTGTGTGTGTGTGTGTGTGTTACCAGGGATTGTTCCTGATATTTTCAGAGAAATCAAAATAAATTTCTCCCACTACCACCAAAGGAGAGTGAATCTGAGTGGTAGCAAACACTTCCATGTAAGTCTTGTTGGCCAGCACTTCATTACATAGACACATAGCTGCAAGGGAGTCTGGCCAGGGCTATGTCTGGCTAATAATCCCAGCACAATAGGAAAGGGATGGATATCAGACGAGCAATTTGCCCTTAGAGGAGAGGCCCTGTTGTATCACAAAGCCTGAGTTGGGCCTGACTCCAGGAACATTGACTGCTGTGGATGTAGACTCATCAGTCCCCTTTCAAGCACTTCCTTAACTGGCTCACTGTCTCCTTTCTGTGGGGACAGGAAACAGGAAAATCTAGCATTTCTGTACTCCTGAAGTCATAATCCTTTAGGAAAAAACACTAGAGATCAGGCAATTGGACTCTCATTATACAGAAGACTCCAGAAGCCCAGGAGGCCCTGAAGCACCTGAGCCCTGCTGACATCACCTTGGTGCTGATACCAGAGGCATCTCTGCCAGGAGTTGGCCTGTTCTACTTTTTTCCCCATCAGGCCATCACCATGGTGCTGAGTTGCCAGGCTCATGGGACACTCTAGGACCTCCCATTACCTCGTTGGATTAGACTGTTAAAAGTGGAGACAAGGCTGCCCCATTGTTCTCTTCCTTGAGGGGAAGTCAGGGGAGTCCTTACAGTGACATGAGAAGGGACAGCTTAACCACTTGTTCCTAGGACACCTCCAGGCTAGGCCAGCAGGAGTGGTTGGAGAGGGCTTCTGATGACACAGCATGCCTGCATGGCCCTGGATGGAGGTGGCAGCTACATGGCAGGCTGAGGGGGTCAGGTTGCTGGAGCAAAGGCAGCAGCGAGGACATATGAATGTGCTCCCAGGGAACCAGGGGTGGGTAGGTGAGCTGTCAGATGGGTACACTTTTCTCCAGGGACAGCAGACTGTGGGGAAGCTAGGGAGGAGAAGGAGCAACTGGCAGCAAGTGAGTCACGCAGCCCATTCCTGAGCAGCCTCAGGCACTTTAGGGCCTCCTGGGACCAGCTCCACACCAGGTCACACAGGTCTCAGAGCAGGGCCCAGGCTCACGAGGGCCCTCCCCGGGATGGACCAGGTACCTGGCTTCTCAGCCACCTGCTCCTGGCTGGCATCCAGAGCCATCTGCTGGCTCCACCTTTGGGCCTGGCTGGCCTCCAAGGCTCCTGAGCAGCCCAACTTAGCAAGGCGAATAGCTCCCTGGCCCCCCTCTCCTGCTCTGTGCCCACACGCCAAGACCTCTGGATTCCAGGCAGCTCTCTGCAGGGAAAGGTGCCTTTCTGACTCACCTAAGGAGTCTTGACTCATGGTGGCCCTGGCCAAAGAAGCTCCAGAGCAGCCACGGCCACACCAACATGGCATCTTCTCTGCTGACATCCAGACTGCTGGCCCCACCCTTTCATGGCATGGGGAGTTATGAGCAGAAGAAACCAATTGGTTTTCTTTAATTTTTATTAGCAGAGTACATGTTTGCATGGAGTTGGTACATGAACATAGCACTTCTTTTTCATCCTTCTATCTCTTCATTGGAAAAAGATCTTCTATTGCCTGTCTTTTGTTTTTATACTTTGGGTTTCTCATGTAAGAGAAACCATGTGAAAACTTTTATATCTGATTTTTTAAATTTATATTATAGTGTCAAGCTGAATCCATTTTCCTACAGATGTCTGAAGTTTAGCCTTTATAGCAAAGTAGTACTCCATTGTGTGTAAATACCAGTTTCATTATCCGTTAATCTATTGATATATAGGCTGCTTCCAAGATTTAACTAAGAATTCTGCTGCTATAAAATGGGTATGAATGCATCACTGTAACATGATGTCCTTAACTCTTTCAGGGAGATACTGTACCTACATGGGGAATAGCGAGGTCAAGTATTATTTCTAGTTTAGTTTCTGAATCTACATACTGATTTCCATGCTAGTTTTACATTCCCACTCATAATGATATGGAGGGTTCCTCTTTCCTGGCAGCCTCACCAAATGATTTTTATCCCCGATAGTGAGCTCAATTGCAGGTCTCTTCATCCTGAACTCTTGGCCCATTATTTGTTTTTGTTTTGTTTCAAGAGGGGGTCTCACTGTGTTGCCCAGGCTGTGCTTGAATTTGAGGTCTTCCTGCCTCAGCCTCCCAGAATGCTGGATTAAAGCCATGTGCCACTACACTGGACTTCAGCGTCATTTTTCAGAGCTGACTGCTCCTCTGTGTCCTGTCCCCCATGTTGCCCACCTCAGCATTCCACTGAGTTTTGGTCCAAGAGCCCTGGAAGGGGTGGGGTGAGGTGGGGATCAGTGGCCATGGCAGACAAGGCGATGGTGGTGTGACGGAGTCGTCCACCACGAGGCGACTCGCCAGCACTTCTTGGGAGTGTCCCGGAGAGAAGCTCTTGCTCCTGGTTTTCCCCTGGAGTGCACTGTGTAGTCAGGAGCTGGAGGTCACTCCAACCTCTGCTGCCCAGGAGAGGGAGCCAGGGAGGCCCCACGATGGAGACCTCGCTGAGCAGCGGTGGACAGCATGGTGTCCTTCCCTGTCCTGCCTCTGCGTCTGCCTGACCACAGCTGCTGGGCCCAGCCACCTTCACCTCCACCAATCACTCCCCACATACATCTCTCATCAGAAAATGAGATCAATAAATCTTGGCAGGGGAGGCAGAAGCAACAACAGCAAGGAACTAGAGGGCACACAGAGGGAGATGTAGGTCACACTGTGTGGGTGGCAGACGTGGCTGCCTGCACTACCATGAGACATCTCTGCCTCTGACTCACGCCCAGGCTACAGACTGGGCTCCCCGTGTATGAGCAGTGTGTGTATGTATGGCTGTGGGTCATGTGGGGGCATGGCTGTATGCAGGATGTGGTATAAGTGGGTGCTGTGTGGAGTTGTGTGGTACATGTGATTTGTGGGGATAGCGTGTGGTTTCTGGGGGTTATGTGGTATGTGGCTTGGAGTATGCATGATGTGGTAAGGGCCTGTTGTGTGGTTTGGGGGGGTGTCGGGGGGGTTACTGGGTAGCCTGATTCTTAGGAGATCGGGAAGCTCCCCATTTATTTTACCTCTCTGAGGCTGTGGCAGGGGAGGGCTGGTTTGATTTCCTGACTGGCTCTAGGAGTGTGTTGTGCAGCCCCTCTTATGTGGAACCAGCTGTGAACCTCTTGGGAGCTGCAGGCTCGGGCTTCTCTCTTTGCTGACCCCTACCCCATCGCCTGTGCTTTCCCACAAAAGTGCAGGCCCAAGCCAGCTGAGCACACAAGCAGCCCTCTGATTCACACCTTCACAGGTAGGGCCACCTTCACCTGGGCAGTAAACATTTCCCCAGGTCACAGTGGTCCTTGCAGACTAACCTTCTCTAATTTTTACTGTCACCTCTGATCACCTCATCACACTGCCTCTTTTTGATGCCTTGAGGTTTAAGTCATGAATATTGCCCTTTATCTTGTTCCGGGCCATTCTGTGAGCAAATGTGTTTCCTAACAACTTCTGAAATACGCATGACAGTAGACAGGGTTCCTGTTTCCCTAGTTTCCTTTTTATTCCTTTGTGTCTAATACAGGTTCCTGTTTGTTTTGGTGGTGGCCACGGTACCCAGGACCTCTCTGGTGCTAAGTGCATGCTGTACCTGAGCTGTGCCCTCAGCCCCGAAGCAGGGTCATACACAACCCATGCTGAGTGTTTGTTGAAGTACTTTGGTGACACAGTAGAGCCGAGAGAGACCCTGTGAGCTAAGCGGGAGGCTCTGGAGTTTTGATGCAGCCCTTCTGCCCTGGCCCACAGCCCACAGCCCTATAGCTGCCTGCCTCCCTGCACAGGTCCAGGTTCAGAGCTATCAGGTCAGCAACTGCAGTAATGAGAACCTGAGTCTTTTCTAATTCTTTAAGAAAAATAGTGGCTGGGGAGATAGTTCAGTGGCATAAGCGCCTGGCAAGCACAAGATCCTGAATTTGGCACCAGAAACAAACCTGCAGAGAATACTTTTGTACCTACTAACCTGACTTGTATTTTTTTTTTTTTGATAGTAAGAAAATTTATTCAATTTGATCAGTTCTATGATCAGCTACAACAATGCCTAGATACCAGAACAATGTCAACAGCATCAGTGCCAACTACAAAACTGAAAAGGGTGCTATTTTAGCCCAACTAGTAAAATGAAGAAACACAAACTCCCTCTATTTGAAGGCTCTGATGATCTCCGCCTGAGCTGCACAGACTCTCGATGCCCATGGGACGGTAGGCAAGTCTACCACCACTGAGGAAGATCACATGCTTCCACCACACACTTCTTTGTAAACTTACTACCTTTTACATTTTTCCGAGGTTTGGAAGATTTTTTCTTTGCACTCTGATTTTTAGTCGATTTTTGTTTTCTTTTCTCTTCTTCTGCGAGAACTTTCCGGAGCAAATGAGCAAAAAAATCGAAGTCAAAAGGGCGTTTCTCCTGGAATGCTTTGTCTATTCTCCACCCATTTGTTTTCTCTTCACGTTTAAATTTATTCTTAATCTCTATCCTTGCTCTATGAGGAAAAAGTTGTCCAATCATAGAAAAATCAGTTCCTACCATGCTGATGGCTAGAAAGAACATATCTGTTTCTTTATTTGACCATGGTTTAGAGTAATAGTTTTTCCTAAAGCTGGAATATGTAGTTGTAGAACCACACTCAAATATAGGGTCATTTTCCTCAACAACACAAGGGCCTTTTGTCCTTAAAACTTCCACAGTTAAACTTTCTTCATCCAAAATAATAGAACCGTCTTCTGCCACTTTCACTCTCGGCACCAGCAATGGGCTATCATCTGTCTCCCTTCCGCTGCGTCATTGTCTTCAGCATCAAGAGCACTCTGGCTGTCTTGTGTGCCTCTTGTCTGGACTGGAGTCAATGATTTTTCAGTTTTCTTGTTCCAGTGAAGAAGACATTGGATTGTTATCTGGTAGATAATATATGAAGTCTGTCATAGTCATTTTTGAACGATCTGGTGGCACCTGGTTTTCATTTATGGCATATGTGATTTTCCACTGTTTCTTCTCTTTTCTCAATTCTTCTTTTAACATTTCCCGTAGTTTCTGGGCTTTGTATATTCGGTATCTGTCTGAGCATGGTGGTTTCTCTTTTGTTGGAATGGGGCTTGGCTGTGAAACATCTTGATTAGCTGTAGATAAGGGAGGAGACGGTGAAGGAGCACTGACAGTAGGTTTAGCAGGACTAGAAGTACTTGATAGTTGCTGTCTCCTCTGGGAAACAGAAGAGGATGATGTACAGGATTCTTCAACATTATTTTCACCACCAATCTTTTCATCACTGCTCGTGGGAGTCTTTTCCTGGGGTTCCGCTCCCCCGAAATCCGCCGCGGGCACATCTGTGGGCTTCGCTGGCTTCGGAGCGGGCTCTGCGGCAGGTTCTGGTGGCCTGGCAGCCTCCTGCCCACACTGTGGCTTGGCGGCAGCGGAGCTCCGGGCACCACCACCGGGCCTGACATTCGGCTTCACGCTAAGGCGCGCCCTGTGGAACATGGCGGAGCCAGGGGTCCCGGGGAGGCGGCTCCACGGCCGCGCTCAGCCCCGAGGCCCGGCCGCTGCCCGAGAGGGCTAGGACCTACGCCCTTCCCACACCTCACACCACCAGCCCTGCGGTCAGCTACCGCAGTTTCGTACCCCCGCCACCACCACCTCGTTCCCGCCACCACCTCTTCTTCATGACCCTGCCACACTAATAGCTAAGTTTCTCCCCCTGACTTGTATTTTTATATAATTTCTTATTTTGTCTCTTCCTTTCTTCCTCCTCACCCTCTTTACATACATTCTGCCCTGCACCTGTGCTTAAAATATATATACATTTTAAAGCCAGGCATGGTGGGGCATACCTGTAATCCCAGCATTCAGAAGGCTGAGGCAGGATTGCCATGTATTTGAGATCAGCCTGAGCCACAATGAGTTCAAGGCCAAGTTGAAATACATAGCAAGACCCTGTCTTTAAAACAAAACAAACTCAGAAATTTTTAAAATTAAAAAATGTAATTTAAGAAATATAAAAATTAGGGCCAGGGAGATAGCTCAGTAGAATAAGCATGTGCCTGGCAAGCACAAGGTTCTGAGTTCAATCCCCAGTACCACACACACAAAAAAAAGAAATATAAGAACTTAGCATCAAGAATGCCAATACCCCTCCTTCCAGATGGCCTACTGTATCAGTTTCCTAGGGCTGCAAAGACAAAGTACAAGATGGGCAGCTTAAACAATGGAGGCATGAAGGACTCAAAATCAAAGCACCAGCAGCACTCACTTGTGAGGGAGAATCTGTCCCATGCTGCTTTCCTGGCTGCCTGTGGCTTTCAGGCATCTGCGGCTCCTGGACTGGCAGTTATATCCCCCCAACTCTGCCCCACATGTATATGTCCAAGTCACCCCTTTTATATGGACATCAGTCATACCAAATTAGGGCTCATCTCAATGACTTTAACTTCACTACCTCTGTAGAGACCCTATTTCCAAAAAGATCACATTCTGGGGTGCTTAGGTATCTTGGGGGGGATACCGTTCGGCCCATAACACCACTGAGTATGTGGCCTGCCCCTGACTTGTGATGATCAGCTCAGTGCCATGTGGTTACAGATCCGAGCAGCATATAAGCAGCCAGCCCAGGCAATGGGACTGCACTGCACCTCTGCATGGAGCACTAACAGGTAACTTCCGAGCACCTGCAGTCCACACCTGGATGTGCTATCTCAGCAGTGTGTCAACACACACACACACACACACACACACACACACACACACACACACACAGCTTGGCTAGACACTTCCCAGGTATGGAAGGACAGTTCATCATGTGGCAGGTCAGCCTTTGCTCCTCAGGCAAAGATGAGCTGCCACCAGTCATATCGGAAGGGTTTTTGGAGTCGTGGGGGTACAGTAGCTTTGAGCTCTTACTTTGTCCCTGTGCCAGTGAGCCCTGGCCAGACATTCTGCTGGGGTAATCCCAGCAAGAATCCGATCCGAGCCTAAGCCTAAAACATGCCTACATCTCACAGGGCCATTTGTAGTCTTCCTAGAGTACATTTTTTTGCATTGCTAACTTCAAAAAAGCAATTAATTTTTTCAGACACCATGATTACATGAACACAGTGATTAATCTGATAATCCTTTTTACGAAATTACCTCTGAAATGCTAACTTTTGATCTTTTGAAATTCACTGTGCAAATTACTGTTAAGATTACCATCTTTTGGCTCTGTAAATCTTTACAGCATCCTCCCCCACAAAAAGCAATAAACACTGTTCTGAGTTTTATCAGGTAGGTCAATCAGGAAAGAGGTGTGTGACAGGAAATTTCACATGACTCTGCTACAAGTAGTGCTTGGGCTGATGGAATTGTTAGAACCTGCTGTTGCTGGTAAGATACAGTGGGGACCATCACTGCCTTGTGAAGCAGAGGGGCACATAGAATCCCTGGGTGCTAATGTCAGGGACCCCATGTGAGACAGGTCAGCCAGACTCTGAAAGGGAGGCTTTCCCCTTCTCTCAGCACACCCCACTTGGCTCAGAGCCGAGAGACCTGCTTCCCTGAACCAACACCTCACAATCCTCAGAAGTCCACTGGATCACAGGGTGGCTTCACAGATACGGTCACCTAGAAGAATTCATAAAGCCTGGCCCTGGTTACCAAGCCTGGAAGATACAGCAGTAGCTACCTGCTTTTTCTTTTTTTGGCAGTACTGGGGATTGAACTCAGGACCCTGAGCTTGCCAGGCAGCTTATTCTACTGAGCTATCTCCCCGGCCCCCACCTGCATTCTTTTTGTGAAAGCTAGTGTCTTTATTTTTGAGTAACCCCAATACATTCTCGTGACTTCCTAGAAGCATGTGTGTTACAGCCAGTCTTAAAAGTGGCAGCACAGGTCTATGTGTTTGGAAACCAGGGAAAGGACACAGCCTACTGAGCTGTGTCCCCACATATTCACACAGCAGTGTATACTGAGTACCTACTGTGTACCAGCCTCTGGGGAGTACAGGGAACACAGGAACAAGGCAGACATGCCTCCCATCTTCACATCCTTCCACTCTTAACAATGAACAAGATGAACATGAAGTGAAAAAGGAACAATGCTCATGTGTGTGGTGTCATGCAATTTAAAATCAAAGCATCAAGGAAGGCTGGGTGGCCTCAGTGACACTCTTGCCCTGGTGGACCCAGGAAGCCCATTCAAGGGAATAGGCACCAGTGCCAAGGCCCAAGCCTGTTACTAGGCCTGGGTCCCTGGAGCTGTCAGTCCCACCACTGTGGCTGCCCCTTGCTAAATTGCCACAGAAGAGTTTTCTGGAAAAACCAGCCAGACATGCTTTGAGGGCCTCAGAGGTCTGGTATCTGCTTTCTGCCCCCTGGGTTGATGGCTGTATTTCTGGTAAGACCCCAGTCACAGGGGTATCTCTTGTTCCTGTGCCCACCCCCACCCCAGGCTCCAAAACCAACCCCCAGGGTGTACCGCCTGAGCCACTTTCCAGCCCTTTCATCCCCAAGGAGAGCAAGGCCTTCTGGGTTGCCATGGAAACAGCATTTTTTCCTCCTCCCTGCTCTGTTTACCTTGGTCGGCCACTGCGGCAGAAACCAGCCTGTCAAAGAAGGAAAGGTGGGAGGGGATGAGCAAGAGGGAGGAAGCACCCCCCAAACCAGATCATTCCGGTTCCGGTTCTGTGTAAAACCCTCCACCCCCCCATCCCTGGGCACTGCAACTGCACAGTGGGTCTGCGGGGGAGAGGAACAGAAGCGAGGGGGAACCTGGGCCTAAGCAGTGGAGTGGGTGTGAGCCTGCATGCCCTAAGTGACTGGAACGGGTCTCAGGTCCTACAGTGAGGGCAGGGCAGCACTTGGGCACCTTCAGGGTGTCATCCCCAGCTGGACAGCTGCTGTGATGTGCAGGTGCCATGACATAAGCACTGCGCAGGCTGGAGTGAGGGAGCTAAAAGCTCCCCCTGGCCCACTGGTGCCTCCCCGTGCTTGCACCACTGCAGTGACAGTAGGTCATGTGGCCCACAAGGTCTTTCTGTGCAGCCCTTGGCTTAAAGCTTCCCACGGTGGTTAGGCTGTAAGCCCAGTGTTCATCCAGCTGTCCGTGAGCTACACGCTGCCCTCTGTCCTTGCTTCCCACAGCTCTTCCCTGGGCCCCCAGGAGTCCCCTTGGAAGGCACCAGAAGCCAGGTGTTGTTTGGGAAATGTGTGTAGCCCTTTCTCATCCCTTCCAACACCCCTCCACACTAGCTCAGTCTTTACTTGAGGTCTATCTCAGAGGCTCCTGGTTACTTTCCTCTTACTCAGTTGCGGAGTCTGATCACTCGCTTTTACTAATGAAGCTCCTTGAAGGCAGGGCCACGTCCTACATCCCACATCCCAAGTGCAGCACTGTGGAGTCACTAGGTGCTTAGAGAACAGGGCCCACCACCCACTGGAGGGTGGCCGAGAAGCCACCCAGCCCGTCTTGCCAACACCTGAGCTGGAGCACAGGGCAACCTTGCCAAAGACTGAAAACCAGTGATGTGGTCCACGGTCAGCTGTGGTGCTTTGGGGACCCAGTGCCTGCTTCTACCACCACCTTCCCACCTAGCTCTGGGCTTCCCTGCACACCCAACCCACCCTGCACCACCAGCTCCAAGTCCTGTTTTTAACAATACTGGGCTAGGCTGGCTGAGCAGGTGCAGGGGGATGAGAGTTCCTTCAAAAGAGAGCTCACAGCAATGCTAGCTGGGCTTCTTCTTCCAGGCTCCCAGGGTCTGGAAACTCCCTTGGTAAAGCACTTACCTTGGTCAGCCTTGGCCTGCCAACCTGTGAAAGGGGGCTAAGATCTCCAGGCTTAGGTTCCAGTACAGGTTTGCTGAGGAAAAAATGCAGGCAAAAACACTGGGCTGCATGGCAGGCAGACAAGACAGACATAAGCTGGCACTCTAGTCCTGGGTCCCTAGTGTGCAGGCAGCTCTGAGTAGTCTTCATACTCTGATTCTTGGGACCATAGCTTTGTGAGCTGTGCAGGGTGAGTGCAGGAAGATGCTGACACATGAGCCATGAGCTGAACGTGGCTGTCGCAGGGTGAGGTTCTAGCACCAAGAGCCCAGATGTACCAGGTGCCTCAATGACCCAGTTGTACTCTTTTTTTTTTTTTTGCAGAACCAGTGATTGAACTCAGACCCTTATGCTTGCCAGGGAAGCGCTTATTCCACTGAGCCATTTCCCCGGCCCTTTTTTGGGGGTTTGAAGTACATATGTGCTCCCTTAGAGAGCTTAGGGGAGATCTGGGGCACATCCTTGCATTTTCTAAGCACAAGAAGCTAGACAGCTTTAGGTGGAAGGTTCAAAAAGGATCAAAAGACCAGTCTGTCCCCTCTGAGGACCACTGCCAGCAGCTCTCCTTGTGGCCACATGCAGTACTGCTCTAAACGTTCTGGCCTGGTATGGGCACAGAATGTGGCCCAGGCTCCTAGTGTCTCTGGCCTTTTCCCCACACTGGCACCGGGCTCCTTCCTGTGGGAACTGCTGAGCTCTTGCAGAGGAACTGAGAGAAGCAGCTTGCTTGGCAGAGATGGGCCTGTGAAGACTGAGCCAACCTGAGGGGCCTGCTTGTGCACATGGGAACCTCCCTTTCCCACCATGCTATGAAGTATGTGAAAGAAAAACCCCCTAAAAAATGTTCTTGCTTGATGTTACAAATGGAAAGGTTGGCAAGGAATAGGCTCTGGGCAACGGGATAAAACCACACTTAAAACTGGTAGATTTTTTCTGGTACTGGGGATTGAACCCAGGACCTTGTGCTTGCCAGGCAAGTGCTTATTCTACTGAGCTATCTCCCTGGCCCTGTTTTTGTTTTGTTTTTTTGTTTGTTTTTTTTTTATAGCTCCTCTTCCCTTCTATTTTTTTCTACCAGTAGCTTCCAGGACTCAAAGATTCCCCAGTATAAGCCAGGCTGCTTGAGGAACTTCACTAATACTCTCCTCACAGCCTCTGAATCACCCAAACCTTTACAGACTTAAAGGACAGAAAATTTGCTTTATGGTGCTAGGATGAACTTGGGGCCTCACACATATCAGGTGAGTGCCCTAAGACAGATTTTCCAGCCCTAGGGCAGGATTATCACAGACTGAGCCGAGAGTGGACCTCTGCTCTCCCGATAACCCTCCAGTCATCTTCTAGAACTGTGATAACAGGTGGCCACTAGGCATGTAAAGCTATTTATATTTAAGTAATTAAAATTAAGTCAGCTTCACAGTTCAGTTCCTAAGACACATTGGCCACTGTTGAAGTGGTCGGTGGCCACATATGGATAGGGGCTGCCACAGTGCAGTACAGACAGGGCCAATTCCGTAAGTGCAGAAAGCTCTGCCTGTCTAGGACCTGGGCTTTGCATCTGAAGGTGAGGCAGCAGAGGGATGGCTTTACCAGCATCCTCTCCCTTCAAGCAGTGACTACATGCACTTGTGCTATTCAGTTACAGTACCTTAGTATCTGCATTTTGACAAAATACAATTTTATAAATGTGACAGGAAGAATAGCACCACCTAAGCCACTGAAACTGACATATACTTTAAAAGAGGTAAGGGAAATAAACCAAAGGAAAGAAGACTGCTCTAGATAATATGTGTCAGTTATTAGTCCTATGTAAGATGGGAGAAACTTTCTTTTTGTCCTTACAAATTTACATTGTAGCATCTAAAACTATTTGTCCTTGGAAGAGACATCTGATCCAACTATCATTCAATAGAAACACTGCAAAGTAGGAAGCGTAGAAGTGAGCAGACTTGGGTGCCCTTTCCTGCTCTGGACTTCACAGAGGTGGGGAGGTATACTGCTGGGAGGTCAGTCGGATGGGAATCGCCTTAAAGTGGAGATTCTGGAGAGGGAAGCATTTGGAAAACCAAGGCCAGCATAGGAATTGTGCTCTCATCCCTAAGGACACACGGAAAGCGCTACGATCTCACTGTGCCTTTCCCTTGGACTGCAAAGTCTTATGACTCTGTAACTACTTTTGAATTCCCTGTAGCTCCTCTAAGTCTTCAGCAAAGTGTAAATAAGCCGTACAAACTTGTCCAGCAGTGAGTGTGGCCTGCCCTACAGCTGCCCCCTTGCTGATGATGTCTTAATGGAGAAAAGGTCCATGTATCCCCGTGTTCCAGATGGTGAGCAGACAGAAGAACCCACAGTGGGGAGGGGAGGAAGGCAGATGCCTCACGATATCATGCAGAAGGGCTGCCCCAGGGCAGTGGGTGGCACCAATGCTTATGTCATACAGGAGAGCTCATGGACACACAAATTATTATCAGACAGGCAAGATGGCCTTCAACCAAATAGATTTGAATAAGATTTATTGATCAGATTGTTTTAGAAAACCAACAGCAAAACACTGACAAGGTACATAAATACAGATTGGACATTTCAGAATAAATTCAGTATATTTCCTGATGGAAAAGCTGTCCTGATCATATGGCATGCACACCAGACTGCAAAAGGACTTCCACACTATTGAACAGGACTGTGGCAAATAGCTTTAAAGTAAGGCAAGCATTGTGTGTGGCCTTAGCATACCCTGCGAAAAGAGCGAAGCCTGGGCTCACCCCTCAGAGACATGATTTAGAGAGGCCCCTCTTTCATGCTTGGTTCTCCCAGTGGCTTGCCACCATAGGCGCTGTTACAGGGAGGTGCCTGCATTTCCCTGTGCAGCTCTTTGCATGGCAGGGGCCTTAGGGAGAGTCAGCATATTTTCTGATGCCTCCTTTATATTCTAGATGTTTAATTAGGAAATCAGCAGTCACTACCGCTTGGTGAAATTGGCTTTCTCTCTGAAAACTGCCTCTGACTCACCCTGTACACTGACTAAGCAGGGCCAATAAAGAACTTTTCACAAGTTTTTAAAAAATTAAAAACATGAAATTTACACCAAAAAGATGAATATTACTTTTTAAGCATGACTTAGAACTTCTGTTCATAACACCAGATGAGGAAAGGTTGTTCTCCACCAAGTCTCCAACCTCAGAAGGGAAATGCCACTGCTGCGCATGATCTGGTGCCGGCACATCGAGGCTGCAGAGCTCCAAGCAGCCTTCCCCAGGCCCTGCCAACATTCTGAGAGTTCCAAGGCATTCAGGGAACCAACAAAATTTAAACTTATGGTGACCATTTTTTGGAACATATGGTCATAAGGCCATAAGCCATCATGTACCCTGGAGCTCAATGCCAGAAAAATGAAAGGAAAGAAAAAGAAAAATGGCTTTTTGTGCTACATCAGATTGCTGGCAAGTAGAGAGTGCCACTCTAAACATCCATAACAACACGTAAAAACAAAGTGGTTTTTTAGGGTATACAGACCAACACAGTCAGAGAGTAATCCAAGCTTTCTTATATGCCAGGCTATATGGTGGAGACAGTATCACCAAAGGAAGAAACAAAACAGCAAGGATTTGTCAAGAGCCAAAGAAATGTGTTAAAATGATGGGATCCCTGTGCCTTTCACACACAGCTTGTTCTTCCCACAGGTGCTACGAGTTCTCTGGTGGTTTAGGGGAGTCAGTCTAGGACCTGGCAGGAGATGGTGCCCAAGACTGATACCTAAACTCAGGGATACCAACTGTGGCTCCTCACAGTAGCGCCAATAATGAACCAAGTATAGCAACATGGGCTGCATATGTATTTGCTAGTTGCTAGCCCCTCTGTGATGTTCCCTGTCCTAATGCCTCATTCCACTGAAAAGGAAGTGGCCATGGGAATGGGACTAAGTGGAAAAAGAGATATAAATGAGTCAACAGTTTGATAGAAAATTTGAAACACTGATTATCTACAGACTTCTGTAATCTGAGCTTTTTACTCTTGCTGCTCTGGGTACCCAAAGGTCACTGTCAACATACCTTTTGCTTAGAAATGTTAATATGTTTATTTTTATACCTTAAAATCTCACTATGCAATGGATGTGACTGGTGTAGAGCAAATTTGTTCTTCATGTGATTGGGGCCCTGAAAAAAAGATTCTGCCAGTGGAAAGGATTTTATTTGGCCCCTGGACAATGATTAAAATCTCAATCTAGTCTACATCAGTTTGCAATATATTCAGGGCATGGCAAATACTTCATAAAATGAGGAAAGCATTTTCATCATTTAATAAGGTAGTACAGTTTCAGATAAGTTTGTGTATATATGAAAGAACTGACAGCACTAAATATTAGGTTTTGATTCTCCACTTAAGAAATGCCTTACAAGTGGACTTCCTTGTTCCTGGGCAGGACATATATACACAGGACATAGTACAAAGGTAACTGGAGAAAAATTTCAACTCTAATGAACCCAAGGAACAGTAAGTCTCTATGAACTGGAGTAAAAAAACATGGACTTGAAAATTCAGCTTTGCTAAGAGCCAAGTGATCACAATGACAACTGTTGTCATAATTTTATTCTAAAGTAGTGAGCTGGCTTCCTCAAGATACAAAAAAAGCTAGCTGCTTTATAGTCACATCCCCTACATACTCTGTATATATCCATAGGTATTACTATATATTGCACTTCAGTTTCCAGGACTGCAGGAAGAGGGGAGTTCTGTGGAGAGGCAGAAAAGCAGCAGGCATAGCCTTTCCCACACCAAGTAACAGCATAACTTGTTTTCAAGTGCTGGTTAGAGATCCAGTAAAGTGCCCAGTGACCCTTCTATAAAGTCCAGTCACCCTCATCTAACTACTCAGACACAGTCTCATTTGGTACTGAAAGCAGGCACATATGAGAGACTCTACCATACTCCCAAGCTGGTTGTACCACATCATTTTCTAGTGTTATAAAAAGACACATTAGACCAAGAACATGTTCTTTTCTGAAAATGTCACACACAAGGGCTTCAGTGCCAGGCCTCCAACATCTACCTTGAAGAAGACTGTACTCAGAAGCGTTTTCTTAAAAATGCCAGCCAGCATGGACTGACTCAGACTCTTGTCTCCAGCTTTCTGTGCAGCAGAGACCTGCCCATGGCCCAAGGCCCCAGGCAGCCTAAGCGTAGAAATTGAGCATTCAGTCTTTGGTCCTTGTGTATTTCAATGGCAAAAATCCTTTTGATGCTTTAAATAGCATCACATGTTTAATTTGGAATATAATTCTACCACATATCCAGAGAGCAGGTTGGAGTCATGCAGCAAGGCTGTTTTGAACTGGTGGGGCTGCTCTGACTGACTTTCCTAGCAGATGGTGGCAAAAGGTTAAATGCTTCAGGATTGGGAATGGCAAGCTGTAGGGGAAGATGGGGAGCTGCTCTTTTTCCTGTGTCTCCCTCACACTTCTTACCCCCAAGAAAGGACCCAAACTCCCAGACTGAGTTCTTACAAGGCTTTGCAGAATACATGTTCTATGAACTCAATCCAACATGAATGAGACAGAATAAGGCTTAGAAGTTAGGAGTCCAAGAATAGAAAACTGGTTTTCTCTTCCCCAGAATTGAACATCAGATGGTAACTTTTTAGCCATAACTCAAAGATATTTCAAATATACACATCAGCCAGAGATTCCTTCTGGGGTAAAAGAAAAATGGATTTTAAAAGCAGGGTGAAAAGAGGCACTTAAAGGAAAAAATATGTCTGAAATCTCCTGTGTGGGTGTCCTGTAATCAGGGGACTGTGGGAGCATCATACTGTGCTGCCCGTGCCCCTTCAGCACCTTGAGAACACCTGTGTGCCCACAGGGCCACAGAGCAGCCTGCTCACCTCCTCTAGCAGTATGATGGCAAAGCATGTAAAGACATAGGTCATTCTGAGAATTAACAAAACAGAACTAAAATTTCACACCAAAAAAAAAAGCAAATGATATTCTTTCCTTGTGCTAGTTTTAAAATGATATTTGGTTCATGAGGAAGGACAACCTGTGGGTTTTCTTTCAAGCCCTTTTATCCTATTACTAGACAAGAACAGCACCTTGCACAATGAAGCAGACAGCAAAACAGGCAACAAGCTAGAGTAATCATGGGCCACCTGCCTGAGAAAATGGCAGGGACATGGTCTAGAGAGTGGGACGGAAACAAGTGCTGAGAAGGAAATGGCCAATGTGAGAGTCAAAGTAGAAGCCAAGTTAGCAAGTCCAAAGGGCACAGGTGCTCGCTGTCCCGCTCTCCCACTCTGGCCTTCACACTGCATGTTTAGGATCTATAATTCCCTGTGAAGAATTCAGAGAGATATTTAAAACCTTAATAAGCATCAGAAAATTTCAAAACTGCCTAAAAGAACTCTGACAATCACAGGTTTTTCAATTTAAAACTTTTTTTTGACAATTGTAAGTTTCTCAATGTAAGAATAACATAAAGACTATAACACACACACGTCTTTTGAGAAGTCAACTCTGTCCATTGCTGGTACTATGAGGAGAAATCACTGCTGAGCTACCTCACTTTCCTCCAAAGCCAAAGGACAGGTTTCAGTACCCATGCAGCAACACAGCCACTGCTGCCATTAGAGCCTGCTACTCAGACATATCTTGAAAAGACCAAATTAAACACCCAGGTTTAAGGATAACCTGCAAGACTATAACATTTAGTCTTTCATTCTATCCTCCAAACTACTACTTGTAGCTGTTGCTGGATTTTTAAATTTTATCTTTGCTAATAATAACATTTTAATTTGTGGAGCATTGGTTGACATGGTCAGTATGTTCAGAATTCCTTTTTAAAAACTTCTTTATCACATCTTATTTCAGAAAATTAATAAGGTACCTTCAGGCTTTCCCTTACTTCTATCAAGTAAAAGGGAATATGTGAGTAAGTATGTGGGTGTATACTAGGGCAGAGGGGAAAGAAGCAAAGAAAAAGCTCATGGGAAAGTGATATGTCCATAAACTTAAAAAACCAATTTACAGAAAGGCATCTGATGTATTTTCTGAATAAGGCCTTGATCAGGGTACCAATCCTCTTTGTAGCACATTCTACACTGCCCATAAATAAAAGAGTCTCTTAAATTAACATTTCCAGTATCAATGAACAGTCCAGAAATCCTCATTTCAAGCGCTCGATGAGGCCCTGTGTTAGTCCAAGGTGCAGAAGCTGTGTTCGAGAGAGGTTTGCTAGATTGGGGAAGGCGGCGAGCAGCTTCTCCCATGCCAGTTCCAGCAGGCTAGGCACCACCAGCCAGATCTTAAACAATGACCCAGTCCGTTTGTTTTCATGGATGTTCACCACTCCTCCATGAATGTACATGCAACCAGCCTATGAACAAATAGCAGTCAGAAAAGGACACATTCAAACAGAACAGAAAGATACATCAAGGCCAAAGATTCAGCAAGAAAAGGAAATAAAGCACAGGAAACTGAATCAAGATAAGAAACAAGCAAGTTTCAGTAATAAAGTGCTTGCCCAGCATGAATGAGGGCCTGGATCCAACCCCCAACTCCAGAAGAATTTGTCACTGATCCCCACATATGCAGAGATCAATAGAGTTTAAATAATTAATGTTACTAAGAAAAACTATAGGGTTCTTTGGGTTTTTTTTACTTCAACAACTTTACTTTCTATTCATTAACATTAACCTTAGACAATATATCCAATGTGTCAAGTGCTGTGAACACAAAGATAAAAATAAAGGCCTCTACAGTGGTGTCTTCAATAATATGGTGTCAGAGGTAAAGCTGCTCTGCTCTCCCAGGAAATACCTTTGATATAACTGTCTGGACCTAAAATGTTGCATGTAGTGTTCTTCTATATTTGGTTTCTTCTAATTTGGATACAATGGTATTTTCATCCCCTTTTCTCTGAGGAAGAACTAGCTTCAACAGTAAGCTATGTAAAAACATATTCTTAAATCTAATATCAGCATCTTTTTTCTTGCTAGTATTTTTTCTAAAAAGATTTGTTTATGACCTACAACTACGTAAGGAAGACATGAAAATAAAAACTTACTGGTGTAACAGCTGCACAGTGAAAATAAACTGGCTCTGGCATGGTAGCAGGGAGTTTTACCCATTGAAAGGTCTGTAGGTTCAACTTCCAGATATCTCCCAGGATGACTTCTCCATTATAGCCCCCACAAATAAACACATCTGCCAAGAAAAGAGAGAGCCAAGATCACACAACAGAAAAGAGCCAAAGCTACAGCACACAGTATAGTGTAGATCACATGGCTGGCTGCTAATTAAGCAGACTGTGCCATGGAGAGGACTTCAGCTGCGTGGTCTTTTGTGCTACTGGCTTGTCTCGATAGAACTGGGACACCACATCAGAGTCTACTGAGACTATAGATACATGCCTGTCAGGCTTTTTAAATTCAAACACCTCTAGGTTTCATGCACAGAAAGGGAATGAACAAGAGGGCCTATGGGGAATAAACAGGAGCCCCAGGGGAATCAAACAAGCTCTGAAAGGGGGTGGTTACGTAGCTCTAGCACCAGGGGTACCATTGGTGTTGAACTAACTCATGGTGATCCTCTTGCCTCAGTGTATGGGATTACAAGCATACACCACACCTGGCCCTCACTTTTCCAAGAGAAGTTGAAATTCTGAATGGGGATGGGTATGGTGTTATTGAAAGAGCTACTGGAAGAAGGGATGGGTTGGGGACTGAAACCAGGGCTACTCAACCACTGAGCCACATTCCCAGGCCTTTTATATCCTTGTACTAGGGATTGAACTCAGGACCTTGTGCTTGCCAGGCAGGTACTTATGCCACTGAGCTGTCTCCTCAGTCCCCAAGTACTTTTTCTTTTCAGATAGAGTCTTGCCATATTCCACACAGTCTTGCAGGTTGGCTTGAACTTGTGGTCCTCCTGCCTGAGCTTCCCAAGTAGCTTTGGATTACAAGTGTGTGCTACCATGTTCAGTAAACATTTTAAGAGTTGGCTACGAGTTTAAAAAAACTTAATGCACACAGAATCCAAACATAACACACCTACAGACCACCAGTTTTCAAATTCATTTTAATCAGTGTCCTGGAAAGAGCATTTATGTGCCCTTAGAGATAACTGTCCTCCTTAACCTAAGGAGAAACTCTCACTGCAGTGTGCAGTTCAGGGGGGTCAAGAAAGCATTTTCAAGGGGCTGGGGATTTAGCTCAGCAATAGAAGTATAATGAAAGCACAGGTGTACTAGAGATGGCAGAATAATTCAAATGAAATCTCAATTATGCTGCCAAAATGGTAAGTCTTTCGAACTCATGCATATACACCTTCTTCCTAGAAAAAAATGTAAGATGTATCAAATAGTAAAATAAACTGTTTATTCAGAGAAAAGTTATTGGACAAAGAGTCTTTTATTATACTTAGATAAGTAGTCAGTACTGCTCCTTTCTGAAGTCATCCAATGCCTTTATGCCTTTGTTGTTATATGGCCAAAAATTAAGCTCAGAGTTCTACTTGAAATTAGAGAACAGAATCAACTTTATGAAATAATACTCTGAAGGAGTTATTACGGTTTTAATACAACATCCATTGAGGTCTGTATCATATAAACCCCCCATTATTAGTATTACAATATAATCACAGATGCCTCCTGAGGTCAGCTGTTAAAAGATCAGAGGTATAATACAAGCTTATTTATCACCAACTTTTGAGTTGTTTTATAACTGAGGGAATCCAGACACTAAACCAGTTTACATTTTGGAAAATGGCAAGAGATGCATAACTTTTAGCTTTTCTGTTAAGGTTAACCTTCAAGACTTTCCCCAAAATTATACATCTCTTTTGAGGCACAATCATTAGAAAATAAATCATTCTCAGCAGCTACAATTACAGAAATGGAATAAAAATGTCATTTAAAATCCTTACCATTTTTTATTTGAACACAACTGTGACATCTTCGGGCTGCAGGAAAACCTTCCAAACACATAAACATAGAAATTCCATTACTTACATACAGATGAGTAATGACACTGATAGGACACAGCACATGACATATTATGAATAACTCATAATAATCCTTTTGTTGCATTAAACCAAATTTGAGGGTAGAAATATAGCTCAGGGGTAAAGTGCCTGCCTGGTAAGCACAAGGTCCTGAGTTTGATTCCCAGTATGAAACAAACAAACTTAACTAATCCTGCCAAACTTCATTTTAAAACCATCATAGTCATCTCATTACAGCAGTACAAGGTATCAGGAAAACAAAATGCAGTGGGGGCACAGGGCCTAACAGTGACTTCCGCGAGGGCTTTCATCCTCAGAAGCCTTTGGAGATCTTAATTTATTTTATTTTATTTTATTTCATTTCATTTTATTTTATTTTATTTTAATTTTATTTTATTTAGCAGAACCAGGGATTAAACTCAGGTTCAGGCAAGCGCTTATTCTACTGAGCCATCTCCCTGGCCTGGAGATCTTAATTTAAGCTCCTATCTCTCATCACACTCATATTTCCCCACTTTTTTTTTTTTAAATTTTATTTATTTATGCGTGTGTGTGTGTGTGTGTGTGTGTGTGTGTGTGTGTGGCCAACTCAGCCCACCAGGGGGCGGGGCGGGCTGACATGTGGTGCTGGGGGATTGAACCGCGGTCTCTGGGCTTTAGCTAAGCTTGTTCTAAATAGGTGCTTTAGACCACTGAGCCATCTCACCAGCCCCATATTTCCCCACTTTGATCACAGAATCCAACAATCCCTATCAAACTTTTCTTTGCTCCAGTACTAAATAATAATAACTGGCATAAAAACATAAGTAATTTCTAAAAATAGTTCAATACTTAATTTGCTATATAATTCAAGAAAACTACTTTTTCCCCTCCCCAAACAAAAGTATAAAATATAGGGCCAGCCTGATAGCTCAGCAGACTAAAGCGCCTGCTTAGGCAGAGTGCATCAGCCGGGGTTCGATCCCTGGCGTGCTGTGCTGGCCCCACCTGTGGGGCAGGCTGAGATGACAATGGAGACTGGGTGTGGTGGCGGGTGCCTGTAATCCCAGCACTTGGGAGGCTGAAAACAGGGGAATCACTACGAGTATGATCTATGTAGTGAGACCCGGCAGACGCTGTAGATCCTGTCCTAAATACAGAA
>NW_004524736.1:6218903-6244485 GCF_000260255.1 Octodon degus | reverse complement strand
CAGTCTCCTGCACCTATTTAAGCTTGCCTACACAGGTGCTTTATACTGTTGAGCTATCTCGCCAGCCCCAATAATTATGATTTTGGCTAGCCTAAAAAATAAAATTTAAAAAAATTTTTAGGAGCAATTTTAAGAAAACTGAGTAAAAACCCTCAGATTTCCCATATAGAAAATCGGACTTTTAGTGGCAACTTTACAAATACACATTCTTGGTTCAAAATCCTTCTATTTATCCTTTGCTTTTCTCTGACCAGAAAAATAATAAGCAAATATTAAATAAGCAGTTGGAAATTAACTGCACATACAATAGCAATTTTTACAATTCATTAAAAAATAAAGAAAATGAGAATGCAATGAGAAGCAGAAGTACATGTGAGTCCTGGTTTTCTTCTGTGTGCTGCTCTACATTTCCTATAGTGAATGTGTATTGTAACAGAAAAAGCAAGCATTGATAAGGAAACACAGGAATGCAGTTTTGACAAAACATAAAAAGAATATTAAGGTTCCAAACAGGCCAGGAGCTCTGTAGCCTAGTCTAGATTTCCCCTGAGATATATAACCAGCACATTATAGAAATGCCACAGGGATAGATGAATAAAAGCCCTTCAGCTTTCTAAAGTTAGTGACATGTAGTCCTAAAAATGCCTATTCTGAGATACACAACACTGACGATAAGATGAATGTGACATTCTGGAAACTGTGGTTTCAATTTTAGTCTGTTGTTCCATCCTAGCTACTTCACCTTCCTCCTAGTCACTTTCCTCACCCAGTATAAGGACATAATTTTCACACAGTGTTTTCAGTGTGTGATAAATGCCACTGTCAACTGGAAAGTTTATCAGGGGTGCAGAGTTCAACTTTATATTCAAATAGTAACTATGCAAAACAGGTATTGATGAGAAAGCTTCTCAAAAATTAAAATACCTAAAACAACAGACTTATCTTTCTTAGTATGATATACACCTCTATCCTCACTCTTCCTTTTTTTTTTTAATACCTTGTTTAAGGAATACGCTGTCCAGGAAGTACCACCTCCCAAGATATAAATCCTCTGCCCATCGTGAGCGATTTCATGCCTGTATCTGAAATGTGCAATAAAATAATGTTTATAATTAAGTGAAATATAATCTACTTAAGACTTGGCTGTAGTAGTGTATTATATCATTCTTTATAATAATAAATTATTAGAAATAGCCTATTTGGCGATGATAAATTGGTTAAATGTATTCTAGAATATACATAAATTACTACACAATAAGAATGCAGGAACAGAGGATGGTTAAAATAATGACAACTTCTTTTCATGTCATTAACCAAAAAATTAATTATACTAAGAAACAGGCTATCATGTCACTAAAAGTCTATAGGTACATAAATATGCACAGAGAGTGACCATAAGGATATAATCTAAACATTAACTTTAGTTATCTTTCTGAGTTTACATTTTCTAAAAATGTTCTTCATTTTGCTTATTTGTGTTTTCCAGGTTTTTAATAATCTTTTTGCAGTAACTTTGTATAAGGGACAAGTTATTACAGGGTTTTAAAAAGTGAGGTAGCTATGGTTAGAGATCCTGAACTATGAGTTTTCAAACTAAAATACTTATTTGGCTGGAAATTATGCCACACAGAACTGTGAATATAATATGAAATACCCATCAGCGCTCTTATACAAGACGTCTAGTTATAAGCTAAAACAATTTATAATACGTCCATAAAATGACTTAAAGAATACAACCATGTAAAAATGCTTTTAAAACAATTTATTTCCTTCTTTCCCTGAAAGCCCCAGTGCTGATAAGACAAATTACATCAAAATCATTCTAGTAACAACCCATTTCCCAAGTCGTCTCATAGTAGTTCGGCAGTGATCAGCCCACTAACACACTGCAATACAGATATATCATGTAGGTGCTTTCTTAGCACTAACGGTGAAGGAAATTCACAATGATTAAACAGGAAATAAAAAAATATTTACTGTCTTCTTTTAAACTAGAAAGGAAATAATTTCAAGTTTCTGAATAAATTTAAGTCTAAGAAGAAGCAACTATTATTAGTGAAGAGCCCAAGCCAGTTATGGTGGCATACTCTCCAAATCCCAGCTCTGAAAGGCTTGAAGCAGTAGGTTAGAAAGTTTGAGCCCAGGCTGGGTAACTGAGTGATTCAGTGAAAGCCTGTCTTAAACTAAACTTGTTTTGGGGGGAATCAAACCCAGAACCCTGTGCTTGCCAGGTAGGCACTGTGCCACTCGGCTTATATCCCAGCCCCACACCAAACATTTTTAAGAGGGTTTGGAATATAACTCAGTATGAAGGCCCGAGGATCAATCCTAAGTACCAAAGAAGAAAGGTCCAGGACTCCTAATAGAAGCCAACTAAAGGGCTAGGGAGATAGCTCAGCAGTCTAAGTGCCTGCCTGGCAAGAGCAAGGACTTAAGTTTAATCCCTACTGTGTAATGAGACCCTGTATCAAATAAATATTAAAAATGTATATTTTTATTTTATTTTTTTTTACTTCTTATATTTTGTTTTTATACTTTTTTTCCATTTATTTTTTAATTTTATTTTTTCAAAGTTTTATTGATAAACAGATAGCAATGAGACAGTTTCAAATCAAATCGGAAGTACAGTTTCAACAAATAATACACTGCATATATTCTTCTTAGTAGTTAATTGCTGTACAAGATGCGGACTTGTGATCCTATTTACAAACACCATTAGAACAAATCATTCTATATATAGTTAAGAGAATGCAACTATATATCTATCCCAACCACTTTGAATACACAGATACAAAATGGACATTCATTGGTATACCCCATTTTTTTCTAAGTTCCGTTATTGAGTATTATAGGTGTATAAACTCAGCAAAATATTCTAAAAGAGTCCAGTAGCCCATAATAGCATTGGGTCTTCTGTTTAACTGGCAATGTCAGAAATTATTGACCTGAGTCCCCCACAGCTCAACTTAACAGCATGACTTTATTTCCTATATTTCGTCTTCATACTTTTCTACTGGATGGTTAAGACCAAGGTAAAGCAGGACCTATGCAACAAGAGTTGTAGCTTTTGGGTCTGAGAAGGTCAGTGAAATGCCCTCAGGATTTATCCTGATATCCTGTACCTCAGATTGTACAACCTTTGTCAGTGCAGCCATGTGGATGAGTCACGGCCATTGCTTGGCCAATGTGCTCTCTGTGAAAGCCTGAGAGAGTGTCTTCTCCCCATGTGACTCTCCTTAGGCACACTCTACGTCATCGATCTCTTTCCTCTTTGGCCCCATAATCTTCTTGATCAGAAAATTTGGGACACTACCGAGGTACATGATGTTACAGTACAGGTTCTCATATGTCCTGAGTCTTAATTGACCTTAGAAGACTAGGGCCAAAATGTTGACTTTCCTTGTAGCCCTCCTTTTTCTCTAATTTTGGTCTGCAAACTTAGGTTGTTAACCATCCAGAAGACAAGCTTATTGTTATTATCAAATGATTTAGGCTATCAAGCTTAACCTCACTATCTCACTGCATTTCAAACATCTTAGGCATAATAAGGAACAGGTATTTTTCATGAAGTATTGATATGTTGAACTTTAAGTCCTTGCATAATATGATAAAAAACATTTAAAAATTAGATTATATTTTAAAAATAGGATAAAGAATTCTATGCTTCTCATGTTTGCACATAAGTCCAAAAATCTCACCATATACAACCTTGAAGCAGGACAATCCCACAATATTCCTTTTCCTGTCTCTTGCTTTCATTCACCACCCCCTTCTTCTTGAACATCCACCTACCTGAGAGACATCTTAGCAGTAACTGGCATGTCATGACAAGCCGTATTTTAAATAAAGGCAACTAGAGAGAAATATGTGTTATGACTGGATCAATCCCTTTCAAAAGACTCACCTCTAAACCTGAGCTTTTGAAAGTGATTGAATAGGGCTGTAACCTAACAAGCAGATTAATCCACTGATGGGATGGATCTATAACCTGATGGTATTACTGGAAGGGGATGAAGACTTAGAAGGGGACCTAATTGAAGAGAGTACAACAAGTGGCCCCCAGCCTCTTCCTCTCTGGCTCCTTCCCCTCTCTCTGCTTCCTGGCTGCCACAGGTGAGCAGTTTTCCTCCCCATGCCCTACTGCCATGATATTCTGCCTCACCAAAGGCCTAATGAAACTAAGGCTGAAATCCCTGTAGCCATGAGCTCAAATAAACCTTTCTTCCCTTAAGCTATTTATATGAGATATTTTGCCCTAGCAATGAAAAGTTGAAACACTACATAATGCTGGACTGTTTAACAGAGTACTTAAAATAAATGATCCTTCTTTCCACCCACACATCCAGCCATCTTTCTATTCATCCTTTCTTCTATCTAACCAATATTCACTGATCACCAGTATGAACTTCGCTTGTAATTGCTACCACTCCTTTCTTCCTCAAAGTATTACTAGTAAAGGAGATAAAAAAGCTTTTACCACTGGTTTCTTCTTCAAAGTGTTACTGTCTAATACAGAAAGACTAAAATGTGTAAGAGAAAAATAACATGGAAAAGTCTCATAGTTTAGGAGAAAATACCACTTTCTCATCAGAATACCTTTCTTTTCTACTGATCATAATCAACAGCAAGTTAGCTATTTTAACTGTGGCCAAAGGGTTGTCTTCTTATTGCCAATATTCTGCACATACTCAAATGCCAACAAGACAGACGGACTCACCTTTCCTCTGGGAGGTCACAGGACAGGTTGTTGGGTTTCAGCTGTGTCCACTCTCTGGTATTGAGATCTAACTTGTGCAAGTCTGTGCTGTAAATGTAGCCAGTTGTCCCTCCAAAAACATAAAGAGACCCATTGATGATGGCCATGGCCTGGGTAATGAAGGAAGGCAAACAAGGTTGACTTGTTAACATTTGATGAAACGTAGGGGCCGGGGATATAACTCAGTGGTATTAGTGCCTGCCTGGCAAGTGCAAGATCCTGATTTTGATCCCTATTACCGTGCCCCCCCAAAAAAAAGTAAACATTAAATGCCTCCAAATCAGGTTTTATGAAATTCTCTTCTTTTTAAACTATTAAAATATCAGATTCTAGTTGGACATGGTGGCACACACCAGTAACCAGTACTTGGGAGGCTGAGGCAGGAGAAGTGGCAAGTTCAAGGCCACCCTTGCCTACATAGTGAGATTCTGTCTCAAAAACCATCACCAGCACCAGTGAGATAGCTCAGTGGACTAAAGTGCCTGCTTAGGCAACCACAGGGACCACAGTTCGATCCCTGGCACCACATGGCACACCAGGCCTGCCTCCAGGGCGGGCTGAGCAGGCCACACACAAAAAAAATTAAATTAAAGGGCTAGAGAGATAAGATAACTCAGCAGCATAAGCACTTGTCTGGCAAGCACAAGGTCCTGAGTTCAATCCCCAACACCAAGAAAAAAAAAATTTTAAATAAAACAAAACAAAATAAAATAAAATAGCAAACACTTAGACGACTAAAGACTTTTGAAGAACTTGAAGATTACCTTGTAAAAGGTACAGCTTTATAAGTTCTATCTAGACATACAAGGGGTTAGTTGATTCTTAAGAGGCCCTAGCCAATATCACAGATCATGGACATCACCATGTTCATTAAAGGCTGGTTTTTCCCTAAGAAGTCTGAAGAAAAATTCTCTCAAGAGGCAGCAGCAGATATGGAAATACACCACCAGAATCCTGTAAATAAGAAGTCAAGTTGGTAGTTCAGGATCTTGACATTTTCTATGAGACTCCTTTCTTCAATGTGAATTCAACTATTGTTATGGTTACTTCTTAGAGTTTAAGTGCCCCCTGTGGTAGGATACAGGGTGATCCACTATGTCTTCTTTCAAAGTTAAAACTCAGAAACTGTTTATCAGTGCACTTCCAGCTAGTTGAGAAAGAAACCAAAGTATGGTTAAGTTTGGCCCTTTATTGTCAAAAGAATCTCTGATGTACGACAGGTATTGCCATATCTTTCTGGATGTAACTGAAAACCTAAATATGGAACTTAAACTAATCTCTTTTCCTTTTTTTTTGGTGGAACCAGGGATTGAACTCAGGCCCTTGCGCTTGCCAGGGAAGTGCTTATTCCACTGATCTATCTCCCTGGCCCCTTAAACTAATCTCAACCAATGCTTTAGCTCATGTAAATGTCTCAAGTACAGGGATCATCTAGCCTGCTACTTGGGAAAGCTTTTTATAGACACCTAAGAAATAACGACAGCACCTAGATCAAAGTACACAGAGCTCCATCCTTCATGGCGGGTGTGTGTGTGTGTACCAATATTCTAACAAACTTCTAAACAGGTCTAGATCATAACTTTGAAGCGGATTTAAAAAAAGAGTGGGAAAAAAAAGGAGAAAAATGGCAAGAGCTGTAAATTACAATTTTACTAATAGAAAAATCAAAACACAAACACATGGCCAGTTTTGATGGCACACGACTATAATCCCAGCACTCAGGAGACTGAGGGAAAAGGACTGCTGGGAATTGAATACCAGCCTGGACTATATAGCAAGACCCTGTCTTAAAAACTCAAAAAATAAAACAAAACAAAAAACCAACCACATAAATTACCTCTTTGTTTAAAAATAAACTGGCAGCAATATAAATATTCTGACATTGTCTCTAGATTAGAAAAATACAAACAAATACATTCACATAATTGGCCATAAACTGGTACCTGTCCATATATACGACTGGGTTTCTTCCCCCGACAGCTGAGTAAAGCCCATCTCTTATACTTCACATTACAGACATGAACATCGTTGCCGTTGCTCTCACCAAAGGGAATGCCTGTACCTCCAAACACTAACAGGTTGTTTCCATGCAGCACCACTGGAAGAGAAGAAACACATATTTCATTTATGTACTGCACTGTATTTCCCCACAAGCCCAGAATATCTGAAAAACTTAAAAAAACTACTTTAATGATATGATACATCAAACATTTGCATCAAATTACTATATACAGAAAAAGGTACATAATTCACATAGTACAGACCAGTGATGACAAACCTATGACATGTGTGTTATCTGCTTTTCTTTTAAGACAGAAATGTTACATTGCCAGTTAAACAGAAGACCCAATGCTATTATGGGCTACCGGACTCTTTTAGAATATTTTGCTGAGTTTACACACCTATAATATTCAACAACGGAACTTAAAAAAATTGGGATATAACTATGAATGTCCATTTTGTATCTGTGTATTCAAAGTGGTTGGGATAGATATATAGTTGCATTCTCTTAATGAATAGAATGATTTGTTCTAATGGTGTTTGTAAGTAGGATCACAAGTCTGCATCTTGTACAGCAATTAACCACTAAGAAGAATATATGCAGTGTATTATTTGTTGAAACTGTACTTTCGATTTGATTTGAAACTGTCTCATTGCTGTTTATCAATAAAACTTTGAAAAAAAAAAAAAAAAGACAGAAATGTCAATGCATGAGTTGTTTTTTCTAACCAAAACCTAAGTATTCAGGTCTAATTACAGTGCTGGCACTTTTCTTAAATGAGTCTTGGGGTATAGTAGAGACACTCATCTCCAAAAGGGTAGCCATCACTGGTACAGACTAAACCATATGGCTCATTGTGAAGTGTATAACAAAGAGTCAATATGTTTGTGGAATTCATTAAATTGAGGTGCAACAAGGCTACGTTAAGCAGGGTAGACCACTACTGCTCAAGACAGTTCAAGTACAGCACACAGAGGAAAAGGAGACATCCTCTTTGCCTCAGTAAAGATCCTGTGGGCCTCAGGATGAGGGATAAAGGGATAATTCTGTATTTGTCTCTATATTTTAAATTATGATTTATTTATTTTCTGTATTTTAGGGAAGGGTATACAGGGTGTTCAGGGTCTCACTACTAGATCAGACTCAGTGATCTGCCTGTTTACAGCCTCCCAAGAAGTGCAATTACAGATGTGCGCCACCATGCCCAGTCTCAATTGCCTCTCAGTGTGCCCTGGGGGTGGGGCCAGCACAGCAGGCCTGGGGATTGAGCCCCCAGCTCCTGCACCTGCTTGCAGGCACTTTAATCCATACAGCTATTTGGCCAGCCCTTAAATTATGATTTTTTTTTTTTTTTTTTTTTTTTTTTTTTGCGGAACCAGGGATTGAACTCAGGCCCTTGTGCTTACCAGGGAAGCGCTTATTCCACTGAGCCATCTCCCCGGCCCAAATTATGATTTTTTAATCCTTTACTACATAAAAAGAAACATCAATATCCTGCAGGTAAATATGGTGCTCTTTCTCTACCTCTTTTATTGCTGACCCAGCACACACTCTCACTTATGCAAAATAGTGCCACTCTCTTTTTTCAGTGGCTTTTTTTAAAAAAAGCAATTATTTAATTGGTACAATGTAGTAGTCCACAGTCTGGGTCCAGAAACAGCAAGAGTTGGTTTAAATTTCACCACCATCTCAGGAAAGCTATTTAACCTGCCTGACTTAATCTCCATAACAAATCTGTATGGAAAAAATTAGCTTCTCTGTGTTTACAGATGATGTAACAGAGGATAACAGTGGTTTAAATAACTTGCTGAGGTATCCTAAAAGGAGGTCTGCCAAAGTAGTATTCACTCCTAGACACTCTGGCTCCAGAGCCTGCACCTTAACCCATTACCCTCAGGGATTCTCTAAAGCCTGTTTCTTCATTTGTACAATGCCAATCACGACAGTACCTACACAAAGAAATGCTACATAAATAAAGCAGATAGGTATGAAGTGCTCTGCTCAATAACTGATCACTGCTATAAAGCTATTTATTGATGGATTGCATTTTACCTAGCATATATAAGATACTTTATCTTAAACCCTCTGAAATATTATTAATCCCATTTATAGGTTAGGAATAAATCTAAAACTCACCTGACAAGCAAATGGTATTCTGCTGGATTCAAACTCAGGACCTAAGTGATTCTGAATCACCATGCTATATTATTATGTTTTGTACATTTTATTGTAGTAAAATATCTATCTGTTAATAGGGCCTTGTTATATTACAATATTATAAATCATTAACATAGAACGTGTGACATCGAACCTGGCTTCTCAGATATTTCCAAAAGTCCAAAGTTCAGAACTACTTGTACTCACGTGACATAGATGCCAATTCCCGGGGCATGTAGCCATCTGTACCCATTTGGTGCCATACTCCCGTGGCAAAATGATACCTCCACAGCTCCCTGAATAGAGGATAGTCTTCATTATCTGGCCCTCCTGATTCATCGTAGTCCGGGTTATACCCTCCGAACACATAGAGGTTGGTATTATCGGCCACACAGCGATGCCCACTGCGCGCTGGTGGAGGTCTATGGCCTAGGAGAGAAGAAAACACTTTTCCACATGTGACCGACCAGATTAAAGGCACAAACATTTGAACTTCAAATGGGAATTAGAGAAGATTTATAATGGATGTATTTTTTATTTAAAGAGGTTATCTTATATATTCACATATATTAAGATTTTAAGAAGCTAATCTCCACTTCTATTTCATATGACTTTTAAATTTTGATAACTGTAAAAAGATTTTTCCCAAGGGAGATAACCAAGTAATGTACCCAAGAAAATGGCTAGCAATTTGGAATTTTCAAGAGAAGAAAAAGAAGAGGTTTAGAAATCCAAACACTAACAGGACAAATTATATTTCCTTTGAAGAGAAAAAAACACAGGCAAACTGAATTGTGAATATTTAAAAACTACATAAATATGATAAAAATATGAATGAATCATGTATAAATAAAATATACACATACAAAATATATGATTTTTCCACAATATATAATTACACACTTAAAAAAGAAAACTGACAAATTTCAGCATTTAAATACCATTCCAGATATTTAACAAAAAACACCTTTGTACTGATTTCAAAAAACATCTTTCAAGCAAAAGTATTACTAAGAAAAGCTATTTTATAATTTATAATTGAAATTTCTAATGTTTAAAATATATCAACTAAAAAATAAATAAATAAAATATATCAACTATTTCACTAAAAGTTACTTACAGACTATTTTAGTGGTTTAAAAAAACCCAAAACTTTATATTGTTATCCTTATAATCTTTTATACCACTCTACATAAACCCTTGCATGGCTACAGAACCAAAGATGCTTAAATATACTGTATATGGGATAAAATAAGATGCTATTATTTGTTACTCTAAAGACTGATCTACTTTTTTGAGGGGGTTACTGGGAATCGAACTCAGGACCTTGAGCTTGCCAGGCAGGCACCTTGCTGCTAAGCTATATCCCCAGCCTCCAATCTACTTTCATATGTAACAGATATAATATGTTAATTAATTTTTAGGGTAACATTAGACACCTAATAAACATGTTATACCAGTAAAAATTTATTACCAACCTAACAGCCTACCAACCAAACCAAAATCCCACTTTCTAGGAAATCCTTCTAAACAAGAACTGAAGGACTGGGGGGATGGCTCAGTGGCATAAGCACTTCCCTGACAAGCACAAGGGCTGAGTTCCACCAAAAAAAAAAAAAAAAAAAAAAACCAAGAACTGAAAAAACAATTTGAATAATTTAGAGCAACTAAACACCCAATGAACTGCTGAGTCACTGGTCCACATCAATACTGTTTGTCTTTGATTGTTCAATACTGCTGAAGAACCAAGTCCTCAGGCCAGCATTTCAGAACCTTCTCCCTACTAATCTACTGATTTCCCACTGTACGGCCACTACAATGGCAGCCTCTGCTTAGAAAGCCCAGAGTCCTCACCTCACACCTTGGCCCTCAGTCCCTAGCAGTGTAAGTGCCTCCAAGCCCAGTCCATGCTGCTCTTTATCACTATTAAGACTTTAGTGTCCTTCTGGTTCAGTGCTGTCTGTATCATAAATTGGGATAAACATATAATTAATAAGATTATACCAAAACTATATAAATAACATATCAAGCAGATCACAATCAACAAATTACTAATGAGCTGTGATTTATCTAAAAAGAACTCAGTTTGTCTTTATAAGACTTTAGAAACATAAAAGAGTATGATGAGAAAGAAAGAGGAAATGCTCCCATATCTAAATTTGAATCCAGGGTCTTTCTAATTGCAACAATGAACAAGTCAGTGGCCCTCACTAAGTCAGCTGTCTCATCTGCAATCTCTATGTGGGGTATTATAACTATATCTCATAGATTTTAAACATTCATTATATCAAGGTGAAAGAAGGATGTGTTTTATCTTTTTCCTCCTTCTTTCTCTCCCTTCCTTCTCTCTCGCTTTCAGACAAGATCTCACTAACTAGTCCAAGATGCCCCTGCACTTGCTATGGAGCCCAGGGTAGCTTTGAACTTATCTTTCTGTCCTTACTTCCCAAGCACTAGAATTAACAGGTATGCAATTCACCCAGCATACATCCACCTTTCTGTAACCAAACCCAGCGCAAACATGGAAAAAAGTTGGGAGTCAATTAATTTTCATTTAATTCTTCTCATCTCATCAGTTTTTCTTTTCTAAATAGATTATAAACTACCTACAGCAAAGATAATGTATAACAATTACCCTGTAATACCTATAACACCTAAATAGTAGAAGATATGCAGGTCAAACAAAAAGTTTTATTGACTTTAAGTGCAGGTCAAAGCAAACAGTTACAAAGATAATCAAAACAGGATCCTATTCTGTGAATTTTGCTATCACAGTATTATGCTTACGGGACAGATGTGACTAAGGTCATAAAGTTCAGGTTATAGTTCAGTGGTAGGACATGTGCTAAGCATGTGTGGGGGTCTGGGTTCAATCTTCAGTACCAAAGGAAAAAAAAAAAAAAAAGATTTAGATGACCTAAGGGACAGGTGCTGGACTATGCAATAATCTCAAGATAAATGTTTCTAAGAATTAGCATGAAAATTCAAATGAAAAGCAAAATAAAGTTGCTATATGATCAACAAATAACTCTAAGAACCTTTATAGTATTGTTACATACCTAGAGCCAATAGGACATTTTTACAGCTGTTTTTGAGCAATTATGAAAGGAAATAAAGTACATTCTAGATTAAAAAAAAAAAAAAAATGACAGGCCAGTGAGATAGCTCAGTGGATTAAGCACCTGCTATGGCAAGCTCAGGGACCAGGATTTGATCCCCAGTCCTACATGCTGTGCCAGCCTCCCTCTACCCCACCCTGGGGTGTGATAAGCTGGACCAAGTCCAGGCATGGTGGCACCCGCCTATAATCCCAGCACTGAGGAGGCCGAAAACAGGAGGAACAGTATGAGTCGGAGTTTCATAGTGAGACCCTGTATCAAATACATAAAATGAAAAAAAAAAAAAATGACAATACAGCAGAGGTGCTGTAAACTTACCACCATTTTTGTGACAAATTTAACTTACTCCCATGGATCATATAAATCAGTGAAAAGATGGTTCTATATATAATGTATCAACTCATTCATTCATTAAGTCAAAAGTATTACCGGACACAAGTTACTGGGCCAGAGGCTGGGGATACAATAATAAAATAATCTGATCTCTGGCATTTACAATCTAGGCTTGTACTGTCTAAGGCAATAGCTGTTGACTATATATATGGCTACAGGATACATCCATTAAATATATAATACCCACTAGATTTCACAAATTTGTCTCCAAAGGAATGTAAAATTATAGTTTTATGTTGATTACATGTTAAAATAGTTTTAATGTGCCAGGCAAAAATATTAAAAGTACTATCACTTTTTCTGGGGAGAGGTACTAAGCACTGAACTTTTGGCCTTTGTACAGAGCTACATTGCCAACCCTTTTTTTTTTTTTTTTTTTGGCAGAACCGAGGATTAAACTCAGGCCCTCGCACTTGCCAAGGAAGCGCAAATTCCACTGAGCCATCTCCCTGGCCACCACCCCTTTTTGAGGGTGGATCTCAGTAAGTTTCTAAACTGAGCAGGCTGGGATCAAACTTGAGGTCCTCCTACCTCAGTCTCCAAGCATCCTGGGATTGCAGGTGTATACCACCAAACCCAACTTACTTTATAATGCATCTGCTAACAAATTGTAAATTTGTGGTTCACATAATATTTGTGTAAGACAATGCAGGCCTCACCCAATTGGTGGCTTCTGTTAATAATTTCATGATGATGTATTTTAATTTTAATTTTTTATATATTTTAATTTTTTTTCATCATAAAGTTCAACATATCAATACTTGATGAAAAATACCTGTTCCATGTTATGCCTAAGGTGTTTGATATTCAGACAGATAGTGAGGTTAAGTTTAACAGCCTAGGTTGTATGGTAATAACAATAAGCTTGTCTTCTGGAGGGTGAACAACCTAAGTTTGCAGACCAAAATTAGAGAAAAAGGAGGGCTACAGGGAAAGCCAACATTTTGGTCCTAGCCTTCCAAGGTCAATTAAGACTCAGGACATATGAGAACTTGTAATGTCATGTAACTCAGTAGTGTCCCAAATTTTCTGATCAAGGAGATTATGGAGCCAAAGAGGAAAGTGATCGATGATGTAGAGTGTGCCTAAGGAGAGGCACATGGAGAGAAAACATTCTCTCAGGCTTTCACAGAGAGCACATTGGCCAAGCAATGGCTGTGACTCATCCACATGGCTGACACTGACAAAGGATCTACAATCTGAGGTACAGTATCTCAGGAAAAATCCTGAGGGGATTTGACTGACCTTATCAGATCCAAAAGCTACAACTCTTGTTGCATAGGTCTTGCTTTATCTTGGTCTTAACCATCCAGCAGAAAAGTATAAAAATGAAGTATAAGAAGTAAAGCCATGGTGTCATGTTGAGCTGCAGGGGACTCAGGTCAACAATTTCTGACACTGCCAGTCAAGAGGAAGACCCAATACTATTATGGACTACTGGACTCTTTTAGAATATTTTGCTGAGTTTATACACCTATAATATTCAAATAACAGAACTAAACAGAAAAGGGGATACAGATGAATGTCCATTTTGTATCTGTGTATTCAAAATGGTTAGGATAGATATATAGTTACATTCTCTTTATGAATAGAGGGATTTGCTGTAATAGTGTTTGTAAATAGGATATCATGTCTGCATCTTATACAGCAAATAACCACTAGGAAGAGAGTATGCAATGTGTTAATTATTGAAACTGTCCTACCAGTTTGGTTTGAAACTGTCTCATTGCTATTTGTCTCTCAATAAAATTATGGAAAAAAATAATTTCATGATGTAAATTAAACTATTATAACACCTGATCAACAATATATATATATATATATATATAAAACTATAAATAACACCTGATCAATGTTCAGTAAATATTGTCAGTTTTATAGCTGGAGCACAGAGGTAACTAACTCTTCTTTCTTTCCAGTCAGGAAATACAGACTTCCTCAAACTTGACAAAAACAAACTTGGTTTTAGTCTAAAGTAACTCTTAACGATCCCCCAATTTTCTATGTGTGAACTCTCCTCTAAAAATTACTTGCTGCTAATAAAATCACCCACATAACTGGGTTACTTGGCTTAGATATTCCCATTAGAAATGTAGAAATAAAAAAATGAACTATATGCAGAAGTAAACTCTAGGTATCCAGAAGAAACCATGGCACTGCAAGATTATGTCTTGTTATATCAGAGCCAGGGGCTCTTTCATATCATAAGCACTTGTTCTTAAAAGCCAGGAAACAAGCAGGAACTTACGTTAACTAAGGAAATAGGTTTTAAATTTGTATCTCAAAGGCAGAAAGAAGCCAGCTGAGATACTGAGACAGATTAGATTGTTCCTAATGTGTTCATTACTACAAACAGTATTATAAAAATGTTTTCTCTACATAGTGATAAGCAAATGTGTAACTATTTCTTAAAGTTGAATTTCTGGGTCAAAGTAACACACATTTAAAACTTAAGAGGTACAATATTATTATAGAGTTGTATTATTATAGTCTTCAAAAAGACTTGACCCATTTATACTCCCAGCCATGTGTATGGAAGCACCTCGTTCATGCCTTTCTTTAACCTTTCCATTTGTGCTACTCTGATGTGTACAAACTGGTGTCACATTAAACTGCGTTTCCCTATTGTACTATTTCACAGATAAATAGTATTTCTCCTTTTAAGAACTGCCTGATCATAATCTTTGCTCATTCTTTGTCCCCTTTTCTATTATTTTATCTTCTCACAGATTTGAGGAAATTATTCACTATATATTTTCCTCTAGCCTGCCTCTTGTCTTTTATTTATAGTATCTTTTAACATAGGGATTTTTTGTGTAATTGGACTCTCATTTTTTATGGTGATTTGCTTTATATGTCATTTATTTCTGCATCATTATAAAATTATTCTTCTCCCTAGTGATACCATAGTTTTGATTCTTACATTCAGAATTTAAATATACTTTGAACTCACTTTTGTGCATTAAATGAGTAGGGCACTACCCACCACCTACCCAAGGATAGGCTGCTGTCCCCTAACCACTTAGAAAGTGTCTCCTACTCCACTTATTTGAAACGCCACTTTTATCACATACTAAATGGATATAGGAAGATCCTAAGATTCAATTCTAATCACCTTGGATACCAAATTTATTGCTCTTTAAGATTATATGCCTGTTTGTGTGTGTTTGTGTGTTACATAGAAACATAAAGCAACATCACAATCTTAAATGTAGCAGCTTACAGATAAAGTAGCACATGAGTTGGGGAGATAGCTCAGCAGTCTAAGCATCTGCCTGGCAAGTGCAAGGACCCCGACTCAATCCTCTGTACTGTGCTGGCCCCAGAACCCCAGGCACACCACTGAATCCAGACATGGTAGCCTATGCCTGTCCCTGCACTGAGGAGCCTGAGACAGAAGGATCACTATGAGTCCAAGTTGCATAATGAAACTGTACCAAATAAATAAATAAATGATTTTTAAAAATAAAAAAAGTAGCAGAGAGGCTGGGGAGATAGCCTAAGCAGCATAAGTGCCTACCTAGCAAGCGCGTTCTGACTGTGATTCTGACACAGACAGACAGAAAGGAAGAAAGGGAGGGAGGAAAGGCGGCCGGTCAGATAAGTCTGTGGACTAAAATGCCAGGGACGGGGATTCAATTCCCCACTTGCTGTGCCGGCCCTGCTCCTGGGGCGCCCTGAGACAGAGACTGAGACTGGGCGTGGTGGTACACACCTGTAATCCCACTACTTGGGAGGTTGAAAACTAGAGGATCACTATGAGTCTGATCTGTGTAGTGAGACCCTAGAGACCCTGTACTAAAATACAAAAAAAAAAAAAAAAAAAGGAGAGAGGAAAGGAGAAAAGAAGGAAACAAAAAATATATATAGGAAATACACATAGACCTAAGGGCACAAATTGAACCCCTTAATAAAATGAACATATTCAGTGTAAAGTGTTCTTCAATATCAAGAAAAATCACACTTTTCCCTTTGAGGGTTATTAAACTGTACAATTCACAGATAGGCTCAATTTGGCATTGATTTGTTTTCTTTTTTATTTAAAGTTATCCCTGCCATCCTAACACATATAACATTTATAATGTATAATTATAATGTACATTTATAATATATGATAATTTAAAATATTATATACAATATACAACTGTTCTTTCTCATTTCATCTTCTTTGATTTTACTGAAACAATCTTTTTTTCTTTTCTCCTAAAGACAATCTACATTGTACTGCACCTAATAGTTTCTGAAAAAAAATTTTTTTCTATTAACATTAAGAATAAACTACATATGGAAAGAAACTTACCTATTTATTAATAGTGGTGACCTCTGAAAAGGAGAATAAATTAAGTGCAATGAAAAAGATCTGATTTTTTAAAAAATTTAATTCTAGGAATGAACATAAATTTACAATTTAGGTTATTTTTAAAAGAACATCTAACCATCGCGCAAGTCAAGAAACAGAACATTAAAGCTATTCACCATGGTGAGTGCCCATACTCCCAGCTACTGAGGAGGCAAAGGCAAGAGTATCTCAAGTTGCCAGCCTGGTCAATTTAGCAAGACCCTGTCTCAAAATTAAATAAAGGTAAAAGCTGGGCATGAACTTGAGCCTATAATCTAGCATTCTGGGAGGCTGAGACAAGAGAATCACAAATTTGAGCCCAGTTTAGGCAAGTTAGTGACTTAGCTATAACCTCTTTATTTTGTTTTGAGACAGGGTCTAACTACACAGTACAGGCTAGCCCCATACTCAAAAATTCTCCTGCCTCAGCCTCCTGTGTGTTTTGATTATAGGCCTGTACCGCCACACCTGGCTCAAGACCTTGTCGTGACACTAATACATATATATATATAATGGTCTGAAGCTGTAGCTCAGTGTGAAGGCTCTGGTTTCAATCACTAATATACAAATATACAAAGTAGGGTGGGGATGGGGAGAATGTTACATAAACATGTAAATTAAAAAGAGAATATGTAACCGCTTCCAGGTCAAGAAAAATATTGCCAGCATCCAGAAGACAACAACCCACTCTCTTTATTTCTAGAGATAATTTTTTACGTTAATCATAAAATACTTTTGGTAGGCAGTACTGGTAATTGAATCCCAGGCTTCCCACTGAGCTATACCCATGTTTTAAATTTTTTTTTAATTTTACAAAAAAAAAAAAATTTAATTTTGACATAGGGTATCACTAAGTTGCTAAATTGTTGGGGCTGGGCTTCAACTTGTGATTTTCTGGGAATCATCAGCCTCTCAGAATGCTAGGATCAAAGGATATGGTATAATCCTATAGGATTATAGGAATATACCACCACAGCTGGATTTTTATAATTTATTGTACCTAAGCATGCATCCCAAAATAGTATTTTTTTTATTTTGGCATAATGTTGATGTATGTCAGACTGATGTAGTACAAAGTCTTTCTGGGCTCTTTCACTTGTAGTTAGTTACATTTCTGAAATTCACCCATGCTGTCAAGGGTGGGAGAAGTGGTCTGTTTATTTTTGTCCAATCTAAATTATGCACAGATATTTGGGTGCTTTAAAATTTATGGCTGATAATATTACTATAAATATTTTGTACATTTTTTCAGGTGCACACAAATCCTTATATCTAGAAATTGAATTTCTGGGTCTTAATGTGAATTTGTACCATACTCAATCAAGCAAAAATGTTTTCAAAATGGTTGTACCAATTTACCCACCCACCATAGAACTCTTGCTATTTGCTATTCCACATCCACGTGAATACTCAGTACTGTTGCAGACTGTTCAATATCATCATTCCTAAGGCTTTATGGACCTAGCTCATGATTTCTGTAAGTACTGCTTTCATTTTTACTGGAGGTGAGTATTTTTCATATCTAATGGCCATTTAGATTTTTCCTTTTGGGAAATTACCTGAAGATTTTTTTTTTTTTTTTTCCAGAACCGGGGATTGAACTCAGGCCCTTGCGCTTGCCAGGCAAGTGCTTATTCTACTGAGCTGTCTCCCCGGCCCTCCTGCTGAAGATTTTTAAAGATATGTCTTCTATGGAGTTTTTTTTTCTCTCTGCTCTGTACAGATTCATTACATATCCTTGCAATCGGGATCTTCACTTTTCACCTATACACTTCCATACTGTTTGAACTTTTTGTTTTAACTATATCTTGTACACTTTAAAACAAAAAAAAAAAAAAAAGGTAGCCAGGTGTGGTGGAACATGCCTGTAATCTCAGCACTCAAGAGGCTAAGGTAAGAGGGTTATCATGAATTAAAGACCAGCCTGAGCTATGTAAGCAAGTTCAAGGCCAGTCTGAACTACATAGCAAGATCTTGTCTCCAAAGAAAGTATGAGAAATTAAGTATTCCCTATTTAATTTCAATTACAGACTACAAAATAATTTTATACTCAGATGTATGCATACATATTTGTATTATTCCTCCATATTCTTAGTAATCGCTTACTAATTTACAAGGTACCTGATCCTTTGTTTGTTTGGTTTTTTTGGCGGAACCAGAGATTGAACTCAGGCCCTTGCACTTGCCAGGCAAGCACTTATTCTACTGAGCTATCTCCCCAGCCCCCCATCATCCTTTGTTTAAATGCAACTCCAAGTTTACTGGTTCCTTTGTATACTACGGCTTATCTCCCATTTCTTCCTCTTTTTTGGATTTTGTACTTTACAGGGATTTTCTCCTTCAACTAATTTTCCCAACATGAGTCTAAGTGGTAAAATTTCAGTTTTTATTTTGACTCTCCCCCAAATGTTACTAAGGTTGGGTACAGAACTTAACTTCAAAATAATTTCCCCTCAACACTTGGGAGGCTGAGGCAAGAGGACTGCTGTGAGTTTGAGGCCAGTCTAGACCACACAGTGAGAGCCTGTCGGGAAAAAAAACCAACAAAGTAATTTCTCCTCAGAACACTAAAGGCACTATCATTTAGCAGCCCTTGTTGTAGGATAACTCAATTCCAGTCTGATTCTCAGTCTTGAGTCTTTGTATGTACCCTATTTTCTACTTTTGGAATCATAAACAACAACAACAACATGCATTTTGTTGGTTTATTTTTACATTTCTCCAGCTCCCTCCCATAGAATGATCTTCTGCAATTCTTAGGAAATGAATACTAAAGGGCCGGCCAAATAGCTCAGCAGATTAAAGCACCTGCAAGCAGGCACAGGGGCCAGGGGTTCAATCCCCAGGCCTGTCGTGCCAGCCCCGCCCCCAGGGCACACTGAGAGGCAATTGAGACTGGGTGTGGTGGCACATGCCTGTAATCCCAGCTCTTGGGAGACTGTAAAAAGAATCACTAGGAATCCGATCTAGTAGTGAGACCCTGAACACCCTATAGTCTCTTCCCTAAAAAAAAAGAATACTAGATGACTTGAATCAAAGCATGACTCTTCCTTATGTAGTACTATCTGTTGTCTTACTTTTTTTTTTTTTCTCCCTTTTTAAAACAAGGGGTCAGGGAAATAGCTCAGCAGCATAAGCACCTGCCAGGCAAGCACAAGGTCCTGAGTTCAATCCTTGATATAAATAAATAAATAAAGAAAGAAAGAAAGAAAGAAAGAAAGAAAGAAAGCTAGCCAATCTTTTAAAGACAGGGTTTCACTATGCAATTCAGGCTGGTCTTGCACTACTTTACAGCCCAGGCTGTCTTTTTAATTTATTATCTGTATATTTCTTAATATCATGAAAGTAACTGGACTTGAGCCTTTCTTTTATTTAACTTACAAGTAAATTTTTATTTCAGCAGTCAAGTCTTCAATACAGAATATATTAATTATTAGTTTTGTGTCTTGAGATGCTGTCTGTCTGTGCTGCCCAGGCTGGCCTTCAAGTCCTGGGCTCAAGCATGTCTCACTCAGCTTCTCAGCTCCCCAGGAATAGGGAATATGACCACAGGCCACCAGTGTTTTTTCCTTTTTATCTGTGGCAGCTGGTTTTTCATTTATAGATCCAGCTTACTCTTGCCTCTATGATAACTGTTGTGATCAGAACTTCCTAAAGTTCCATTCTTCCTCATTATCTTTATTACCACAGGCAGAAATACTGCAGATAGAACCCAGACAACCATTGTTGAATTCCATTGATTTGTTTGAAGTTGTGTATCATTTCTAATTTTTTTTTTACTATTTTCTATTCTCTTCAGATGCTAATAATAAAATATAAAAAAAAAAAAAAAAAAAAAAAAAAAAAACCCAGAGCCTTCCCCCTGGGCTAAGCTTCAGACATTTTTTTTTTTTTTTTTTAAAGTTTTAAAACAAGGTCTTGAGTCAGGTATGGTGATGCAGGCCTGTAATCTCAACATTTAAGAGGCCAAGGCAGGAAGACTGACACAGTCTGGTCTACTAAAGTGAGTTCAAAGGAGCCGGGAAGATGGCTCAGTGGAATATACGCTCCCCTGGCAAACGCAAGGGCCTGAGTTTAATCCCTGGTTCTGAAAAAAAAAAAAAAAAAAGTGAGTTCAAGACCAGCCTGAACTACATAGTGAGACCCAGTCACAAAACAATTAGCGCTATGTTCAGGAACAGAAGACAATGGGCAGCTCATTTTATTTGTTGATCTTATTCACCTCTTCCAAATCTAGTTTTCCTGAAATGTTTGATGAATCTTGATCAACTATTCATATTAATAAAAGAAGTACTATGTTGATTAGTACACATAAGAATTATGGGTTCCTTCAACAATTGCAGTAATCTGTCTCCAAAACCTCTAAATGGAAAATATGCCTGTGGGACACTGAAGATAAAATGGCACACAGATAAGTTTCCCTTTAGAGGAAAAAAAAAAAAAAAAAAAAAGCAAATAAGTTTGCCAAAATAAGGCAGGCTATATTCTGATGGATGGTTCTTTTAATCTCTTATTCACTCATTCATTCATTCATTTGCTACAGGGTCTTGCCATGCAGCTCAGACTCAGTGATTCTCCTATCTCACCCTCTCCAGTGCTGGGATTACAGTTGTGTGCCACCATGCCCAGTTGTTGTGCCTGGGGTTCCAGGACCAGTACAGCATGTGGTATTGGGGATCGAACCCAGATCCCTGCATTTGCCAGGCAGGCACTTAGACCACCAAGTTATCTCCCTAGCCCTGATGAATGGTTCTTAAGGCACATCAAAGTCCCCTTTCTTCTTGTCCCATCCCACATTCTGGTTAAATCTGTAGTAGAGCCATTATCTAGGTCTCTACACATTACATGCTTTCTCCAGTTCCAGTCAGTGTCCCCGATGTTGACCCAAACCTCCACGATATAAACCCCCCATACCTTTCTTGAAGAATTGTTCTCATGCTTCATCCTGGGAAATAGTGCCATCACTACAGCTCTTTATATGAAGGAGAGAGGAGAAAGAATAGGAAAGGCAACTCTTTTGTGGGCAGTTCTTTATTTATTTGCTCTGATATTCCATCTTCCCTCAAACTTGTTCCTCCTTCTTATATTATATTAGACTTTCAGGAAAAAGCCCTATTAAAAAAATATCTGATTAAAAAATATATCTGATTTCCATCATGCAACAGGAGCACCTATTTTGGACTACTTTTTTTTTCTTAATGTATTTTGTACAGGGTCTTGCTATATAACTCAGACTCCTAGTGATCCTTCTATTTTCAGCCTCCCCAGTGCTGGGATTACAAGCGTGCACCACCATGTGGAGCTCAGTGGCTGGCTCAGCACACCCAGGGGTGGGGCAGGCAAGGCATGTGGTACCGGGATCCAGCTCTGGTCTCTGAGTTTGCCCAAGCAGGTGCTTAGTCTGCTGAGCTATCTCACCAGCCCTTTAGACTACATTCTATTCAGTGCTGGTTTCTCAATCAATATAATTCCAATTGATTTTGAGTACCCTAAAATTCCTCAAAATTCCTGGTATTTTAGCAATACAAATAAAGCTAATAATTATGCTAGTATTAGCTCAACATTTGCTAAATGTAAAAGACTCTCCTCCTAAGGACACATTGTCTCTCTGGATCTTCATAGTAACTCTGACAGTGATGAACTTTTCAGAGTACCCAAACTACAACCCAAAACCCACTTATTTTTTACAGACACTGCAATTAAACATGAATACTAAGGTTTTAGTTTAGGAAAAAATTAACAGCTTTTGTATTAAAAAAAAAAACAACATGCCATATGTTTGCCACCACTGCTCTAAAGATGGGTACTATTAGCATCATTCTAATTTTATGAACAAGGTAACTGAGGAAAAACATAAAAAAGAATAAGAAGTTGCCCGAGGTCATATAATGAAAAATGGCAGAGATTATATTCAGACACTGGTACTCTTAGCTTCAAAGCTTCCTCCTTCTGTTTTTAAAATACAGTTATGACTTATTTGTTGTCTTGTATCTATTTTATCATTTTCAGTGATATCTGAGTAGAGAAAATGGAAATATTTTTCATTGCGCCAGAATTGTTTTCACTACACTATAGTTTCAATCAATCGAAATGCCACTTGATTTTAGTATATGTACTGCTGAAGCAAGCACTAAAATGCCAATGGAAAAGATGTAGGGGGACTGGGGAGATGGCTCAGTAGAATAAGCGCTTGCCTGGCAAGCACACACAAGGGCCTGAGTTCAATCCCCAGTTTTGGAAAAAAAAGATGTAGGACCTGTCAAAGGATCTACTGACAGAAGAAGGCCCTGTCTTCAGTCATTAACAGAGATAATATCAAGGATTCCCAAAATGAGACTTAGAAGTAGCTATTTCAAAAGTTAAAAAGAAAAATTCAACAATAGCATTTTCACCTTCTTAACAATTCATTAGTTCACTAACACCACCACCAAAAAGAAGCTAAGCACATCTAAAATTTGAGACTTGGGTTGGGGAGATAGCTCAGTGGCTTAAGTGCCTGCCTGGCTAGTGCAAGGTCCTGAGTTCAATCCCCAGTACCAAAAAATAAAAAATAAAAATAAAAATTGAGACCCATCCTATTTCCTGACAGAGGCTTTCTTAATAACTCAATTCAACTCAAACACTTATGATATACTATAAGCACTGTACTACAAGCTAGAGATAAGGTAATAAGAGGCACTATAGCCACTGTCCCTGCCCGTACAGAGCTTACAATCTCATAGGAGGCACAGAAAAATAAAGAACACCTGTAATTCTGTGCTCTAAGTGCTGGTACAGGTAGGTGCACTGAGGATAACGTCAAAACACAGGGGACAGGCCATCTAAAAGCATCCTAGGAAACAACTGCTAGACTGGATATTAAAGAATCAAAAAGTAAACAAGCCTGTCAAAGAAGTTTTTCAGAAATAACTTTTAGACTAAGCATTAAAAGATAAGTTAGCAATGATTTGCAGAGATCAAACTGCATTTATCATCTATTTCCTACAAACTGCTCTTCTGCCCACCTACGCAACACTTGGTAAAGAGCACTGTGGTCTATACAGAAAACTAGAAGCCATTTCTTATCCTTCCCTCCTCCTAGTCAAGTGCCATCTGATTGAATATCCTCATACTTCAATGTGACTCCCTACTCTCCATTCCTACAACTATCTTAATTGTAGGCTCCATCATTTCTCACCTTGATAACTGTAATATTCTTGCATGTTCTTTCAATTAAATCTCTTCGCTGGCTAAAAAACCAAAAAATGTGTCCTGAAAACTCCCCTGGAGATGTACACTTCATTTCATACTCAACAGCTTCCAGCCACCTCTGTCCCAGTGCTGAACTTCAGGTTCTCCATAAGCACCACACCCAATTCTGCCTACCCGTCTGTCTGTCTGTCTGTCTGTCTGTCTGTCTTTCTCTGTCCTTCCTTCCCTCCCTCTCTCTGTACTTTTGTACAAGCTTTCACTATGTAGCTCGGACTCATAGTGATCCTCCTGTCTTCAGCCTCCCCAGCTCTGGGATTATAGGGATGCGCCACCACCTGGTCTCAGTGGTTGGCACCACAGATTGAGCCCAGATGCCTGCACTTTCCTAAGCTGATGCTTAGTCCACTGAGCTATCTCACCAGCCCCCTACCAGCCATTACTAGAGCTACTTGGTCCCCTTGGCTCCAGAGGCTCCAGCTTTCCCCTGCTAACAATCACTCAGCCCTGAGACATGTTACTTTTGAAAAGTCACCCTGAGAGTCACTTTTCTTGCTTATCCCTGAAAGCTGAACCAGAAACCTATTCTGTGTGCTTCCATGCCACATTACCTCACCAGGGCATTTATCACCAAGAATTATACTCATTGTTCTGCAATTGTCTGTTTACCTGATTCTCTGTAATGTACATTATAAAGCTAGCACAGTACATGATACACAGGAAGCAATCAAGAAATGCTCAAAGAATGAATGATTAATGAATAAACAAAGATAGTTAAATCTGAGAAAGTTGATGAGGCAACTGAAGGAAGTCATGGAGAGGACAGAAGAACGCCGGAGAAGTACCCGTCTTTAGTGGGTATGAAGAAGCTAGAGAAGCAAACAGCATGAACAACCAAAGAGGTAGAAGAAAACACACCTAGCACCATACAGTAATGCAACCCAAAAGAGAAAAATTTAAGAAGGTGCAGGTGGTCAACAGCATCAAACACTACAAATAGGTCAAAGAAGGTGAAACCTAAGACAAGATCACTGATTTAAAGGATGTCCCCAGGACCTGGTTTTGATATTGTTAATCCTGAGTGTGCCTTCCCTTTGGTCTTTGCAGAACTGTCTAAGATCAGGTTTCTCAGCCATTGTTTGAATATAGGGCTTACAAATAACCAGGGGTATAAAACTTACCTGTGAAATCTCTTTTTTTCCATGATTAAAACATTGAAAAGCAGAGAATATACAAAAGAAAAGAATATCCCATCATCTAGATATGATCAGTTATTTTACTATTTGTTTTGTTCTTATATTTATATTTTAATATTATAATGCTGAATTCTATATCCTAATTAAACTATTCCCTTATTATGCTTATACTTAGAACTATAATTAAAATAATTAAATGACAATAATATAATAAATTATAAAGCTTAATTTAATGCTTTAAGTAGTCCAAGTTAGATTTTCCTTTGTGAATCAATAAACTAGCATCTTAATTTATAAGCAGAAAAAAAAGTTACAGAATTAAAAATGCCTGCCTGGGGGGCCTGCCCCGTAGCTCAGTTCTTTAAGTGGCTGCTTCAACAAAGCAGTCAGGCTCCAGTTGCTTTGGTTCGATCCCCACAACACAAGACAGCC
>NW_004524736.1:6208192-6218658 GCF_000260255.1 Octodon degus | reverse complement strand
TTTTTTTTTTTTTTTTTTTTTTTTTTTTTTGTGGTACTGGGAATCAAACTCAGGACCTTGTACATAGTACTGTGCCACTGAGCTATAAATATGCCTGGCCCACCCCTTAATTTTTATCAATAACATTATTTATGCTAAAAGATGGCAAACAACCCTAAGTATCTTATCTTCATTAATTTAGGCCTTTTATTCTTTTCATGCTCTGAAACTTGGCTACTAAAAATCAGCTAGACACTAAATATAGAAACATCTATATAGCAGCTGTGGGACATTTTCCTAGCTTTTGTTTGAATTTCTTCAGTTAAAATTAGAAATGCTGGACTGACCAAATAGTTCAGCTGATTAAAGTGCATGCAAGCAGGGGCAGGGGCCAGTGGTTCAATCCCCAGGCCTGCTATGCCAGCGCCACCCCTGGGGCTCACTGAGACTGGCAATTGAGATGGGGCATGGTGGTGAGCACCTGCAACCCCAGCTCTTGGGAGGCTGTAAATAGGAGGATCATTACGAGTCTGATTTAGTAGCGAGACCCTGAACACCCTGTAGACCCTTCCCTAAAATACAAAAAAAAAAGAAAAGAAAAGAAAAGAAAGAATGCTAGCTTATAAGTAATTTAATAAAATAAAATTCAAGTTGCAACATTAAACATGCTGTTTAACAGTTTGGTGTATCTCGAAAAATAGTGTGAATTAGAGCTTTCTTTTTTTTTTTTTTTCCAAAAATTAAGTAAATTTTATTTTACAGAAATTTCATGTGATTTAATTAGGGTCACTTTAATGAGGCTGTCTTCAGAGTAGGTCTTTTTGAAAGAACTGAAGCTTAATCCAGCCATCCCATCTGCCTTGCCACAATTCTATCTCCACTTGAATTATGGACATTGACAACTGTGATCTTATATCCAGTTTCACCCAGCAATACATTTTTGGAGCCTAGAATTTTAATTCTACATAGAATTAGTATTTTGGCACATGACCTAGATTCTGTATCATTCCTTAACCTTTCATTTCTTAATAATGAAAGTCAGCATTTTTCAGTCAGTATTAGGCTGAACTAGAGCTTTCAATACTCTTCTGAGATTTTTTTTTTTTCTAGTGTGGAATATGTTTTGGTAGAAAAATAGAAAGTTAAGAATGTGACACCTCTAAAAGTAAGAATTGCCAGGTCAAAGGACATAAACAGTTTAAGGATTTGATATATTTTGCTAAACTGGATCTACAAAGGGTACACAAATTTCACACTTTCTTCAATATATAAGCTTTACTTTTCAATACCCTTGCCATCACTGAATATTTTTAGTCTTTGTAACCCTAATAGGCAAAAATATCTTAATGTTTTAATTTTTGTGTTTATAACAATAGTGAAGATAAATATTTGTTTATATTTACTGGCAATTCTTCTCTGTGAATTGATTATTCATTTCCTTTTACTCATTTTTTCTAGCCACCATTTACTTTAACCTATTGATTTCTAAGAAGAGCTCTTCATAAATTCATGGTATTAATCATCTGTACAAGTATTTCCTTCTTTTTATTTATGTTATCTGACATGAGATTTTTAAATTTTATATTATCACATAACTTAATCTTTTCTTTTTAAAAATAATACCTAAGAATTTTTCCTTGCTCATATTTTATAAAATTAAATCATTCAAAATTCTTTTGAATGTGGTTACAGTGAAATACCACTGAGATCAGTGAGATAATTTATTTCTACCAAATAATATACATTAGGAGATTCTAAATTCTCCAAACTTAAAATTGCAATTCCAACAATGGTCATTATAAAACTAAGTTCTAGACTTTTAAAACCAATTTTAGCTATTAAGACAAGAAATTGTTTAGAAATTCATTCAAAGTTCCCTTTAACCCATATGAAGCACAGAGCTCTTGCTAGTTATCACCCACCTCTCAAAAACCTGTTAGGGATCCTTATGATGGGACAGGACTGAATGAAGCGCCTCCTAACTGGGTCCCATCGTATTTTCTTCTTACCTGTTACCACAATTATCAGCAATAAGTCAGACACATATAGCACATGGCAAATAATACATAGTTATTGTAGTTATAAAGACAGAGAAACAGGAAACAAAACAATACTTGAATACAGAAAGGAAATAATGTAGCATTTCATTCTTTTGGAGGTTAAACTTAACATATAAGCAGTGATGAAGGTATTCAACTCTTATCTCCAAAGAACACAATTATGTGCACCTTTTTCATGGTTGTGGTTCAAAGTCTGTGTACTCCATCATCACCAGTGCCAACATGTGGCAAACATTCACCAGGAGCTTTACAAACACAAGAAACAATGAAGTTTCCACATCAGTAAATGTCAAAAAAGGAGCTCTACCCAAAACTAATTGAATGTAACACCAGCTCCTGTTCTCTTCAAGTCTTGGTATACTTCTTTTATTAGTTATAAATCAATGGGCATCAGTCTTTAAACATGAAATAAGCTGATCTTATTATAATTAAAATTATATGACAGCAACCAAATAAAACATTTACTTACTATCTTGGCACTTCCATGGGGTGGAGAAGGGAGTTCATCTGCCTTCCCAGGAAGCAAATTAACTCCATATTAACCCAGTTAAAACTTGTTTTCTTATAAAACAGAAGAAAAGTGCAATATATTTATGGAACTACTAAATGGAGTGATTTTTCTCTTCCAAAGTATTGTTAGCTCCCAAAGATAGCTCTTACTGACAATAAAAACATGTTTGTATAACATTAAAAGTTTACTAAGAGCTTCTACATATATTAACTCAGATAATTCTAAGAACAATCCTGCATCGATTCAAGTCATTTTATCAAGCACCTGCTATGCCTGAGGCCTGTGCTAGGACCTAGAGTTGCAAAAGTAATATACAACTCCTATCCTTAGGAGCTCATCCTATGATGAGGAAGGCAGATGCATAAGCAATTACATTACAGTAATGTAACTGCCTTAATAAGGGCTACAAAACCACTTTGAAGAAAATATTATTATCAACATCATTTTATAAGTAAGGAACTAAAGTAAAATTAAGTGACTACAGGGCCAGTGATATAGCTCAGCAGCACAGTGCCTGCCTGGCAAGTGCAAAGTCCTGAGTTTGATTCTTAGCACACACAAAAAAATTAATAACAACAACAATAATAATAAAGTGACTGATGATGATGATAATAGTAATAATAATAATAAAATGATTGAATGCCAGAGCCAGGATTCAAGCCTAGGTGTTCTGAGTCTAAAACACCATAACTTAAATTCCCTACAAAGAGAACAGTTTTTAAAGATGGCCTTTGGAAATTTATTCAGATGTTAAACAATAAGGTCTGGGTTCCTTACTATAGAATTTGTACGTGGAAGGGCAAGTGTGGTGGCACAGACCTTTAATCCCAGCACTCGGGAGGCTGAGGGAGGATTGCTGTGAGCTCGAGGCCAGCCTCGGCTACAAAATGAGTGCAAGGCCAGCCCTAACTGCATAGTAAAACTCTGTCTGAGAAACAATCAATTTATGGAGATACATAAATTTTGTGTAATGAAATAATATACTTACACATGTGCAGTTAATAATGTGGGACAGACTTGTAAGAAAATTATTAATCTTTTTTTAGAAAATTATTAATCTTGCAAAGGGTTTATGTTTTATTTAAATCAGTGGACCCTAAATGTGGGCCTACTGTTCACTGCTAGGATAAGGTCAAGAGTCTGAGACCAACACAAAATAAGAAAAATATGAATAGTGAGTTTTTCAAAACTATAGAATTTTCGAAGGACTACCCTTTTTTTTTTTTTTAACAGATTATATCTTATCTTTTTTTTTTTTTTTGGTGGTACCAGGGATCGAACTCAGGACCTTGCACTTGCCAGGCAAGCACTTATTCCACTGAGCTATCTCCCCAGCCCTAAAACTTTTTTTTTTGGTGGAACTGGGGATTGAACTCAGGTCCTTGCGCTCGCCAGAGAAGCACTTATTCCACTGAGCCATCTCCCCAGCCCCAAGACTATCCTTTCTTCACAGATTATAATTTTTTATTGTTAAATATTGAGTTCATGATATAATAGAAAACACTGTTTTAAAAAGAAAAAATTTGCCATCTTATATCTACATATAGCATTTTTTTTTTCTTTTTTGATGTCAGGCTTATGGCAGAACTACTGCTTTGAACCGATATGGTATATGCTGATGCCTACTGAGCCCAGCAAGGGAAGCAGTACTGTCAGAGGGTACATAAAGTGTGTAAAAACTTCCCTCACCCTCAATAAGTTTACCTAACTTCTTAGGAGAAGTTAACTTTAGGGAGACAAGACAGACACATAAAACAGACAGCAATATAAGATGGAATATAACAAGTGATTAGCTTAAAACTTGACATTTTGATGTATCAAAAGCGTTAAAATGTACATACCCTTTGACCCAGCTATTCCACTTCTAGGAATCTATTCCTAAAGAAACAATCATAGATGTATGGAAAAATGTATGGACAAAAATAATTAACTATGGTATTACTTATAATGGTAAAAATTCAGAAACACTTTCAACATCCAATGATAGTTAAGTATGTTAAATAAACATACTTAAATACATTCATATTCTACGTGCTACTTAAAGAGTATATCAACTGTTAACGTGACAAAACATTCACATATATTGCAAATGAACAAGTTATAAAACTGTATTAGAGTATATCATTTTAGTAAACAAAAAGTATATATTCATGAAAAATACAGGAAAGATATACATCAAATTTTAATTGTGGTCATCTATGAGTGTTTTTTTGTTGTTTGTTTTTTCCCATTACAATCTTTATTAATTCTAAGCTTTCTCATTGAGTAGACATTAATTTTGGACTAGAAGAAAAATAATAATTATTTTAATTTGTTTAAAGTATGATTTTAGAAAACACTGAGAGGGGCCAGGGAGATGGCTCAGTAGAATAAGCACTTGCCTGGCAAGTGCAAGGGCCTGAGTTCAATCTCCAGTTCTACAAAAAAAAAAAAAAAACCCTGAGAAAAAAATGCCAAAGTGTTAACAGTAGTTATGATTAGGGTTGCAGTAATTAGCCCTTCTTGTAACCCATGTGAAATCTAAAAATACTTTAACATAACACTGAAGGAGTAACACTGAAAACTACTGAACCAAAGCTGTAATCAAAGATCCTTTTGTGGCCAGGGATTGCCCAACATGCACAAGGCCCACATTTGATCTCCAGCACCACACGAAAAAAAAAACAAACGTTTTTTTAGAACTTCCATCAAACATCTTTGGTATGTAACTCTCTCAACAACCAGCAGGATTCTGTCACAGCACGGGTTAACACTGGCTCTGTGGAGGTTATCCAGGCTGGGCAATGAATTCAAAACCCAAATATCCTTTCATCTAAATAGCAGAAAAAAGTAAAGCCAGCAACCCAGCAGTGTAACTCTACACATATATATTTACATTTTAGTTTTAAAGGAACATATGCCTCTTCAATTAAATATAAACATATTCCTGATCTGAACTTTTGTTCATTAAAGTTTTCATTCATATACATTCAAACTGCCAATCTTCATTAGTGATTGCTTAAAAAGCAATCTTAAAAATGAAAAACACAATTTCTTCAAAGATTTCATCAAATTTTTGCTAACTTAAAAAAAAAATTAAGCCTGGTATGGTGATGCACACCGGTAATCCCAGCACTCAAGAGGCTGAGGCAGAAAGATCACTTTAAATTTGAGGCCATCCTGGGCTACAAAGTGAATTCAAGGCCAACCTGAATTTCACATTAAAACTCTATCTCAAAAAGAAAAAAATATTTTATTTATTTGGTGCAGGGTCGGGCTATGCAGCTCAGACTCATAGTGATCCTCCTGTCTCAGCCTCCCCAGCTCTGAGATTATAGGTGTGGGCCACCACACCCAGTTTCAGGCCAGTACAACACTGGGATCCAAAGCCAACTCCGGATGGGGTACCAGGGATCAAACCCTAGTCCTTACACTTGCCAGCTAGGCACTTACAACACCAACCTATCTCCTTAGCCCCTTTTTCTTTTCTTTTCTTTCTTTTTTCACTGAGCTTACTTCACTATAAACATGCATATCTAGTCACTGACTGAATGGACATGTAGCTGAGCACATCTATAAGCAAACCCACCTTCCCCCAGAAGCTATCATAAGGAAAAAATCTATAATTGAAAGAAAAAAATGGTCTTAGCAGGCTAGAACTATGAGGAACCACTAGAAGACAAAAAGCTAGGAAAATCACACTAAAGTAGAAAATCACAGTCCTACACACCCAGAGTAGAAGGCCAAAAGAAGTAGGAAGAAGGTCTCAAGGTAAAATAAGTGCAGACTTGGAAGACAACAGAAAAAAATGAAACAAAGTTCCAGCATGACTGAGAGGGGCTAGCACAGAAATCACACAAGGATGCACTCTCCAGGAAGGAGCAATAAATATGAACACCTGGATCAGAGAGACAAAACAGCTCCCCGTGTGGATGTGAACATTCAGGCTGCAGAACTGACAACCACACTAAAGAGGACTGCCAACTGGTACATCTGGCCTATCTGGCCACTGTCCTGTGTTCTCCCCACCCACAATCAGTAAAGACCTGTGACAATAAATAGGTGCAGCATTCACAAGAAAGCTAGTAAGGACTCTCATATAAGGACAAATAAACATAAAACCAAGGCTCAAATATGAAACATGAATGTTAAGGTACCAGGGAAAACTTAAGAATTCTCTATCAAAATTCCAAATCCTATTTTTTCTTTGCAGAAATGAACAAGCTAACCCTAAACTTCATATGGAAATGCAAGGAATCCAGAATTCCACAACAATCCTGGGGGCAAAAAAAAGTAAACAGGAAGACATATTTCCCAATTTCAAAAATTACTATAAAGATAAATACAATATTCAAAACACTAGGGCACTAACAGAAGGATGGACATCGAGATCAATGAAGTAGAAGTGAGGGTTTGGAAGCAAACCCAAATATCTATGATCCATCAGTTTTCAACAAGGGTGACAAGACTACTTCATGAGAAATGAATCATCTTTTCAACAAGTGGCCCTGGGCCAATAGGACATACTTTTTTTTTTTTTTTTTTTTTTTTTTTTTTTTTTTTGCGGAACCAGGGATTGAACTCAGACCCCTGCGCTTGCCAAGGAAGCGCTTATTCTACTGAGCCATCTCCCCGGCCCCCAGGACATACTTTTAAACAGAGAATTCTATACCTACTCAAATTCTAAAGAAGTCATGTATGAGAGTGAAAAAATTCATTTTTGTATGTGTAAAGATACTAAAAGTTTGCTTCCACCAGATTTCTGAAGAAAGACTCAAAGATATATATCTGGAATAAAAAATAAAGCAAGAATAACAAAGTGCAAGAAAAGAGTACGCAGAAAGAACCTGTAAGTTTACTTAAGCACTTGTCAGCTAGAAGTTAGATTGAAACACAAATTCTTATATTCAAAAGGACAATCTCAGATGGTATCAGCAGAATTAACTGTAGGGTGAGAAGAAAACTGGGAGAAGAGAAAGCAGAAGAATGTTAACATCTTTGTGCTGTTCAGAATATAAAATATACACAAAGTGAAAATACAGTCACAGAAAAAAATATAAATTTAGATATCATGTAAAAATTTTAAGAATACTGGATGATTACAATGGTAAACTTCAGGGGCCGGGGAGATAGCTCAGTAGAATAAGCACTTCCCTGGCAAGCGCAAGGACCTAGGCTCAATCCCCGGTTTTGCCAAAAAAAAAAAAAAAAAAAAAAAAAAAAAAAAAAAAAAACCACAGGAAAACTTCTCCAAACATTTAATAAAGACATATTGTCTGCTCTACACAAATACTTTCAGAGAATGATGAAATTCATTTATGAGACTGATATCAAAACCAACATAAGGGGGTCAAGGAGATAGCTCAGTTGAATAAGCACTTGCCTGGCAAGTGCAAGGGCCTGAGTTCAATCCCCAGTTCTGCCAGAAAAAAAAGAAAAAAAAAAAAAACCATAGGTATGAAAATCCAAAGCAACCAATTAAAAAATCAAACCAAAGTTACATAAAAATTATATTCGGGCTGGTGAGATAGCTCAGCAGACTAAGTGCCTGCTTAGGCAAGCACAGGGACCCAGGTTTGATCCCGGGTACCACATGCTGCAACGGTCCTGCCCTTGGGCACACTCAGTGGCGCATGCCTGTAATCCCAGCACTGGGGAGGCTGAAAACAGGAGGATCACTATGAGTCTGGGTTGTGCAGTGAGACCCTGTACAAAACACATAAATTTTAAAAATATATTTCATGGTCAAGTAAATATATTCCAAGAATATAAGGCTGATTTGAAGTTCAAAAATTAATTAGTATAATCCACCATATTAACGGAATAAATAGAAAAAAATCTGAACAAATGTAGACAAAGCATTTGACAGAATTCAGTAAAAGTAAACTCAGAAAAAAATTTCTTAATCTGATAAAAGACAACATCAATAAACCTATAGCTGATGATACTTAAAGCAAAATCATAATTACTTTGCACTGAAGTTCAAAAAGCGATCCAGGGCCATCGAGATAGCTCAGTGGTCTAAGGCACCTGATTAGGCAAGCTTAGGCAAGCACAGGGACCGAGGTTCAATCCCTGGCACCACATGCTGCACCAGCCCCACCCTAGCTGAGTGTGCCACCAAAAAAAAAAAAAAAAGCAGTCCAGGGAGAGGGATGTAGGTCACCATAACACCCTTACCCAGCAAGCCCACCACTGGGGCTACAGTCAGACAAGGGTGTTCACCATCTTCAATTCCCACAAGTGCTCACACAAGGATGCTCATGCAAGGATTCTAAGGCAACTGGAAAGGAAGAAATAAAACTATTTGCAAATGACACGATGGCATTAAGTAAAAAATCCAAAAACAATCTATAATTAGAACTAAAATTTGAATTCAGATTGGATACAAACACACAAAAAATATGTATTTTTCTAAAATTTTTCATTTTATAATAATTACAAATGGAGCCTCACCTTGTAAGAAACCATTCTCCAACTCTAAAATTCTGTAACTAGTTGACTTTGCAACTATCCTTCCTACATCATTTAACATTGATATCCTTGTAACAACTGCTATTGTCCACCAGTGAGCCTAACTATTCCTCAATATAGTTTTGTTTTACAAATACATATTGAGTAACTATTATGTGAAAAGAGTAACACTGCCTTTGGAAATATAACATGAAATTGGCTCTGGTTTGTGGATGGTAATGATACTATTTGGGGCCAATTACTAACTCAACTGATGTTAGTTATCAAAAACATTCTACAGGAACCTGAAGGCATACACATCATATGAAATCAGTCAGTTCTGAGTTTCTTAAAAAGTAGAAAGACTAGTTTTTCCAAAACACACTGAGTTTTGGTTTTATCAAGACCTATCATGCACCATACATCTATCAGAATGCATAAAATTAAAAGACTAACTATTGCCAAATAGGCATAGAAACTGGATCACTTGCCTCAAAACACTGCTGATAGAAATATAAAATGGTATAGCTACTCTGAAAAAAGGAAACTGTAGCAGTTCCTTCAAAACTAAACATGTGCTTACCATACAACTCTGCGATCACATTCTTGAGCATTAATCCCAAAGAAATGAAAATTTATGTCATTTAAACAAAAACCTCTACCAAATGTTCATAACAGTTTTATTTACAACAGCTAAAACATGGAAACACTCGTAATGTTCTGCAGTGAATGAATGGTTAAGTGAACTGTGGTATATCTATGAACTACTGACATGTGTGACAACTTGCAGTTCAGGCTGGCCTTTGTAGCCCAGTCCTTGAACTCTTGATGACCTCCTGTCTCAGCCTCCCGGTGCTAGAATTACGGGTCCAGGCAGGCATACTGTGTGATTTTATTTACATAACCTGCTGGAACTAGACAAAACCAAGGAAATGGTGAACAGATTAGTTATCACAGGTGGTTTGCTAAAAGTAGCTGGAGACTTCTGATAAAACTATTCTGTATTTTGACAGTGGTCCTTACACAAATCTACACATGTGATAAAATTATACAAATAGGTCCATATAAAACTGATAAAATCTAAGTAAAGTCAGTGGACTGTATCAATGTCTATTTATTCACTATGTTATTGTACAACTTGGAACTGGACAAAAGATATATGGATCTCATTTTTTAAATCCTTATACAACTAGGCATGGTGGTAAATATCTGTAATTCTAGCACCCGGGAGGCTGAGGCAGGAGGATCACTGCAAATTCAAGGACAGCCTGAGGTAGATAGTGAGTTCAAGGCCAGCCTTAGAGACCCTGACTTAAAAAATAATCAAATAGGGGCTGGCGAGATGGCTCAGTGGTCTAAAGCACCTACTTGAAACAAGCTTAGCAAAGCACAGGGACTGCGGTTCGATCCCCCAGCACCATATGCCAGCCAGCCCCGCCCCCTGGTGGGCTGAGCTGGCCACACACACACACACACACACACAC
>NW_004524736.1:6197751-6208092 GCF_000260255.1 Octodon degus | reverse complement strand
ACATAAGGACTGTGTACACTATTGATACATGATACCCATGATTATAGCTACAAAACTTCCAATGCCTAAACCAAAGAAAAAAGCTTAGACACCCATTTAAATTTACAAATAAAGATATTGTGATATATATATATGCAGGAAGATGATTTTATTTTTATTTAATTTTATTTATTTTTTTTTGGCAGAACCCATGATTATAGCTACAAAACTTCCAATGCCTAAACCAAAGAAAAAAGCTTAGACACCCATTTAAATTTACAAATAAATATATTGTGATATATATATATATATATTTCTCCCCCTGTATTTTAGAGAAGGGTCTACAGGGTGTTCAGGGTCTCACTACTAGATCAGACTCACAGTGATCTGCCTGTTTACAGCCTCTCAAGAGCTGGGATTACAGGTGCAAGCCACCATGCCATCTCAGCAGGCCCCAGGGACAGGGCTGGCATGGCAGGCCTGGGGATCAAACCCCCAGCCCCTGTGCCTGCTTGCAGGTGCTTTAATCCACTGAGCTATTTGGCTGGCCCTTTTTCCTGCTTATATGATTCAGCATCTATAAAGAATTTCAACAGGGGCTGAGAATTTGGCTCAGCAGTAGAACACTTGCCTAGCAAGCTGAAAGCCCTGGGTTCAGTCCTCAACACCAAAAAACAAAAAATAAACCTCCCCTAAGAATTTCAACCAGGCCTGATGGTGCACTTGTGTAATCCCAGCACTCTGGGAGGCTCAGGCAGGACGATTCCAAGCTCAAGCCCAGCTGAACAACTTAGTGACTTAACAAGACCCTGCTTCAAAATAAAAAGGGGGGATGTAGCTCAGTGCAAAGGCCCTAGGTTCAATCCCCAATACCACCACCAAAAAAAGAAAATAATTTCCGAAGGGAAAGAAATTAACACTGTATTTAGAATCAATCCACACAGGTGTGCAAATTGCTTGCTACATAAGAGCTCTAAGCCAGATAACTAAGGGGGGGATAAAACCCAGCCTTACAAAACCCAGCTCCACTGTCAATATACCCCGTGGGATAAGGTCTACCTAGAAAAGGCATCTCTTTAGCACTTCCCAATGGCAAACCTTAGGCTAGCACTGATTCACTTGTACAGTAAATGACTATTTTAAATTTAAGAGAATCAACATTAACTGGATGCAACATACACACACACACACACACTCATCTAAAAATTTCTGCCTTTTGCCTTTCAAAACAAAATCTGAGCCTCTATCTGAACTCTGTTCTGTTGTGCTTCTTTTGTGTAGAGTAGTCCTTAGGAAGCACTAGTTTCATCTTGAATCCTTTTTGAAACAATGTAATACAAATACATACGAGATAAATATAAATTTCTATGTGAAATTTTTCATTTTTTTACAATGTGATTTTGTAGTGCTTTTGTTTGATTAGTAATATGCATTTGAGATAGATATATAAACTGAGGGTTGGGGAGATAGCTCAGTAAAATAAGTACTTGCCTGGCAAGCACAGGGTCCCGAGTTCAATCCCCGGTACCGCAAAAAAAAAAAAAAAAGAAAGAAAGAAAGAAACCAAATACATTAATAGTACTGTTAAAAGAACTCATTTAATGTTCCCCATTACACTACAAGATAGATACTACTGTGATTTCCAATTTACAGATGAGGAAACTAAGGCACAGTGATTTAAGTAATTTGCACAGGGTCACTTAAGCAGCAAGTGAAAACCTGAAATACAAGCACATGTATTTTGAATCTAAATAAAAAAGGTATAGCTAATGGAGGCATTTAATAATAAATACTTAAGTGAACAAATGAAGAATACCAATGCAGTGATTCTCAACAAGAAAGGCAGTCTCCCAATCTCCCAAAGAAGTTAGCCCCCTCTTCCAAGATTTTTGTCTTATCCCCGTTCTACTATATGCTATCATACTACCTCAGTAATTTATGATAACTAAGAGAATGATGATAATAGTTCTCATCTCTTGAGTTTTAGAAGATAAAAAGGATGGTTTAAGAACAACTGTGCTGGCAAGCTGAACCATGCACTTTGATGTATTTATGAATCTAGCCATGGTGTGAACAGCTGTTGACAACACACTCTCTCCTAAGACACTATCCTAATGCATAACACAGGAAATGTACCTTTAGGGACTCACTAAATCAAACCAACTATCTGTCCCTACACCCTACAGATATTTATTCTAAACATTTTATTTTCATGTACATGTTTATAAACCACTTCATCTGTGTCTGACAACAAAAGACAGATAAATGGATAAATGAACGGAAATTCCTGATTCTTGTTATCTCTGTTGCTTGACATTTCTACTGCTCAGGGAAAGTCTTGTGGTTGTGGATTATTTACACTGCTTCCTCCTGCCTTGCTGCAATTTTGTTTTCTTCACTTCATTCTCTCACCTCCTCCAATATTATTCTCAATTTTTGTAGAAAAAGTTAGGCCTAGTGTAGAATTTGTCTCCCTCTATATATACAAAGCAATCATTAGCATATTGAAAGAATTTTCAAATCTTATGCTCTTCTTTATCATTCTGATCTATAATATTTATTATTTAAGTCTCCTTTAATGGAAAAAAACAGGATTATTAGTTGAGTTTTGTCAGTGGGAGAGAGAAGGGGCACAAGCAGATGTGATATTGAAACCACTCATCTTTATAAATGCTGAATTCTTGAATAGACTTATTTTATAAAAACAGGCTAGGAGGATCTCAAGGACTAACTAATCAAGAGAAGGAAAGGAGAAGAGCTAGGAAACACGAATAAGTTAAGTCATACAGTTATATGTAGAAGATGGGCAAGGCAATTATCCTGAGAATCTCCAGAAGATTTCTGAATCTAGCAGTTAATTGGAAAAATTCTCACCCTGACTAACTATATATACTGATACCTATGAACTAAGCTACTGCACTGCAGATGGTAATTTGTAATAGTAGTTTCATGCTTGGAGAGTCTGTCATTTTGGTCATCTGAACAAGGGCTGCTTGTCATGACATGCCAGTTGCTGCTATGATGTCTCTTGGGTAGATGCTTGTTCAAAAAGTAGGGGGTTGTGAATGAAAGCAAGAGACAGGAAAAGGAATATTGTGGGACTGTCCTGCTTCAAGGTTGTATATGGTGAGATTTTTGGCCTTATGTGTAACATAAGAAGTATATAATTCTTTATGCCTATTTTTAAAATATATTCTAATTTTTAAATGTTTTTTATTATATTCTGTAGGGACTTAAAGTTCAACATATCAATACTTGATGAAAAATACCTGTTCCACATTATGCCTAAGAAGTTTGATATGCAGACAGATAGCGAGGTTAAGCTTAACAGCCAAGTTGTATGGTAATAACAATAAGCTAGTCTTCTGGATGGTTAACAACCTAAGTTTGCAGACCAAAAGTAGAGAAAAAGGAGGGCTGCAAGGAAAGCCAACATTTTGGCCCTAGCCTTCTAAGGTCAATTAAGACTCAGGACATATGAGAACTTGTACTATAATGTCATATAACTCAGTAGTGTCCCAAATTTTCTGATCAAGGAGATTATGGGGCCAAAGAGGAAAGTGATCGATGATGTAGAGTGTGCCTAAGGAGAGGCACATGGAGAGAAAACATTCTCTCAAGCTTTCACAGAGAGCACATTGGCCAAGCAATGGCCGTGACTCATCCACATGGCTGACAATGACAAAGGTTCTACAATCTGAGGTACAGGATCTCAGGAAAAATCCTGAGGGGATTTGACTGACCTTATCAGACCCAAAAGCTACAACTCTTGTTGCATAGGTCCTGCTTTACCTTGGTCTTAACCATCCAGCAGAAAAGAATAAAAACGAAATATAAGAAGTAAAGCCATGCTGTTATGTTGAGCTGTAGGGGACTCAGGTCAACAATTTCTGACACACTGCCAGTCAAGCAGAAGACCCAATTCTATTATGGGCTACAGGACTCTTTTAGAATATTTTGCTGAGTTTACACACCTATAATATTCAAATAACAGAACTTAACAAAAAAAGGGGATACAGATCAATGTCCATTTTGTATCTGTGTATTCAAATGGCTAAGATCGATATACAGTTACATTCTCTTAATGAATAGAGGGATTTTTTCTAATGGTGTTTGTAAGTAGGATATCATGTCTGCATCTTGTACAGCAATTAACCACTAGGAAGAATGTATACAATGTGCTAATTATTGAAAATGTCCTACCAGTTTGGTTTGAAACTGTCTCATTGCTATTTGTTTCTCAATAAATTTATGGAAAAAAATAGACTAGGAATTTTTACGTATTTACATGTATTAGTCAAAGTATCATAATTCATAAATCTGTGTTAGATTACAATATTATATCTGAATCTAATAAACATAACATTCCCAGGAATACTCTGATTTAAAATAGCAACACCACATTCTTAATATTTATGAATGGCTGCCAAGGCTTTGAAATAAAAACCCTACCCTTTGGGCCCAGCTTAATCTTTTTTAGGAAGAATTAACTATAAATACTTTGCTAACTATATGCATAATATATGGTCATTCTCTAAAGCTCTAAAACTTCTGCAATTCTCAAAAGGAATCACATATACTTCAAATCCTTATAATACCTGTCTTATAGTGGTTCCCAAAACACTACACTAGTTGTTTTCTTGTGAGCTTATTTAAAAAAAAAAAAAAAAAATTAAGCTGGGCATGGTGGCATATGCCTGTAATCCCAGCAAGTTTTCCTGCACGTTTGAGGCTAGCCTGAGCTATATATATAGTGTTTTCAAGGTTACCCTGAACTTTATAGCAAGACTCTGTCTAAAAAAACTTTAAAATTTTTTATCTGATATTTTAAAAACTGTTTTAAATGGCTTATATAGAGGGGATTTAACAATTTCATTTGAAAAGCTTGGATAACTTCAGTATCCAGGTCATGGTAAAGTCAGGACATGTGTAAAATATCTTACATTAAATTCCCAAAGGCACCAAAAAAAAAAAAAAAAAAAACCCACAGTAAAACTAACTTCTATTACAAGAAATGTATATAAGGCATAATATTTTACAATGCTATTCTGAATAACTGCTAAGAATTCTATTGTGGAAAAAGCAGAAAGCCAGTAAGGATATCTTAAGTATGATAGCAAAACATCTGAATGAAGGATTACATTCAGAAATGTCTACTTTTTGTTCTACAAATAAATCTTGACAGCTGTTTTTTAATGTTTTTGATTAGTATATGTTTGCAATACATAATGTTTACATGGTGGAGATGGTACATGTATATAACACATCTAAATTGCTTCTTAAATCCACTTCCCTTCTCTCCCCTATCTCTTGATTCTCTTCCTTTTTGGGAAAGATTTATCGCCCTACTTCCTATTTTCTATCTTTTACTATGCTCTTCAGAAATATCTAGTTTTGGGGACCAGGGAGATAGCTCAGTGGAATAAGTGATTGCCTGCCTGGCAAGCGCAAGGTCCTGAGTTTGATCCCTGGTACCACCCAAAAAAAAAAAAAGAAATATCTAGTTTTGACCTCAGCACAGTAACAGGTGCCCATATCCTCAGCACCTCAAGAGGCTGAGGCAGGAGGGTCACAACTTCAAGTATAGCCTGGGGAACTTTAGTGAGACCTTCTCTCAAAAAAATGCATAAAAGGAGGCATCCATTCTTTCTCTGAAGGAAGACTTTGGGGTCTGAGACAGGGGCTCACTTATGTAACCCAGGCTGGCCTCCAACTAGAGGTCATCCTCTAGCTTCAGCTTCCCAAGTGTTGGGATTACAGGTGTACGCCCACCACTCCTGGCTGAAATAATTTTAAAAGACAAAGTTTCACAAGAATATCTGCAGTGAATTCTTTATAAAAGCACAGACATATTTTAGACTTAAGGGGGCCTGGCCCTAGCTCAGGCCTTTAAGTGGCTGCTTCCACAAAGCTGTCAGCCTCAGGTTGCTGGAGTTCGAACCTCACAACTCTCCCGCTGGCCAAAAGTGCCCTGAAGGCATTCGAGGAACAAAAAAAAAAAAAAAAAAAATTTTAGACTTAAGACTTAAAATCATAATTTAAGTCTAAGGAAATTTTGTTGTAGCTTTATCTCCCTGAATGCCTTTAAAGTACATGCATTTTTTTCCCCACACTGGCCCGGGAAGCAAAGCTATCTTCCAGCCCTTTTATTTTTTTATTTTGAAGCAGAATCTTATGACAGTGCCTAGGATGGCCTCAAACTTGAGATCCTCCTGCCTTCAGACTTTCAAGTAACTGGGGTTAAAGGTGTACTACTACACCTAGCTATGTACATGTATTTAAAGATAAATATATTTTAATTCTTAAGAGTCAGAACACAATTACACATTTCATATTCTTTGTATACTCATGAAATTTGTATGAGTGTGTTTTTTTCAGGAATTTGTTTTTTTATGTGACACTAAGATACTTGTGGTTTATGGTTAATCAACTGCGTATCTGACTCAAATTAATTGAGTTAACAATGCTGATGAAACCATAATGCAGCTGGGCATGATGGTACATACCTGTAATCCCAGCATTTGGGAGGCTGAGGCAGAAAGACAGCTGGGAGTTTGAGAGCTCAAGGCCAGCCTGAACTTCAGAGTGAGACCTTGTCTCAAAAAGACAAGACAAAAAGAAACTATATGGCAAGGAGCTACTGTTGATAGAAACGGAAAAAGAAAAAGCATCATTCAACTCCAAAGATTATTTACAATCTCATTTTCTTGCTAGTCATCCTAGTTCTCATTTCACTGTCTAGTCATACAGACAATTCAATGATCACATCTTAGACAAATCTTGGTGCAAATTTCTAGAAGTAGAGAAAAGATAAACAAGAAAAGTATGAGGTTGGGCTGCATTTTCAATGCAGCAGCAAGCCCCCGAAGGATTGTGACTAGGAAGCAATTTAACCATAGATGTGCTTTATGAAAATTAATTTTGTTTCAATAGACAATACATATTAGGAAAGAAAAAAACAACAACAATACACCCCACATTATGAAAACAACAGCAAGAACAGAGAAAAACAGGGAGCAGAGAAGACAGTGGCAAAGTGGTTAAGAGCAAGGTCTTTAGAACCACCACCTGGGGACCAATCCAGCTTCTTCCCTTCATTAGCTGCTAGTACTTGGACAAAGTGTTCGATGCCCATCTTTCACGCCTCAGCTACCTTTATTTATAAAAAAAGGGGACAAAAATAGTATCTACCCATCACAAGATTATGAGTAAATGTTCATAAAAGTACCTAGCTAATTTTATTATAGGAACAAAATCTGAAAAATTCCTAATCAATGAAAAAAAAAAAAAGAATAGACAATTGAAATGAGCATACATTTCTCAGAAGAAAAATACAAATGGTCAAAAAATATATGAAGGAAGGGCTGGCCAGACAGCTCAGTGGATTAAAGTGCCTGCTTAGGCAGATACAAGGGCTGGGGGTTCAATCCACAGCCTGCCATGCCAGCCTTGCCCCAGGGGTACGCTGAGACTTTTATTGAGACTGGGCCACCTGGGCGTGGTGGCACATGCCTGTAATCCCAGCACTTGGGAGGCTGAAAAACAGGAAGGATCACTATAAGTCCAAGGTGTAGTAAGACCCGGAGACCCTGTACTAAACACATTTAAAAAAAAAAAAAAAAAAAAAGGGCCAGGCAGATAGCTCAGTAAAATATGTGCTTGCCTGGCAAGTGCAAGGTCCAGAGTTCAATCCCCCTTACTGGGGGAAAAAAGTTCAACAGCTTTAGGCATTAGAGAAATACAAATGAAAACAACAGTGAGATTTAATCTTATATCAGAAAACAGGGCCATTATCAAGAAATCAAGAATGGGATAAAGTTTAAGTGTGCTAACACAACTTAAATTTGTAAGCAGTGAAAAAAAGTTTCATGGAAAAAGAATACCTTGTGCTATACTCTAACTTGTTTAAAAATAAAGGCAGTGTGCTTGCTTCAGCAGCACATATACTAAAATTGGAACGATACAGAGAAGATTAGCATGGCCCTTGCGCAAGGATGACATGCAAATTCGTGAAGCATTCCATATTTTTACAAAGTTTAATGAGAAAAAATAAAAATAAAAATAAAGGTAGTGGGCTGGGGAAATAGCTTGGCGGTCTAAGTGCCTGCTGGCAAGTGGAAGGACCCAAGTTCGATTCCTGGTACCGCATGTCTTGCCCCCTGGAACCCAGGGTACACCCTATCACCCCGAAACCAGATGTGGTGGTGCACTCTGTAATCCCAGCACTGGGGAGGCTGAGACAGGAGGATGGATCACTACAAGTCTGAACTGTGTAGTGAGACACTGTATCCAATAAATAATAAATCAATAAGAATAAAGGTAGCATATATCCACATGTATGTATATTTTGGAAAGAGGGTATTTTGGAAAGATACACCTTCAAGGATACAGACCAGAAAACAAGAAATCTCAGGTGGAATGAAGACATCCTCCCTTGCATATTATCTGATTTCACCATAGTTATATGTTTTCAATTTAAAAAAAATAAATAAATAAATGAAAACAATTAGACAGGGGCCAGAATGTAGGTCAGTGGCACAGCACCTGCTTGGCAAGCACAAAGGCCCTGCCTAAGTTTGATGATTACTAGTTAAAAAAATAAATGAGGCAGCAAAATGAGCTCAGTAATAGGAAGTCATATTTACATATTTAGGAAATCCTATTTACATATGAGTTCTACAATCTTGCCAAGAATAAAGATAAAAGTCTAATGATAGTAAGGGTTCAAAAGTTACTAAAGTTGGGCTGAGTTAGTCCGCTCAGCGGACTAAAGCGCCTGCTTAGGCAAGCACAGAGGACCGTGGTTCAATCCCGTCGTGCCATGCCAGCCCTGCCCCCTGGGCGGGCTAAGCCAGCCAAAGTCCGGACATAGTAGTGAACACCAAACAGGAAGATCACTATGAGTTCGAGCTATGGAAAGAGACCCTGTAACAACAAATACATAGGAAAAAAAAAAGTTACTAAAGTCATTAAAACAAAGAAGATTAAAAAAAAAAAAAAAAGGTGGATTTAAAAATAATCCAGAATCAGTAATGGTGGTCCATGCCTGTAATACCAGCACTCCAAAGGCTGAGGCAGAAGGATAAGCAGAAGGAACATAAGCTTGGGCTCCATAGTGGGTTCAAGGCCTGCCAGCCTGAATTGAACTGCAGAGCACCTTGTGTCAAAAAAGAAAATCCAAACTAGGCATGTCACACACCTGTACTCCCAGCACTTGGGAGGCTGACGCAGCAGGATCATTTTGTGAGCTTGAGACCAGCCTGGGCTACAAAGTGAGCTCGAGGTTAGCCTGAACTGCATAAGGAGACCTATGTCTCAAAAAAGACAAAAAAAAAAAAGTCCAGAGAGTTGGTAGCACATTCTTGTAATCCCAGCTCTTGGGAAGCTGAGGGAAGAGGATCATAGAAGGTCACACAACTATTTCTGATAAGATTCAACTTAAAAATGTCCTTTATTTCTTTCATGGTGCTAGAGATTGAACCTAGAGCCTTGCTCATGACAAGCATGAATTCTACAATAGAGTCATACTTCCAGCCCCTAAAATTGTACTGTATTTTTTTTTTTGTGACAGGGTCTTGCTGTGTAGTTTAAACTGGTCTTGAACTAAATATGTATCCCAGGTTGCTTCAAACTCAGCAATCTTGTGCATTTCCAGCTTGTACTACACTTTGTATTTGGAAAAGCCATTTGAAAACTGGATGTGCTAAATTCCTGGGGCGGGGGGAAGTACTTAAACTTATGTAATGTAAAATAATCTAAAATCCATACTGTTGCAAAAATAACTATGGATTCCAGGTATGATGGCTCATGTGTATAATTCCAACACTCAGGAGGCTGAGGCAGGAGGATCACCAGAAGTTTGAAGCCAGCCTGAACTACAGGTGAGACCCTGTCTCAAAAAGAAAAAGGAAAATTGGTATGAGCAATTGGATAAGGTTGAGTTAAAGGAATGAATCAAATGTGTTTCTAGGTTTCTGGCTTGACTCAAATTAATGATGTGGCCATTAAAACATTAATTAGTACAAACAGCACAGGAGGAAGAGCAGGTTTGACAAGAAAGATGATGAAACTGTTTTCTGTGAATACTGCTTAATCTTAACTTTTGTTCTAAGGTTTATACTGTATCTTTGACTTACAATTTATTAAAAAGACATTGTATGATATCTTCTCCTAGTATTAGAAACTTTAAAAAGTATATTTCCAGGGCTGGTGAGATGGCTCAGTGGTCTAAAGCACCTACTTAGAACAAACTAAGCTAAGCAAAGCACAGGGACCGCAGTTCAATCCCCAGCACCACATGCCAGCCAGCCCCGCCCCCTGGTGGGCTGAACTGGCCACACACACACAAAATACATAAATAAA
>NW_004524736.1:6182174-6197146 GCF_000260255.1 Octodon degus | reverse complement strand
ATGTGGTATTATAAGTTGAACTAAATTCAGAAATTTTAAATCTTAAAAAAAAATGCTTGAAACTACTGTTTGAAGCAAGATACAATTTCCCTATGATGAATGCTATTACTATGTATATATAAAATGTACCAATAAAAAAATTCAAGGAAAAAAAGTAATAATAAAGAGCTCTATTACAAAAAAAAAAGTTTTCTGGACACATTAAAATACTTAACAGTCACTTCCTGGAAATGTCTAGTAACCACAACTAAGGGCTTTTTATAAATAGGGACTCTATTATGTTTTCTCTGGTATAGCACCACAAATAGTTAAAATCAAATTCAAGAACTAGGGGCCGGGGAGATGGCTCAGTAGGATAAGCGCTTGACTGGCAAATGCAAGGATCTGAGTTCAATCCCGGGTTCCGCAAAAAAAAAAAAAAAAAAATTCAAGAAGTTCGCTAGGAGAAAAATTAAGATATATCTACTGGAGTTAGCAACTACACAGTTATGACCTTAGCAAGAGCACTTTAAAAAAAAAAGAGGCACAAAGGAAACTGCAAGAGATTTAAAAAATTTAAAATTGAAACTGACATGAATAAAAGTCTATTCTTTCTGAAAGCTTGGCTGTGAAGGAGAGAAGTAGTCATTAGTTAGTAGAAAAATATCTAAAAGGTTCTATATACTAAAGACGAAGGAGAAAGATTCCACTAATAAACTAACAGGAAAAAATAAAATAATAGGAAACATAACTCACAAGTAAAATACTAAAATATTAAACAGTGCTGGGTGTGTTGGCACACACTTGTAATCCCAGCACTAGAGGCCAAGGTAGGAAAATTGCAAATTCAAGGCCAGCCTAGACAACCTAGCAAGACCCTGTCATAAATAAATAAATAAATAGAATAGAATAGAATAGTTTTAAGAGAATCTCAAATTCATACTGAATATGCAATTATTTATATAGCATTTAAACAACTCTAAATAATTAGACAAACAACTTGTGTCTGGACTGGCAGATTTAATATTATCAAAATGACAATATGACAATATTCTTTATCTGACCTGATTACTTAATAGAATTCCTACTAGGATCCAAATTAACTTCTTTTACAAACTGTCAAGAAAATTCTCAAATTTATATGAAATTGCAAGGGTCCTAAAATAGCCAAAACAATCCTGTAAAAGAATAAAATAAAAAGACTCATAATTCCTGATTTCAAAGCTTACTACAGGGTTGGAGAGACAGGTCTAAGCGCGTGCCTGGCAAGTGCAAAAATCCGAGTTTGATCCCCGGCACAGAAGAGGAGCTAGGAACCCCAGGCATGCCATATTGTCTGGGCATGGTGGCGCACACCTGTAATTCTAACACTTGGGGGGCTGAGACAGGAGGATCACTATGAGTCTGAGCTGCATAGTGAGGCTCTGTATCAAATAAATAAATTTTTTAAAAAAAACAACAAACTTACTACAGAGCAACACTAGCTAAGACAGCTTGGCATTGGCACATCAACAGAATAGAACTTAGAGGTCAGTGATAAACCCAAGCTTTTCTAGGGAGCTGATTTTGAAAGTGTAACAAGATCACTCAAAGGAAAATAATTAATTAATTAATTAATTAATTAAAAAAATCACTCAAAGGGCAAGAAACATCTTTTAAATAACCATGCTGTAATAAATGGACAAATAGGTAAGACAGCCCTTATATATGACACCAACTGTAAGTCAAAATGGATTAGTCTTCATGGTTTTGTATTTGGCAAAGAATTTTCAGATATGAGCAACAATGAAAGAAAATCAGAATAAATTAAGATTTCATCAACACCTTAAAGCTTTTTGCTTTTTTAGGATGACCACCAAAACTTTCCTATATTCAGAGGTGGGATTTTTGGAAGCTGACTGGATCATGGGGTGCTCTACCCATCAGTGGATTGATCCGTTGTTGAGTTCATAGCTAAAGATGCTGTTAGGAGGCCAGGCCTGCCTGTAATCCCAGCACTTGGGAGGCTGAGGCAGAAGGAGCTCCATGCGTTCCAGGCCAACCTGAGCTACCCAGTGAGACCCTGTCTCAAAAAAAAAAAAAAAAAAAAAAAAGGAAATAGCATTATCCAACAAAATTAAAGTTAAAAATAGAAATTTTAGCTTACAAGGAATGATGCACATTTATTAGGTTTAGAAAACAGAACCCAGGGAAATAGAATACATGACACTGTGATTGATTCAGGAATGCAAGGATAGTTCAGTAATAGTAAATCTATTAGTAGAATTCAGCACAAAAGAGGAGCAAGGTATGGTGGCACATGCTATAATCCCAGTGTTTAGGAGGCTAAGAGAGGAGAACGCTGTAAGTTCTAGGCCAGACTATACTACAAAGTGAGACCCTGTCTAAAAAAAAGTAGAGCAAAGGAAAAAAATGACATAGTAATTTTTATAGATATAAAAGACATTGGCAAGTTACCTTCATTTATTGAAAAGGTAACAGCTGAAAAAAAAGCTAACAGCTGAAAATTTTAATATAACATACAAGCATTCCAATTTTTATTTTTTTTTTTTATAAATTGTTTTTCTTTCTTTTTTTTTTTTTAATTATTTATTTATTTATTTTTACATTTTATTTAGGGTGTGGGGGGGGGCAGCTCAGCCCACCAGGGGGCGCGGCTGGCTGGCATGTGGTGCTGGGGGAATTGAACTGTGGTCCCTGTGCTTTAGCTAAGCTTTGTTCTAAGTAGGTGCTTTAGACCACTGAGCCATCTCTCCAGCCCCTCCAATTTTTAAAAAGCCAAAGGGCTAGCCAAATAGCTCAGTGGATTAAAGTGCCTGCAAGCATGCACAGGGGCTGGGGGTTCAATCCCCAGGTCTGCCATGCTGGCCCCACCCCTGGGGTGAGATGGCAATTGAGACTGGGTGTGGTGGTGCATGCCTATAATCCCAGCTCTTGGGAGGCTGTAAATAGGTAGATCACTATGAGTCTGATCTAGTTCAGACCCTGAACATCCGGCAGACCCTTCACTAATAATTAAAAAAATGAAAAAGCCAGATTTTTTTGTTTGTTTTTGAGTATTGGGGACTGAAAGCAGGACCTTGCACATGCTAGGCAAGCACTCTATCACTAAACTACATTTCCTGGTACTTTTTTCACTTTTATTTTGATTATCTACTTTTGTAGTACTGGGCCTCCAACCCAAAGCCTCACACATGCAAGACAAGCATTCTACTGCTGTGCTATATACCCAGCCTTATTCTACTTTGAGACAGGGTCTCACTAAACTGCCCAAGCTGGCCTCACACTGGCAATCCTGCCTCTGTCTCCCATGCAGTTGGAATTACAACCATGTGCCATAGCACACAACCTTAAAAGGAAAGTACTAAAAACATTCCAATGAAGTCAGCAATAATATCAAGGTCTACTGCTATCCTTGAGATATGTTTGAAAAGTAATAACCAAATTAATTTGAGAAAAAAAGAAAATACAAAAGTTGGAAAAGAAGAAATAAAAATTATTGCATTTGGTAACAACATAATTATTTAACTGCCGTTTTTTCCTAGAAAAAGTAGCAAGAAAACTATTACAGATAATAGTAAAATCCAAAGGTATAAAATTAATACTCTAAAAGCATTCCCATATTCCAACAACCAGATAAAGAATATAACAGAATCTCCATTTACCACTTAAAATAACAACAAAAAAGGTAAAACACCAAATAGTAAATATAATGGGCTGGGAGATAGTGGTCTAAGTGCCTGCCTGGCAAATGCAAGGTCCTGGGCTCAATCCCAGGTACCACATCCCATGGGTTCCAGGCATACCATGCCAACCAACAAAACCAGTTGTGGTGGTACACACCTATAATCCCAGCACTGGGGAGGCTGAGAGAAGACAATCACTATGAGTCCAAGCTGAAAAGTGAGACTCTGTACCAAATAAATAAATAACAGGCAATGTACAAAGACATTTCAAAACATTATCAAAGAACAAGGTGCAGTGACACAGTCCCCTCACCCCCCGCCACCTCAATCACTGGGAGGACTGAAGCAAGAGGATCTCTGAGCCCAGGGTCTCCAACCCAGCCTGGGTAACATTAAGATCCTTGTCTCAAAAGAAAAGAAAAAAAAAGTTAAGAAATGCAGAAAACTTGGACATCAAGAAATAAATTTATAACCTATAGTGGAGAAGAGTGAATCCAAGACCTCACACATGCTAGGCAAGCACTCAACTGCTGAACTAGACCTCCAGCCCCTAATGTTGTTGAACAGAAGAAGTTAGTCTTCTTGAAACTCAAAAAGATCTCAACCACTTCTAAATCAATCTATAAATATGATGCATTGCCAATAACAACATTAGAAGCCAGGCACAGGGGTACATCCCTGAAACTCCAGCTACTCAGGAGAATCCAGAGTTTTGAGCCCAGTCTGGGCAATTTATTTATTTTTTTTTTAATATTTATCTATTTTTATTTATTACATTTATTTATTGTGTGTGTGTGTGTGGCCAGCTCAGCCCACCAGGGGGCGGGTCTGGCTGGCATGTGGTGCTGGGGATCAAACCGCGGTCCCTGTGCTTTGCCAAGCTTGTTTCAAGTAGGTGCTTTAGACCACTGAGCCATCTCTCCAGCCCCAGTCTGGGCAATTTAGTGTGCTCCTGCCCTAAAATAAAAAATAAAAGGGCTGAGGATAGAACTCAGTGGTAGAAGTCCCTGAGTTCAGTCCCCAGTGGGGTGTGGGGGAACAGCAGGATAGTCTGGCATTGTTATGGTTTGTGTCTAGATGTCCCCCCGCCAAAGCTCACACAGTCATGGGGTGGGCTTCTAGAGTTTTTGATTGCTCACTGTCCAATGCTGAGATTACCAGCATGAGTGCAACACCAACCCTGGGGCAGGTAGCCTGCATACAATATAAGGGAGGGAAAGAGACTTGCTCTGTGCCACTCCTTGCTCTAGATGCTTTTGCTGTTTTCAGCTGCCGTGAATTGCTGCCCTCAGCCATGTGCTACTCTGCTTTGGAGCCAGCTGAGTATGGACGGAAACCTCCACAAACTGTGACCTAAATTAAACCAACCTTCTTTCCTTAATTCTGAGTTTCAGGTATTTTGTCTCAGCAAGGAGAGAAAAGTAAGCAAGACATGCTTGGTGGCACATGCCTATAGTCTCAATACTTGGTAGGCTGAGGCAGATTACTTGACTCCAACGAAACCAGATCAGCCTAGGTGACCTAGGCAACACAGTAAAGATCTTGTCTCAAAAAAACATAGTAAGGGCCAGGGAGATAGTTCAGCGGCATAAGTACCTGCCTAGCAAGCACAAGGTCCCAAGTTTGATCCCCAGTACTTCAATAAATAAATAAATAAAATAAAAAAACAATGGGGGTGCATGATTAGTTAATTCTAAATTTATGGAAAAATAAGGAAAACCACTCTGATAAGTAAAATGAAGGACGATGATAACCAAAGAATAAGGTCATTAGGTAAACTGATAAATAAAACAATAAAAACACAATAATAACCCCAAGTTATATGTAGGAACTAAAACCATCTAAAGAAAAGATTTCAAACAAGCTTGGAAAAAACTATTTTATTTATTTATTTATTTTTAAAGATTTCATTTATTTATTTATTTAGTGTGTGTGGCCAGCTCAGCCCACCAGGGGGCAGGGCTGGCTGGCATGTGGTGCTGGGGGATTGAACTGTGGTCCCTGCTTAGTTTTGCTTGTTCTAAGTAGGTGCTTTAGACCACTGAGCCATCTCACCAGCCCGAAAAAACTATTTTAAAAAACGATACTGGGGTAACTGAGTTGCTACCCATAAGAAAAATAATTTTGGATTCCTACCCCAATATTTTGTTCAACTTACATTGATATGGATATTTAAATTTAAAATTATTTATCAAGAAAAAAACAAAATATTCATTTTATTTTTTAAAATTGATTGACTGATTGATTGGCTGGCTCAGGCTGCCTTGATCGCAGGTCTGGTAAGGCATGGGGAGTTGGGGATTGAACAGCAGTCTCCTGAGCCTGACTGGGTTTGCCCCAGCAGACGCTTAATCAACTGAGCTAACCTGCAAATTCCTAATTTTTTTAAAAATTTATTTGGTTGTTGTAGGGTCTTACTATGCAGTTCATACTTATAGTGATCCTCCTGCTTTCAGCCTCCCCAGTGCTGGGATTACAGGCATGTGCCACTATGTCCAGTCTCTGGCCAGCTCAGCCCACAATGGGGCTGGCATGGCATGTAGTGCTGGGGATTGAGCCTGCCATCCCTGCGCTTGCCTATGCAGGCACTTTAGTCCTCAGAGCTATATTGGCCAGCCCCATTCGCTTTAATTTTAACTAGAAATAATACCAGGTAGAGAAGGCTTTTGTTATCACACAGAACTTTAGAATCTGATCATGTTAACTGCAAAGTATTTTTTAAATTTCTGCTAAAAAAATATACTATATACAAGCAAGGTCAAAGGAAATAAGTACAAAATATCTACAACATACATCAAAACTAATTTTCTTGGGGCTGGTGAGATGGCTTAGTGGTCTAAAGCACCTACTTAGAACAAGCTAAGCTAAGCAAAACACAGGGACCACGGTTCAATCCCCCAGTACCACATGCCAGCCAGCCCCGCCCCCTGGTGGGCTGAGCTGGCCACACACACAAAATAAATAAATAAATAAATAAATATTTTTTTAAAAAACTAATTTTCTTAATAACACAAGCATTTCTAATAAACAATATAAAATCTTAATAGAAAAATGAACAAATGATATAAAGAAACAAACATGGCTCTCATATTCTAAAAGGCACTTAAGAAAAATATTCCCATTAAACTGGCATTTTTTTTAAAAGGCTTAATAACTCCATTAGCAAAGGAACAAGGAAGCCAACCCACACTCTTCGGCAGAATACAAACAGGCACAGCTTCCATGAAGTGCAACTTAACTATGTATCCAGATTCCAGTGGTGCATGTCCTCTGACTCAGGGCTTCTACTAATTTAACCTAAAGACATGCTCACTCTCATGTACAAAATTCTCTAGGTACAAGGACAGTCACTGTATCAGTTTGTATAAGCAAGGCTCCAAACTATTGGTTTGGTCTGGTTTGGTTTTTTGTCTTTTTGAGACAGGGTCTCGCTATGCAATTCAGGCTGGCCGTGATCTCACTCTAGCCCAGGCTGGTCTCAGACTCATAACAATCCCCCTGCCTAAACCACCCAAGTGCTGGAAATTCAGATGTGCACTATCAGACCTGGCTTGGCTCCAAACATTTTAAATGCCCAACTAAGACATCTCTACCAAGGGCTGGCCAGATAGCTCAGTGGACTAAAGCACCTGCTGAGGCAGAGCACAGCGGCCAGGGTTAAATCCCCAGCATGCTTTGCCTACCACACTTGGGGCATGCTGAGACAGTGACTGAGACTGGGTGTGGTGGTGTGCTTCTACCCCAGTGCTTGACAGGCTGTAAACAGGAGGATCACTAAGAGTCTGATCTACATAGTGAGACCCTGTACACCCTGTCCTAAATACAAAAAAATAAATAAATAAAAAGTACCTTTGCTTGCTTCCAGGAAGTCAATTAGCCATGGTCAAGAGCAGAAGGAAAAGTTGCCTTTTACCATAAATTTTGTGTATCATTTGAATTTTACACATCACTTATGTTTCAGTATTATTTTACCCAGCTTCACCAATTGCTATATTTTGTTAGTATGCTGGTTCCTATATTATTGACAATGTTAGTTTTTCCAATTAACACATTTCATTTAATCAGATTGACACAGTAAGCCACAGCAGTAACTTGGATTCCATGACCCCACAAGCTCTATCTTTGCACATTACTTCACAAAAAGCACTGCTCCCTGTTCTATTCATACCCTACAATTTTTTTTTAATACACACTGATGATTAATAGGTTTTATGTTGGCAGATCTGCGCATGCACATAATGTACTTTAATCATCTCCCTTCACTCCCTTTGTGCCACTCCTACTTCACTTCCACAGTTTCAGTACACAGAATGTATTTTGGTCATATTCATCCACTGGGTTCCATTCTTCACTGCATGTAGAGAAATTATAAATTACCTGGGACTAAAAACCTACAAATGTCTTAGCCTAGATGGCAAACACCTAATCACTATTTTAGAAAGAGCAGAAATACATGAAAGTGCTCAAAGTTTCATAAAATATCATTTTTGCTATCACAACAGATGCAACATCTGGTCCACTACTTCACAAGTTTAAGAACTGACTTTAGTCAGGTATGGTGACACACACCTGTAATCCTAGCACTCAGGAGGCAGAGGCAGGAGAATCACCATGAATTCAAGCCCAGCCTGGGCTACATAGTGAGTTCAAGTTCAGCCTGAACTACAAAGCAAAATCCTGTCTCAGGGGGAAAAAAAAAGTGTATGTTGTGGTGCATATGTACTTATGTAAGTATATCTACACATATATAGTACCCTTGCCAAATATATATCTTTGGAGAACACATGACACTATGATAGTGTATAAAGGAAGAAGAGACCAAGTCAAAAAGGCTAAAGGCGTTCCTGGAAACAAAAAAGTGTAAGTGAGCTGAGAGCCAATAGAAGAGAAACTAAGGGAATGATACAACAGTAAGAATTCTGGAAGGTGGTATGACACGTACAGTGGTCCTGCGGTAAGAAGGCACAGGATGCCTCCAAAGAGGCAGAGAAAGATGAAAGTGTAAGATGATGTGATGGAGGATTAACTGAAAGTTGGAGAAGCCAGACTATGTGGTGTTCTCTAGGCCATGTTAAGGACTTTTGCCTTATTCTAGAAGCAGTGAAAAGTCAGGAAAGGGTTGTAAGCAGGACTGAGGAAAGACTGCTGTTCACAAAAGATTAGAGTGTTATAGGAACTGGAAGGCACAGTAGAAGCAGGAAAACTGCGTAGAAAGCTAAGTGAAGGATCATGACTGCCCAGGCTGGAGTTATGGCAAAAGCAAAATAAACAGGACTGGATGATTGATTACACCAAAAGTGCAAAGGAAAGGAAAACTGTAAGGAAGGTGCCCAAGTTTCAGGTCTGCACATCTGGAAAGATAAAGATGTGCTCATTGAAAGACAAACACTCCAAGAAGACCAGATTGTTGTGTTTCATGGGAAGCCTGCTGCAGGCTACAAACACAAAAAGGAAGGCAAAGGGTTCTTCAAACATATGAAAGTCTTGGCAAGAAGGATGAAAAATGAAAAACAGATGAGGGGTCAAAGAAAACAGAGTCTGCTACAGTACACCTTAATTTTAAAAATCTTCTGCCTCCAGGATCAGTCATAAAACAGGGCTAGATATTTTATGTTCCTCAAAACAGGATGTACAGAGGAGGAGAAGAGGTTTCAAATGCAATCGCTGGAGGGATAAAGAATTTGTATGAAGAATCAATATGAAAATATAAAGATAACAAATTTACCAATTTGAGAATGAGGGGAAAAGATAGTAAATGCCAACATACAGAAGGAAGAGGTATCATCCAAAGAAAAAGGAAGAGTAGGAAATGGAGGACTCCCTTTCACGAAATTTTACAATTTAGACACGTTTCATCTACCTCTGAACAAAACGGCTGTTCTTGGCCTTGCGTGCTAAGGGAATACAAAAATAGCTGTACACCTAAGGCTTTTTATTGAAATCACGGCTTCCACTGCCCTCATGTGGAGGCAGTAAGGAAGTGCACCACCCAGTTCCAGCAGCCTGGGAATGCCCATATTAACCTATGTATAATCATTAATCCACGACCACAGATCTAAGATCACAGTAGCAGAGGACAAACTGGCAACAGTCCTTGCCAAGCGATTTATCTTCTAAGTTATCAATATGCAACATATCTGTTTTTATTTCTTAACTTGGGATTAGAAAAAAGATTTCTCCTTTTTTGTTCTTTGTTAATGATCACATTTAGCAACCTAGGTTGGGGGGAATCAAGACATATCACATATATGTACAAATTCTCTATGATGAATATGACCACTTTGTATACCTAAAATGTACCAATAAACTTAATTTTAAAAATTCTAGGATGTCCAGTCTGATACCACCATTTCAAACCCAACCCTTGGCATATTATATATTTGAAAATTTACAAATGCCTCAATTTTAATGATACATATAAACAGATTAAGGTGCATTTCTACCACACATCAATATGCTGATGGCAAACATTAAGCAGTTATTCCCCTGCAGGTGCAAATTTTCCCTTTGTTATCTTCAAGTTAATGAAAAAAATTTGACCACTTAGAAGTATACAAAGCATCATAGTAAACACAATTGTAAAGTCACATCTTCAAAATTCATCAGCTAACCAAATATATAATTGATTTAATCAATCTCAACATTATTCATAAAAAACATGGTAAGTGATTGACACTTCTTTTCTGACAGTTCTCTTCATGGTAAAAATAAGCTTGCCTGATTTAGCATTCTGTACATTAACTCCTGCCTTTCTTCTTTAGTGAATATGCACTTACAACTGTACCTCTTTAAAACTGTCTCCACAAATGTAACAACTTGATATTATTTTTTAAGGCAACTATACTAAAAGATAGGGCACTGTAGGCCAAAAGGTGAAATTACTGCATTGAGTACATTTTTCCAATTCTCACTCAGCTGTTTTTATTCTGTAGATTACACGATTTTGCCACTAAATACATTCTTGATCTTCGTTCTCCACTCCCCGACCCCCAGATCTAGACACCATATTATCCATTTTATCGCTAGACATTCGAAAATGTTAAGAATTGAACGAGTTTTCCCCAATCTTCTTGGTTCCTTCTCTTGCTATCAACCCCCCACCATCACCACCACTCCTTTCTTCCCTTCAAGATGCCTAACTCTTACAACTTGGGTGGTTTTTTACAAAACCACTCCTTGGGATGCTCTTCCACCTTCTCTCCTACATTTAAATCCTCTCGAAATAATTTTCAACAGCTAGGCATCAATTTCTTTCACAAGCTCAAACTGCAGAAGAGGGAAGAGACTGAAATGCAAGTGAGCGAAACATTTGGGAATGTCAATGAGACAGCGGCCTCTCTTTTGAAAGGAAAACACAACTCTACACAGGCTTTCTTCTTCGCTGTGCTCCGACTGCCTCCCTGACCTCAAAGACACCTTCTCTTTGCTCAGATTCGAGGTCCCTCTGCTACACGCCGGGCCTGCCTTGCCTCCTCCCCAGAAAGAGAAAGCCGGGGAGAAAAGACAAGTCAGCAGTCACCTTCCCGCCGCGCCCGCGAGCTGTCAGGACCCCGTCCCAAGACTCACCTGGTAGGTGCGGCCGCCCGGAGAGCTGCACGAAGCGGTTGAGCTGGCCAGTCCCCCGACCCCCGCTGCCCCCACTACCCCCGCTGGCCCCGCTACCTCCGCCGCCAGCGCCAGCCGCGCCTCCTCCCCTCCGGCGGTTCCTGTCCCAGCCCTGGGCGGCCGACATGACCTGCTAACGACTGCCGCAGCCCGGTCCCGGCAGCCGTTGACCCGGCGGCACCAGCAGAGCCTCCTTCCTGGGCTCCTCCAGAGACCGGGGAGACAAGGAAAGGGGGGAGCGCCGGATTTCATCAGGAGCCAATAACCAAGCGCCTTAGTGACATGTAACCAATGAACAAGCGTCTTCTTGCTAGGTGGAGGGAGGCGGAGAGAGACGTGGTAACCATAGCTATGCCTAAAAAAAAAAAAAAGTAGGGGCTGAGAAAGACAGAAACAGCCGCTCATCAATCGCGCCGAGTAAATGCGCGTCGCCGCGACTGCTGAGGCTCAGGTGAACCAATCGAACTCCGAGTAAGAGAGGACACACCTGCAGAAAGACTCCCGGGACCGCTTGTAAACCGTGGTCAGCCCTCAGGAACTCTTTCCCATAAGCATGACAGTCAAAGCAGGATAGGTACACGATACACATAGCTGGGGGTTTTCTGCCACCTTTGCTGACTGAGCCCCCACTGCCTGTTGACTCACACAAAGGGCTCCCCCGCCGGCGTCGGGTGGGAGCCAGGGGCGGAGTCAAAACCTGTCTGTGAAAGTGAGATAGTCTGGATTTCATTTGTCTTGCAGCGCGACGGGCAGAACCTCTCCCCAGATAAGCCATGGCCCAAGCAAGCAGTTAGCCTGCTTAACACATATCGAAAATGTTCACTCTTAGCAGTGACCGACAGAACCAAACAAACAGAACTCCCGCGAAGAAACAACTTCTGGTTTATAACATCGGTGAGGATTTTATTCTACACACCGGCACTTGTGTAGAGCACCATGAAAAAAAAATACTCAAGTAAATGACGGGTGGCTATGTGTTTTTGTTCAATCCGTCCCTGTTGCTCCTAGAAAAGTTTAATAGCTTAGACAATATAAGATGAAAGGGAAGTGTAAAATTAAATGTATGTCAGGAACAGGTATAGAGATCAAGGTTGAAAAAAATACAGATGTACAGATCAGAAATACCTTTTGTTCCAAAATTAAACACACACCAAAAAATTGTCTTTAAATTAGGGGACTCAGTGCAAAATGGTAAACTGTATACTACTCATTCATACGGATGTGTGATAAGGAAATTTATATATATTCCTCAAGCAAGAAAAACTTTTCAGGTTCGTAGATCTGGTGTACTTTTCCCCTATGACGTTTCATACAGAAGAATTTTATGTGCTGGGGAGCAACTGCTGAATTTGGAACAAATACCCTTTAATCCTGGTGTATAAAATTGAGGTCACCACTAGCCCCACTTTGTTATCTTCCTACCTCCAGTTTCTGCAGTGGGAGAGGTATTTTACCAGTTATGTTTTACAACACACTGATAATGAAAATACTTGAGACCTTAAAGAAAAGTTAGGGCTCTAAAGTATGAAAACTAAAGTAAGTATATTTCGTTTTCTAAAGAAACGAAGCCACTGGATAGTCAAGTAGGAACTAGAGGAAAAATTCATAAGAATATTCCAGGTCGGTTGGACTGGCTAAATAGCACCGCAGATTGAAGCTCCTGTTTAGGCAGACATAGCAGCTGGGGTTCGATCCCCCACTTGCCGTGCGGGCCCGTCCCCGGGGTGAGCTGAGACAGCGATTGAGACTGGGCGTGGTGGCGTGCGCCTGTAATCCCACGCTTAGGAGGCTGAAAACAGGAGAATCACTATAAGTCTGATCTATGTAGTGAGACCCTGTACTAAATACACTAAAACTAAATACATTTTAAAAATCTATTGAATATCTATCCCTGCTAACGTCACAAAATGAAAGATGAGACAGTATGTGCCTCCTGTGGAACATAAACAAGATGTTGAAGTACTATGTAGGAAAAAAATTGAATATGAATCTCGTATCCAACTCCTTTCTGGTTTTCACCCTCCCAAGCGCTGGGATTACAGGCGCGTGCCACCATGACAAGTTTTAATCGCCTCATCAGCGCACTCCGGGGGCAGGGCAGCCATGGCACACCGGGGTGCAACCCCAGCCGCTGCATCTTTCTCTCTTTTTCTTTCTTCCTCTTTCTATGTAGTCCAGGCTGACCTTGAACTCTCTATGTAGCCCAGACTGGCCTCCAACATGTTGAGATCATCCTGCCTCAGTGTGCAGAGAACTGGGATTACAGGTATATGCAGCCACACATGGCAGTCTTTTTTATTTTATTTTTTCAAGTTTCTCAACAAATAAATTGAAAGGAAAAAAAAGATTTGAAGAGGAAAATCTACAAATTATATAAGTTTGTGGTTGTACAACTGTGAATATGCTAAAAATTACTTAGTAGTGATGCTACACAACTTTGTAAATAAATTTTAAAAAACACTCAATTGTATACTTTAAAGGATGACTTATGTAAATTGTAATTCAACTAATAAATGTTAAATAATCTGGGAAAGGAAGAGTAGATGGGGAGATAGATGAAACAACATTGGCTCCACTTTAAACCAGTGAATTAGGGCTGGGGAGATGGCTCAGAGGATAAGTGCTTTCCCTGGCAAGCACAAGGGCCTGAGTTCAATTCCCAGTTCCGTCAAAAAATAAATAAATAAATAAATAAATCAGTGAATTAAGTTTCAATCAAGTTAAAAAAGAGAATAACTTAAAACATTTAGCCAAATGCAAACACACCAACTCAAGAAACAATAATAACAAGAACATTGGAAATGCTGACACTGGATATTTTATGATAGTAGAAAATTATTGTTACATTTTAGGTACAATAGCATCATTGTTACATATATGTTGTAGTACATATGATAACTAAGATAATTATGCTATTAATTCCTATTAGTTCATTGTAAAGAACTGTTTGTGCTTATATTGACTGATCAATTTTTTTTTTTTTTTTGGCAGAACCGGGGATTGAACTCAGGTCCTTGTGCTTGCCAGGCAAGCACTTATTCCATTGAGCCATCTCCCCGGTCCCAACTGATCAATTTTGTTTACCTGTATTTTATAATCTGAGTAACTACTTTGAAGATAACAATAGCCAATATAATAACTACTGTCAATTTCCTATTAATCTTGTTTTGAAATTCTGTATCATTTTTTTGTTGTTATTGTTATTTCTCTCTCTCTTTCTCTTTTTTTGTATTTTTTAGGGAAGCGTCTACAGGGTGTTCAGGGTCTCACTACTAGATCAGACCTGTAGTGATCCTCCTGTTTACAGCCTCCCAAGAGCTAAGATTACAGGCACACACCACCACGCCCAGTCTCAATCGATGTCTCAGAGCGCCCAGGGGCATGTGGTGCTGGGGATGAATCTGGTTCTCTATGCTTGCTGAGCTTCCTCATGGGCCCAATTCATCAATTTTAACCCTAGCACAAGGGTGTAAGATACTGATGGAAGGGCAGGAGGTATGGAGGCTAGGAGGGAACTGTGGATTTTTTCCCCTTTTCTGGAAATTTTTATATTGGCACGTTTTATTTTATTTATTTTTTAAGTAAGCTTATTGGTACAATGTAGATATACATAGCGATCACATTCATCATTATATGGAATTCGTGCCCCTTCGTAGTATATCTTTTTTTTCCATAATTTTATTGAGAAACAAATAGCAATGA
>NW_004524736.1:6176412-6181474 GCF_000260255.1 Octodon degus | reverse complement strand
ATTTAAATACACATAATGAGCATGTTCATCATAGGGAATTTGAATTTACATGTGCTATATCTTGCTGCTCCTTTTTTCCTGTTCCCCTCCCCACAACCCCTCGTCCCCTCCTTATTGACCAAAGCTTTATTTCCCTTTTTCCCTTCTATTCTTTTTTTTTTCCCCATTCCAGCCTAAAACTGGTCTGAAAAATTAAGTCTTTAACTTTAAAAAGTGGGATTTATGGGAATTGGTGCAAGGGAACCAGGAAAGTTTTGAAAACGCTTGCCTGTGATATTTAAGTTGGACAGTCTGGCAGTTCTGCTCTGGAGAAGAGGACAGACTGTCAAGGTATTCCTACTCTCCTCTCATCAAGCCCAGGCAAGCATCAATCAATACAAGAGCGAGCAATGATTGTGTTCAGCAAAGCTTTAGACTTCCCAATGGTCAGGAACCAGATCATTGTCTAGGAAATGGATTGGGAAGGAGAAGGGAAGGAAGGGAGAAGAAAAACAGTAAGAAGTATCCTCTACATGCACCAACTCCCCACGATGAATGAAATCATTATATAATGTAAACATGTACTACTATGAAAAATTTAAATTAACAATGGGGCCGGGGAGATGGCTCAATGGAATAAGCTCTTCCCTGTCAAGCAGAACGGCCTGAGTTCAATCCTTGGTTCTGCAAAAAAATAAATAAATAAATAAACAAACAAACAAAAAAAGAAAAGAAAAGAAAGAAATGGAATTTTTAAGGCAGTCTCTTGTCTTTCCTCCACTAAGTATTTTTAAGAACTAACTTGATACCGATTTGATTTGAAACTGTCTCATTGCTATTTGTTTATAAAATTATTTCAAAAAAAAAAAAGAACTAACTTGAGGGGCAGCGAGATAGCTCAGTAGACTAAGTGCCTCCTTAAGTGAGCATACGGACATGGGTTCGAGCCCCAGCACCATGTCACACCGGCCCCGCCCCTGGGCACACTGAGCTGGCCACTGAGACCCACCCGGAGCTGGGGAGACCGAAAACAGGAGGATCACTATGAGTCTGAGCTGTGTAGTGAGACCCTGTACCAAATATTTTTTTTAAAAGAACTAATTTTAGGGGCCGGGGAGATGGCTCAGTGGAATAAGTGCTTTCCTGGCAAGCGCAAGGGCCTGAGTTCAATCCCCGGTTCCGCCAAAAAACAAACAAACAAACAGCGGCCTATTAAAAGAACTAATTTGAAAGCTTCTGTGTTTCTCTGTGTAGTTCAAAACAAAAGACCTGAATCTGCCTTTTTTAATCAACACATCATTAAATATATTTATGGGCTACAGTGTGATAATTCAATACATGTATACAATGGATAATGATCAAACAAGGGAACTGAACATTTTCTTCTTAAGCATTTATCATGGGGCTGGGGAGATGGCTCAGTGGAATAAGTGCTTCTGTGGCAAGTGCAAGGACCTGAGTTCAATCCCCAGTTCCACCAAAAAAAAAGGATTTATCATTTCTTTCTGTAGGGATGCTTCAAACTCTCCTAGTGTCTGTCTGTTTGTTTATTTGTTTGTTTGTGGTACTGGGGATTGAACCTAGGGCCTGGCACATGCTAGGCAAGTGCTCTACTACTAAGCTACACCCTCAGCATTTTTCTAGTTTTTTATAAAATATATAATAATTTGTGGGCTACAGTCTCCCTACTGTTCTGTAGGAATAACTTGTTTTTCCCATCTAGCTGTATTTTGGTACCCATTATCCAACATCCTTGTACTCCCTTCTGCCCTGAATTTGTCTTTGAGGTTTGGCAAATAAAACCTGAGCCTTATTATACAAAGGTAAAATGAAGATTTCATTCTGAAGTGGGAAAGGAGTTAAATAATTCTGCTTGAGATGACATTAGAAAGCTAAGCCTCATCAAGGAGCTTATTTTGAATCCTAATGGAGTGAGAAGCCATTGAAGGGTTAAGCCAGAAGGTGACATGATCAGATTTATGTTTTCAGAGCTCTCTCTAGTTGTGTGAATTGAATGACAGTTTAGATTGGCGCCTACCCACCGCCAGAGATGAAGTTACTATAGACAGCAGCATCAAGGAAAAGAGCTCTGCTCCCACATATCTTATGCTTGTAACACTAAACCTCTATCATATGCTGTGATGTGTGTCTAACAGCAATATAACTAAAAGTTGGAGTTCCTGTTCAGACTTCAATATGATTTTTTTAAGTGTATTTAGTGCATGGTTTACAGGGTCTGCAGGGTCTCACTATGTAGATCCAGACTCAGATCCAGACTAGCAGTGATTCTCCTGTTTTCAGCCTCCCAAACACTATTACAAGTGTGCACCACCACACCCAATCTCAATCGCCTTCTCAGCATGCAGGGGGAGGAGGGTGCTGGTGGTACAGCACCCCGGGGATCGAACCCCTAGCCCCTGTGCTTGCAGGCTCTTTAATCTGCTGAGCTATTTGGCCGGCCCTAAATTTCTTAACTTTAGTTTTTTTGCTTGGCATCATGAAAAGGATAAAATGTGATGAGTCCATTTATTATTTTAGCTGTTGTAGGTTAATATGAGAAAGACAGCAAGTAACAAGTAAATATACTCTCAGACCAAATGAACCTCACAGGACTTACAGTAGACCATGGTAAAATAAGTCTCACAGTGGTCCTAATATTTCAAGTACAATTAAAAATAAAATTTTAGGACTGGGGAGATAGCTCAGCGGTCTAAGAACCTGCCTCGCAAGTGCAAGGACCCAAGTTCGATCCTCAGTACCGATAAACCTGGGTGCAACTTGGCATCTCTGAAATCGGGGATGGTGGCACACAGCTGTAATCCCAGCCCTGGGGAGGCTGAAACAGGAGGATCACTACAAGTCTGAGCTTTGTAGCAAGACCCTGTACCAAATAAATAAAATTTTTTTTATTTAAAAAAAACCCTGAATGTTTGGATAGAACTGATTGATGCTGATATATTTTTTTAATTATGTGAAGTAGACATTGGGTATTTACTTATCTCCTTGGACAGTCTCAAAAGAAAGTTCCAGACTAAAGACCACTTTTGAACATCTGTAATAATTGAACTTGAAGTATAAACATTATTTCCTGCTCCTGGTTTCAGCAGTAATTGGTTTAGATACTTATTTAATGCAGATATCAGTGACACTAACTTAACTACAATGTGGGCAAGACAGTTTTATGAGATTTCAAGTCACAACTCATTAAACTGACATTAAAGGAAAGTTTTTCTGAGCTACTAAGTCCAACTATCTTAAAAGAATAAACAAAGCCTTGAATTTATGAGTGCTATCTTGTAGTTTGGATGTGGGAAGCTTATATGAATAGGCACTCTCTCCATATGTGTATATATATATATTTTTTTTAAAATAATTTGGAACGTTTCACGAATTTGGGTGTCATCCTTGCGCAGGGGCCATCCTAATCTCTGTATCGTTCCAGTTTTAGTATATGTGCTGCCGAAGAGAGCACCATATATTTATGTTGAAATTAAATTACAAAGCCAATTAAATAAAGAAACTAAATTGGGACTCTATTTTTTTCTACTTTTTTCCCAACATAGGTGATTATATTTCAGCAAAACAATATCATTCATAGCTCAGCGGATTAAAGCACCTGCATAGTCAGACGCAGCAGTGAGGGTTCGATCCCAGGTGCGTCATGCTGGCCCCACCACCCGGCCCGCTGAGAAGGCTGCGACTGAGACCGGGCATGGTGGCGTGCCTGTAGTCCAAGCTCTTGGGAGGCTGAACACAGGCGGATCACAATGAGTCTGATCTACATAATGAGACTCTGTAAACGCTGTAGACCTTGTCCTAAAATTAAATATACATATATATATATATATATATGTATATATATATTTCACCAGAGTAAATTAATGTTGTGAATGTGGAATTCTTTTGAGGTTGTGACTATTTAATTTATTCTGATTTATATTTGGATAAGCACCATAACCATAATGTGCTTTATGGGTAATTTATGTATGTAAGTTATGTTTTGGTAAAAACAACTTGTCAACATTGAGAAAGGGACTTTTTCTTCCTTATATTTTATTTTATTTATTTATTTTTGTTTTTTTGAGTAAGGGTGACCTATGCAGTTTAGGTTGAACTGACATTATAGCCTAAGCTTACCTTGAACTCTTGGTAATCCTCCTGCCTCAGCCTCTTGAGTCTTCCTTTTAAACAGAATTTTTAAAAAATTTTAAAAAATGAACACTACTCAAGTTTAAGAAACACTGTTCTACCAAATTCTCCTTCTTGCTTAAGTCAGGTACATTTCTGTCATTATATGAAGCCAATAAAATTGTAAATAACATACTACCTCTAGAGTTGTGAGGTGCAAACTATAACGTATAATATAAACATGAGATATTCACTGCATATTATTTTTTTCCCCTGGTACTAGAGGTCAAATTCAGGGGCTCATACATGCCAGACAACCACTGAGCTATATCCTCACCCCAAATAGATTATTCAAAAATGCTTTTAATTGATAAAAGAGGTGAAATAAGATTTTATCCAGGCATGTTGGTACATCCCTGTAACCCCAGCACTGAGAAAGCAGAATCAGGAGTATTGCTGCAAGTTTGAGGCCAGCAGAGCTACATGGTCAGTTCCAAGTCAGCTTGAACTACAAAGCAAGACCCTACCTAAAAAAAATAAATAAATAAATTTGGGTTTATTTAGCTTACTGAAGCACTAGCACCTCATAAAGGCCTTTTTGTTGCAACATAACCTGGCAGAGGGCATGTGGCAGACAAAGCAAGCTGTGCAGCTGGGTCTGGCCATTTGCCAAAAGTCACTAATTCTGTCATACCTCCCACATCTTTGATTACTCTCACAGCCTCCCAAATCTTCACTCCAAATATCATCAGCATATGAGTTTGGGGGTTCAATTTCTGACACATGAACTTGGGGGAGTATGCATTCAAATAAAAGCACTAGATAAGTCTACTATGTCTTTAATTTAAATTTAAGTTTTTAGGGCAGGGGAGATAGCTCAGTAAAATAAGTGCTTGCCTGGCAAGCACAAGAGCCTGAGTTCAATCCCCAGTTCTGCCAAAAAATAAAATAAAAA